>NC_083101.1:67087555-67394822 GCF_949774975.1 Lagenorhynchus albirostris | reverse complement strand
ATCAGCCTCAACCAAGAAAAGGCTTAAATCATATTAAAATCAACCAGTAGGGCTTCCCTGGTGGCGCAGTGGTTGAGAGTCCGCCTGCCGATGCAGGGGACATGGGTTCGTGCCCTGGTACGGGAAGATCCCACATGCCGCGGAGCGGCTGGGCCCGTGAGCCATGGCCGCTGAGCCTGTGCATCTGGAGCCTGTGCTCCGCAACGGGAGAGGCCACAACAGTGAGAGGCCCGTGTACCGCAAAAAAAAAAAAAAAAAAAAACCACCAGTAAATTTTATAGCATACCGGCTATTTATCTGTTTAGATAATCTGTTTATACATTTATATGTTTTCTGTTTAGCACGAGAACATTAGGAGTCTGGACCCTAAAATACTTTACAGTTTTATTACGGAGGCAAGACCTAAACATATGGAAAAAAAGGAGAAATAAGTCACTCTTCAGATATCTAAATAGAAACCCATATAATGAAGGGCTAAGTGATATGGCTCTCAAAATTTTTGTGCCCAAACATGATAAAAAATATATATAAAATACATTCATCAGTCACCGTGGCAATGACTCAAGACAACAGGGCCTTGATGGGGTGGGATGGAGAGTATTATCTTGGAAAAGTATCAATGACTCATTTGTGTGGTGTTACAACAGTCCCCACCAGCAGGGTGAGCGCTCTCCGCCTTTGCCCAAACCCTGTCCTCCCCATGGAGAGTTCCTGGAACGGCTCAAGGACAACAGGAACTCGGAAAAGGTAGAGGTCACATAATATCAGAACTTATGACAAGCTTTAATGGAATAGAACTTCCACTGAACTTTTAAAGATGGTACAGCCTCAACTCTTTGGAAATGAATACAATGTTTCATAGTTTTCCTTTGGAATATAATCTGAGGCCTCTACGATCATGTGTCTGAAGTTTAGAGGATTTACCAATAGCACAGAACAAGTCTTTTCCCACATATGTGGAATATGGAACAGTTAAATTTAAATAATTTTTATATTTATCAAAATAATGCATGCACATCATTTAAAAAGACAAAAAAGGCTCAAAGATTTGTAACCAAACTAGCAAACAATAGCGCAGTTTCCCTTCATCCTCCAATCCCCCTAAATAAGGCAATCGGTTTATCTTAGTAACCTCTTCTATTTGCTCTATTTTTCTAAATTATAAGTATGTTTTGCAGTTTTGCAATATCTTGATTCATCAAATCAAAGTAATATATATTCGCTTCTGAACATGTTTGTTGAGGGTTTTAGTTTTTTACACTTCTCATAACTTGTAATAAACTAAATTTCATCAGTTCTAAGTTGAACTGTTTTCATACATTTTAATATCTCTGAAATTGATAGGCGCTTTGTAATGAATGTGTCATACATTCTTTTTTCTTCCTTACAGGTACCTATGATTAACGGCTCATCTTACAACTAAAGGTAACTCGGATTGATAAAAAAATTTTGTATTATATCCATATTCCATACTTCATTATTATGACTACAAAATTAGTGTGTACTGTGGAGCTAAGTAGTGACTTGATTACATTTTTTCTTCTATAATTTTTCACCTACACTGAAATAATTGTCCAATTGTTTTTAACCTATACCTAATTTATCCTGAACATCTATAAAATGCCTATCAATATAATTTCCTACATGGCCCCAAACTATCAAGTAATCCTTAGTTTAATATTTTTGTAAATTTCCCTCTGGAACCCTGTACACCTTACTGTCATCTGGGCTGGGCGCTCTAGGTTTGGGTTCAGCTGTCATCCTGGGACTTTTCTCGCTTTCATCTTAAAAGTTTCCTTTGCCTTTCTCCTGTATTGAGTCATCTGCTCACAGGATCTCATGTCTTGTTTTGTGGTCCACACCCACTAACAGCTCCCTTAGAAATCATTTTCACTTAGACTTTTGAAAGCATTGTTCCACTGTTTTCTAGTTTCTAATACTGCTGATGAGAAGACGGATACAATTCTGATTCCTAGTTCTCTGGAATATTGTAAGATTGCCCCAATTTCCCTGAGACTTGGAAATTTCACCAGTTAGTATGCTTTGGTGTGGATCTTCTTTTTTTTTTCAGTTTACAGGCTCTAGATTTGTGTTACTCTCTGGCTCTTATCGGCCTGGCCCTTCATCCCTAGTTTTGAAGCTTCCAGTCAGTCACCTGTGACCCTTGAAGATTCTCACACCAACGCTCTGCTTCATGACTCAGGTTTGTCGCCTCAGCTTTCAGCCAATTTTGATGCAAGCTAAGAATTGCATGTTTGAAAATAGTGAGTGTGTACCCCAGTCCCATGATCGTCTTCCCCAGACACAGCACGGCAGGACTCAGAACTAAGCCAGTGTCTTCAGTTCTGTCTCTGAGATTCATGTTCTCATCTGTGGCAGTCAGAACTCCTACGTTCAATTCTAAGCAACAGCAGAGACTATTAATACCTTTTACTCAGCAACATTTCAACTGATGATAGTCGTAGTTGTTTTATGGCATTTGTTGAAAACCTAACTAATTTGAGACATACCAGATGATTTTTACCAAGTCCTTTTCTCAACCAATGCAGAAGATACAGACTGACACACTGAGGAGGAAAAAGTGCAAATGTATACAGTAAAAACTACATGAAGAGGCAGAATAGTGGGGTGGGTCAGAGGCCAGGCACTGTCTTCAGATTTCCTCGGTTTGAGCTCTGTTTCTCACGTTTACTAGCTGCAGGATATTATGAAACTCACCTAACTCCTTTCAGCCTCAGTTTCCTCACCTGCCAAACGGTGGTAATAACAGTGCTTATGTCATGCAGTTATGGTAAGGACTAAATGAGGTAAGTATACATGTTGCCCAGCAGAAATGGCAGCTATGATACTACTGTCCTCGGCTGGCACTAATTCTGTGACTGAGCAAAGTGCTTACCCCAAGTCTTGTTTTTCATTTGGAAAATGAGGATACTTAGAATGCTTGCCTCATAGGGTGATTCTGAAGAACAAATGGTTAAATGATATTAAAGTACTGCTCAGTACCTGCACACTAAGTACTTAAGAAAAGTTAGTTAGCTACACACACACATGCTACTCTTTATCAAATACTTTGAGCTGACCTACCCAGGCCAGAGACAGTACCTCTGAGTCAAAATTCAGTGCCTTGTGCCCCATGGTTACTGCTACCAGATTCAGAGTAGCTCCACCCACCTTTTATTTTGGACACGAGCCCTTCTGTCACCTGATTTTTTTTCCTGGCATCCCTTTCAATTAAAAAAGAAGAATCTGTCCTCTCGATGACTCATGGGCTGTATTTCTTTATTTTTCCACTGCACCAGCCTTTGGCTCTGTTGGTATTTGGTCTCTCCTTTCCTGCATGTAAGTACCTGCTCTTCTCCATGCCCTTACTTTAATTCTAGCCTCCCTAGAGTTTCCTTTTCATTCTAATCACTGCCTTCATCCCACTTGTTTAAGCCACTTTCTTCCCTCCCCTGGGAACATATCCCAGCACCAAGAACCTGCGCCTGGTTGTAGCAGACTCCAATTGAGAAATGATGGGTTAGCTGAATGGAGACTAATTCAAACCTGCAGGTCTCTTTTTATGATGCTACTTTATCATCCCACGTGAAAGAAAAAGGTAAAAGAGGAAGTGGAACTGAATGATAAATGCAGCCAATAAAACAATAGCATCAAGTCCCCTGCTCCAAAAGGACACCAAATGACCCCCAAAAGACTTTTACTGAAGTTCAAAGAGTTCCCATTTCTGAAATACTAGGTACAATATTTTTTAACAGAGCAAATAGAGCCCAAGAGATAGTAAGTCTTTTAAACACTTCTCTCCCTTCCCCTTCAGTTAAGAGAAGCCAACTTAATATATTTTTCTTCCAATTGAGCCCAGGGGACCCCATTCACTACTGTGGGGCTATAAAAGGTATTTGGGAGTCTAACCAACAGCAGAAGACAGATGGCAGGCTCTGCGGCAATCACAGGTTCATCTGAGGGGTGCTTATTAAGCCCGTTCCCTCTTCCAGAGTCTTCTGACACACATCCCTTTTGAATTTGACCCCTTTCATTTTCATGTGGCAACTTGCAGCTCATGATGCCTTGGGGCGAGTTATAATAAGTTCATGTCCGAGATTACACATCTGATATTTATAAAAACACAAATACTCCAGACCTTTCTCCAGGCAGGAAATGACAAATCTTTGGTAAGCTATTTTCAGGACTTAAAAAAAGAGGAAAAAGAAAGAAGTTGGTGATGAACTAACCGTTGAGAGTACAACGATGTTGCCTTACTGCATATTGAAACCAGTCCCTTCTAACAAAAATGCCAAAAGCCATTATCTGTACAATTTAATACTGTGCAGTAAGTCCTTGGCAATCCCCAGTAATCTGCAGCATTACATAGTACTGCACCGGACGGGACATGAGATAATACGGAATGACTTAATTAGACTTGGGGATGCCGGCATATTGTGACTCTGTAAGTCCAACTTCGTTATTTCTCAATGACTTCCAGTTGGAAAATATGATCTTAGGTGATAACATTTCCTTAACTTTTATGTATCTCCTTTTATTACATCAGAGGATCGTGGTGGTGCTGGAGGTGGTGGCCAGTGGCAGTTCTGGTATGTTTTCTTTTAAAAAGTACTCAACTTGAGCGTTTGCCAGAAAGCATTATTTAAACCTCAGAGATACAAAGTCCCCCAAAGCAATGCTGCATTTTTAGTGTTAAAAGCACAGATTTTTAATCACATTTACCTCTAGTATGAATGGGAGAAACAAAGACAGAGCTTCACTGTGATATCTTGGTATGCGATCACCTTTTGTAAAATGCTCAGTCTTGCCTCTGTGAAGCCAAGCTATTCAGAACCAGCTACTTCAGCAAAAGGTTTTAAGTTGATAAAATACATGACTAAGAACCATATTCCTTGTGCTATTACTTTAAAAATAAATTTAATTCTGTTTTCTATTTTTATTTTGAAGATTTCAAACATATAGAAGAGTTGAAAGAATCATGTATCATTACATTAAGATTTTTCCATATGCACTTTATTTAAATGTATCTGCATCCATGTATTGATATGTATCAAACATGTAAATACGTATTAAACACCATCATCACATCTAACGCAAATGACAATAATTCCCTAATTTCATCTACTATCTAGCTCATAATAAATTTTTCTTAATTGTTATCCAAATATTTTTTGGTTTGTTTTTACATAGCTGGTTTATTTGAACCAGAATCCAATCAAAGTTCACATTTGCTTTTGGTTGTTATGTTCCTATAGTTTCTTTTAATTTAGAACAGTCCTCACAGATGTTTTGTTAATTTGTTTGGTTTTTAAAGATCTTGACTTTCTCAAGACAGTGACATTAGTGACATTGAGTACAATCATTTAATTAAGGTATAATGGACTGATCTCCCCATGGTGAGTACATTTCCCCTTTTTGTTATTACATTTAAAAATCTGTATCTATTTTGATTATTAATTATTAAATTATTAATATATTGTGTATAAATCATTACCAAGGGCTTCCCTGGTGGTGCAGCGGTTGAGAGTCCGCCTGCTAATGCAGGGGACACGGGTTCGTGCCCCAGTCCGGGAAGATCCCACATGCCGCAGAGCGCCTGGGCCCGTGAGCCATGGCTGCTGAGCCTGCGCGTCCAGAGCCTGTGCTCTGTAACAGGAGAGGCCCGCTTACCGCAAAAAAAAAAAAAAAAATTACCAATTTATCTTGCTCGAGAATTTTTAACCTCACATCCATGGATAAGCTTGGAGGATGTACATGAAATCTTTAAAACTGCTTGCAAAGTGTTATGTATATACTTATGCCTAGGGAATATGAAATTCATGCAATTTTCAAAGGGGATAAAGACACAAAAGTGACTAAGAACAATGGTTGCAGGTCAGTGTCTTCATCCTTGAATTATGTTGTAATGCCACCCATTTTGCCGTCTCCTTACTCTGGCAAGTTGGTGCTCCCTACACTGACTGGAACCTCTCAATAAAGCTAATGATTTACTGACATGTGGACTCACTGTCACAATTAATGAACTCATCACTTTGGGACCATAAAGCTGTATGACCCATTCCTATTATGACCATGATATATACTAAAACATATAGGTTGATACTTTACAAAGACATTTTAAAAGCTTTATTGAAACAGCAACATGGCACGCAGGTGTAGCAAGGGGAAATAGGAGGAGGGAGTCCACGAGAGGAGGGGAGACGGGAGAGGGAGAGGCAGCCAAATACTGTGATCTAAGCTGATCTCAGTAGTGATAAAAGGAAGGGAGATGTAGAGAAGGCAGAAGAAGGAAGAGGAAAAGGGGAGGAGGGAAGAGAAGGGCACAGAAATCTATCAAATACAAGCAAGTGAGAAGCAGCACGGCAGGCATTCTCCTCTTACAACCCATGTGGATTCCCATAAAACACTTGCTTAGTCACCCTCCTCTTATCATTAGTCTTCCATTGGGTCTTATTTATTATCATGTGACTTTACTGTGCAAAGTTCTGCTCTTGGGGTGTGGGAGAAGGGGGTGCAGGGCTCAGTTCAGATCCCCCTCTGGATCCCACTGAATGTTCCTGGGCCGGTTCACTGGAAAGGCCTCAAATATTCCCACAGGCTTCTCCCGCCCCAGTAAGTCCAAGATGGGCCCAGCCTTCCAGTAGGTACCACCAGGAAAGCCACCACCAGACTATGCGTCTCCTGTATGCAAATGTGGAGAAAGGCGACCTATCAGGGCAGATGAATTGGACGAAGGAACCCACTCTGGGCAGACAGTCCCACTGGTTCTCAGTTTGGCCACCAGAGCCTGGCAGGATCTTGGCTCTCCTCACCCTGGTGACTGGGCACCATTACACCATTACTGTTACTTTAGCCTACCAAGCAAAAGACCCCAATAAGTAGATTCAGGGAAAGCAATTCAAGGAAGAACTTCTCTTTCCTCTGTTTCCAACATTAGAGGAAACCTGAAGAATCCAGGCTTATAAACATACTCCTGCTAAGTATCCCACTCCACTAATAAAGTGGAGTCTTTTTGACTTTAAGAAAAAACACTGGGATTCAGATGATTTGGGGCGTGAAATTTCAGGTTGGCCATTACAGGTATTTCATTTATATTCGTTCATTTATCCCCAATAATGCCTCTGTGTTTTATAATGAAAACCTCAGCACAGGAACTCTTTCTGTTTGCCCATGCAGCTGGGTAACAACTTAGATTCATGGTTCTGAGTCTGGGAACTGATTTTTCCTATTAGCTTTAGGAAATATTTTCCCCGTTATTTCAAGTTTAGCACAGTTTGACGTGGCTATTACAGTATATCAGCCCCTCCTCCACTCTACCCCCAACCCATTTTTGGCCGATTAGAAGCACTGTATTCCTTATTTAGTACCTGCAAACCTTTCCATTGTAGGGTCTATATATGTAACTCTTGCAGTGTCTAGAACTAAGACCCACTCTTTGGGCAGAAGGTAATGCATCCTGACAGTAACTAGTTAAGCAGAAATTAGTTTCCTTCCTGTATGGGGCCAGGGCCCGTATTACAATCCTGCAGAGGGGAAGAATGACCACAGAGCACACGAGGTTCTCAGAATCTGATTTTCCCCATGATTCTTCATTTGCTCACTCTGGCACAGCCTGAGACACACCGTGAGGACAGCAGAGTTCATCTTCTTAGCCACCGAGCTCTTTATGTGTGACTTCCAGTATTTTCCTCTGAGCCAGGAACCTGGGGTCCCCTTGTTAACAGGAGCCCCATTGCACTGGGCTGGCCCAGGCAACTTCCTTTTTAAGATCATGGCTGCCTGTCTAATCAGTTAACGTGGTTTTACAAGTTAACTAGTCTCTAGTTAAATACATCTGCCTCCACTGTGGTAGATACTACAGGTTTTCTAGACTAGGAGACTGTAAACTACAGCCTGTGGACCAAGTCCAGCTTACAGCTTGTTTTTTGTTTTTCAATAAAGTTTTGTTGGGACACCTGTTTATTTACGCTGCTTATATACCACAGTGTGATGAGCAGGATGGCTAGTTGTGTCAGAGACCGTATCCCATGGCCTATAAAGCCTGAAATATCTACTTTCTTGCCTTTTAGAGAAAAAATTTGCCAACCAACCCTGATCAATATAACAGCTATTCCTTTCTTCCTTTTTGATGTACAGAACCCAAGCCATCTGGCATTTTGTTACTTCCAATTGATTCCATCCTCACCGGTATATCCTCCTTATGAATATATCTGGGTACTGCCTGCCATATCCCAACTCAAAGGAGTGATTCCAGTGGTAGAAACTATAGGCAACTTCTAAGGCTGGCGTGATAACGTGATAACCTGCTGCCTGCTGGCTATGCACACTTGTGAACCTCTCCACTGTGAGTGTGATCTGGCCCCGGTTTCTGAATGTCATTTGCATTCAATACACTAACAATCCATGGGATAGTTATTTCCTGTTTCCATTTTTTGCAGAATGATGAAGTGGGAGACGTTGACTCTGGGGTCCGAAAGACCTGAATTGTATTCCAGGCTCAGTAACTTTCTGGCTGTGTGACTTTTGGCTAGTTATTAACCTCTCTGGGGCACAGTCTGCTCATCCCTCAAGAAAGTGCTCAGTATATAATTGTGCCATGTTTGAGGAAGGATGTGAAAAAGGAAGGTGTCAACTTTTTACAAAGTTTCTGAGAGATAAAAATGAGTCGTTAGGAGGAAATGTCTGGCATTTAGTACTCCCTCAATAAATACTCTTTTTCTTCTTTTCCCAGCTGGTTATACTCTAATCCTGACACCTCCAATTCCTCAATAACTACGACTGGCCTTGAATCCCGAAGACTGAGAACTTGCCTGCTACCCTGGTTTCCTATTAAACTGCTTTGCTTACCATTTGATCATACTGCTCTGCAACCTATTTATTTCAGGGAATTCTAGCCTCCAAGATGGCAAGCGGGGCCAGACCTCTGCTCATTACCTGCTGTTCACGGGCTCTAGCCCTGCCCGGGATATGAACTTCGTCTGAACTTTCTAATTAATGGTTCTTGGGGAGTTATCTGAAGCTTCCTTTAGGGGCTGATCATCCAAATCCAGCTCTTTCTTGGGATTAATATCCCATTTATCAAATGACTAGTTCCTGACTTGGGTAACGTGCCAGTGCCCACTACTAGCTTGAACCAGCCTGTTCCCAGCCCTGCTTCTGAGTCTCAGTCCTACTGTTCTCTTCCATTTGTTCCAGTTTCCCCGGGCCCACAACCCACCCCACACAATTCTTATTATCTTATGTATATGATTCTTGAAATATGGATGTGAGATCTTGTATGATCAACATTTATTGGCTGTAAAGAGTAAAGGCACATCCTTGTATGAAGGGGCGGAATCTCACCTAAAAGATAAAGTCATTCTTAGTATCTACAGGTATGTGTTTTGGATTATGGAAGAGAATTTAAAGAGATTCCCTTGGAGATGGAAGTGTCTGTGTGTCTGTGTATGTCAGAGGATGGGGGGGTTGTCTTTTGGCTTTGAGCCTAATAGTGGCAAGAATCCAGTAGACAGCTCCTCAGTTGTGGGTATAAAGACAGGAAACAAAGAGTCCACATAAGGTGCTTATAAGACGGTTCAAGCTCCTTGGGGCTGGAGTAGATATTTCAAGATAGCGGGTTGGAAAAGAGAGTCCCTAGGATCCATACTCGCTGCTATACCTTCACCTAGAGCAGTGTCTGGCATATTATAGGTGCTTAGTAAATATTTGTTGAGCAAATGAATGAATGATAGCATAACAGCCTCTAGTTTTTAAGCTGGCTTCTGCCACCTGAGGAACAGATGGCAGAAGGGTCTTGATATGGAAGGGCCTTGACTTGTTCAGGTATAAATATGAAATCAGTTTTCATTTTCCATTAATTACTCCCAATGGGTATAGAGCTTCATTCCAGTTCCTAGAGTTTAATCTGTTTCATTTTAGAACTTGAGTCTCATATTTAATTCCAAGCTCTGTTCTTCTCCTCTTGCTCACTTCCCCTACAGCCCTGGCTAGATGACTTGGGGTAAAATCTCATCTCTCATCCAATTCACAAATCAACTTTTGACCCCATGCTCTTATTACCCTATGATGGAGTAGGATGAAGGGAAAACACTGCCTGTGATGACTTTGTTGTTGTCATTTCTGGGTCTAATACTGAATGGCACAGGATCTACGTATGTGGCTGACTTCTGAATCCTAATTCTTTTTGTGGGGTACATGCCTTAGTTTAGGGAGAAGATCCTATTGTGGCCTTTTGCTCCACAGTTCCTTTATGAGAGATCCATCTTAGCCTTGAGCTCTTCCTTACCCTATCTCAAGCCTCTACCATGGCTAGTAGCTTGGGAAGGGGGATGGCATGGGAAAGAGATTCTTACAAGATGGCTCAAGCCTAGCCGTCTTCTTTGGTGTCCATATGATCTATGGTGAACTCAGCCTCAACACATCAAACTGTGTGAATGCAGGACTCCTCTTGGCTGTCATTTACCACAGTTTTGCCATCTTGCTCTTGCTACTTTCTCCACCCTGCTGCAGCACCAGGCAAACCCAGTTCTCTGGCAGAGCAACTTTTGAGAAAGAGATCAACTCTACTCCCTGACAAAATAGGCAAATCAAGCAGTGATTCTATTTAAATGTATGACTTAATGAGATCTAACCACCACAGGGCTCATCATGGAACTAGTGATGCCACCATTTTCCTTTATACTTAAAGTCATGTTCATTATAGAAAATAAAATGAAATATAGGGCTTCCCTGGTGGCGCAGTGGTTAAGAATTCGTCTGCCATTGCAGGTTACACAAGTTCGAGCCCTGGTCTGGGAAGATCCCACATGCCGCGGAGCAACTAAGCCTGTGCGCCACAACTACTGAGCCTGCGCTCTAGAGCCCGCGAGCCACAACTACTGAGCTTGCATGCTACAATTACTGAAGCCCGCGTGCCTAGAGCCCGCACTCTACAACAAAAGAAGCCACTGCAATGAGAAGCCCGCGCACCGCAACGAAGAGTAGCCCCTGCTCGCTGCAACTAGAGAAAGCCCGCGAGCAGCAACGAAGGCCCCACGCAGCCAAAAATAAATTTAAAAAAAAAAGAAATATAGGTAAAGAACAACAGCAAAAATCACCTATAAACTCAGTATCTAGAATAACCTTTGATATATGGACTTCCAGATTGTTTTTACAATGTATCTATATGAAATTTAAAAAGTAGGAGAATGGTGGAACTACATTGCTATATTGCTTTGTGCCCTGCTTTGCTCATATAGTAATAAAAACACATCTACTACTCTATACCATTACTTATGCTGGCAACATGGCATTTCATTTTATAGATACACTGAAAACCTTATTGTAGGACATTTGGGTTCTGTCCAACTTTCCACTGTTACAAATATTGTTTTAGTAAGTATGTCTGTACTTGTAATTTTGGTCCCATTTCTAATTATTCTTTAGGATAATTCTTAGAAATATAATAGCTAGGTCAAAGGATATTTACAATTTAAAGTTTGATCAAAGGGTATCCATCTTTGTAAGGCTATAGCCAAAACACCCTTCAGAAAGCGTGTCAAAATTTTGTACAGCAGTTCCTCTTACCTACATTCTCATCCAAGAGTAGGTATTTTTTTCTTTTTCTTTTCTGTCTAGTGAGTATCTAAGAGTATCAAGGAAAGGATAAGCTTATTTTACTTCTCTTTATAAAGTAGGTGTAAGTCCAGCCTCTGGGAATGGTCAGTGCAATGAACCTGGGCAATTTCTCTCGGGGGAAAACAAGTATAAAACTGGATAAGATTATTCAATACAGCTATTTTAGGGAGTGGAAATAGACAAAAGTTGGCAACAGTTTGAAAAGTGTTTATTCATGAAAAACGGCTACTGTATTTGATTAAAAACTGTGAATTTATAGCCTTCTTGCTTCTGAGTGTTTCCATCCCCTTCAAGCTTGGGTGGCAAAAATCTACACCTTTACCAGTTGAAGATGATGGACTTGAGTTGGAGCAGGGGACAGAGTAGCTAGAAATTTAAGGGAGAAAGGATTTTAGAAGTGAAAGAACTATAGAAGTGTTGTGATGATAAATTCTCCATACACCCCTGTATGACGGCTAACCCATACATGCCTGACAAAAGAACACATACGAATATCCTGTGTCATTATGTCCTTGACCCCCCACACAGCTTAATAGCAACAACGGAAACTTTACTGGCTTGACTATCTTAATATAGCCTATGTCCAATTATTGTCTGGTGAGCCACTAAATTACGTAAGTGCAAGGAAGATGCTTAGGAAGTCATACTAAAAACAAGAAGCAGGAAAGAAAGAAACTGAGCAGAGATACCAGCAGCTGCATATCATGAAGGTGACAGGTTTCATTCAGACGTATTTCAGTACAGGAAATTTAATTACCTACAAAGTAAAACAAAACGACTAGCTCCCTCCTAATACAAAATGAAATTCAGAACTGATAAAGCATATTACCTACAATGTCCACATTTCAACCAAAAATAACTAGATATTCAAAGGAAACATAAAGAATGATTCATAGTCATTGAATAATATACTCAATAGAAACTGACTTCAAGCTGGCCCATATGTTGAATTTAGCAAAAACTTTAAAGCAGCTATTATAAATATGTTTAAAAACTTAACGAAAATTATGCCCAAATAATTAAAGAAAACATATACTATTACTAAGTAAACACAGAGAATGCCAACAAAAAAATAGAAACTATAGAAATAATCTAAAAGAAACCATAAACATGAACCTAAATCAGCTTGACAGATTTGAGAAGAAATAAGAATCAGTAAACTTGAAGATAGAGCAATAGAAAGTATTCAAGTTGAAGAATGCAGGGAAAAAATGTTAAAGAAAATGAACATGGAACTGAGGTATTTCAACATGTATGTCATTGGAATCTCAAAAAGAGAAGAGATATAAAAGGCGGCAGAAAAAATATTTAAAGAAATAATATCTAAAACTTATTAAATTTGTTATATTAACTACTGTTAACTAAATTAACTAATTAAATTAACCAATATTAATTAACTCATTAACTTAATTCATGTTAACTAAGATGCCCAAAAGACCCCCAAGTAGGATAAATTAAAGAAAGACACACTTAGTTTGACATCTCAGTTAAAATGCTGAAAGCAAAAATTACAAAAAACTCTTGAAAGTATCAAGGGAAGAACAACATATCATACACAAGGAATAATGACATGACTAACAGCTTACTCTTTATCAGACACAAGAGGCCACAAGATATTGTATTACATAATTAAAGTGCTTAAGAATAAAACAAGTGTTAACCAGGAATTCTATATCCATTGAATGTATCCTAGAAAGAGGAAGGTGAAATATAGACATTTTGAGATAAGAGAATTTGTCACTAGCAGACCTATGTTATAAGCAATGCTGAAGGGATTTCTCTAAATGGAAGAAAATGACAACAGATTATAACTTAGATTCACAAGTAAGAATGAATAACCACAGAAATGGGGTGTGTAGGTGTGTACATATGTATATGTATGTGTATGCGTATATTATTTTCTTCTTTTAATTACTTTAAAAGATATATTGCCGTTTAAGCTAATAATTATAACATTGTACTTTTGGATTTATGACTTATATAGATGTAATTAAAAAGACACAAAATAAGAGAAAGAGCTATATTGATACACAGTTCCTATATTTTAATGTAAGTCACTTAATTTCAAGCAGATTGTGATAAGTGAAGGATGTGAATTGTAATCTCTATAAGCAATTGTTAGGACAAATAGACAGAAAGTAAATGAAACTACAGAAGATTTAAAAATTCTATAAATCACCTGACCTGACTGACATCTATAGAAAGCTCCAGATAATAACAAATAGATATATTTTGTAAGTGCATATAGAAAATTCTATTCATTTTATGACTGGCATAGACCATATGTTAGGTCATAAAATAAGCCTGAATACATTTCAAAGATCTGGAATTATGTTCTCCAACAACAACAGAATTTAATTAGAAATAAATGGCAGAAATAAATCTGGAAACTTTCCACATATTCCCACAATTCAAAGTAACCCACGGGTCAAAGAAGAAATAAGAAAATATATTAAATTGACAGAAAACAAAATATCAAGTCAAAATTTGTGGGATTCAGCTAAAGCCATGCCTATGGGGAAATTTATTGCTTTAAATGCTTATATTACAAAATTTCAAGGAATCCAACAAAAACCTACTAGAATTACACAATGAATTTAGCAAGGTCATCATATTTCTAGTCAGTAGCAAAGATCAATCTGATAATAACATTTAAAAGTACATTAATAATACCATCAAACAAAACACTTAGAAATAAATTTAATAAATGATATACAAGACCCAAACACTAAAATCTACTAATCATTGATGAGATAAATTAAAGAAGACTTAAACAAATACAAAGATATACTAGGTTCATAGATGGGAAGACAATATTGTTCAGACGGCAATTTTTGCCACAGTGTTCTACAGATATAATGCAATCCCAGTATGAATCCAATAGGTTTTTGTGCGTGTGTAGAAACGGACAAGCTGGCTATAAAATTAATATGGAAATTCAGAAGACTAGAATAGCCAAAATGATTACAAAAAAGAAGAACTGAGTCAGGGGACTTACACTACCTGATTTAAAGATTTACTATAGGGCTTCCCTGGTGGCGCAGTGGTTGAGAGTCCGCCTGCCGATGCGGGGGACACGGGTTCGTGCCCCGGTCTGGGAAGACCCCACATGCCGCGGAGCGGCTGGGCCTGTGAGCCATGGCCGCTGAGCCATGGCGGCTGAGCCTGCGCGTCCGGAGCCTGTGCTCTGCAGTGGGAGAGGCCACAGCAGGGAGAGGCCCGCATACCGCAAAAAAATAAAAATAAAAAAAAAGATTTACTATTAAGCTACTATAATCAAGTCAGTGTGGTTTTAGAATAAGAATTTACACATAGATCAAGGGAACAAAAATTAAGGTCAAGAAATAGACTCATATTTGATTTGATATATGAAATATTTATTGAGAAAGGTACCAAGTAATTTAATGTTGACAGGATAGTCTTTTTAATTAATGCTGCCAGCATAACTGTATTTTTATATGGGAAAAAAAGTAAACTTCTATCTTTACCACATACCATAAACATTAACTTGAAATGGATAAGAGGCCCAAACCCAACTGCTAAAAATCACAAAACTTCTAAAAGAAAAGACAGAAAAAATCTTAGAGACTGTGAGTTAGGCAAAGATTTCTTAGGACACAAAAATAAATGAATCATGAAAGAAAAAATATTTATATATTGGACTTCAAACAGAAAATTTTGCTCATCAAAAACTATCATTAATAAAATGAAAAGGCAAACCATATATTGGAAAAAACATCTGCTAAATATCTATCTGACAAAGAATTATTTTCTAAAATATATAGAAGTTTTATAACTCAATAATAAAAACACAAATACCCAATAAGAAAGGAGTCAGAGGATAGATCTGAAAAAACAACTCACCAAAGAAAAAACACAAATGGCCAATAAGCACAGTGAGATATCAGTACATACCCACCAGAAAAGCTCAAAGAAAAAGACTTACTGAGCATGTGATCAAGTTGGAACTCTCATACATTGTAGATGGAAATGAAAAATAGGCATGCCCCCTGGAAAGCAGTTTAGCAGCTCAACATAAAGTTAAACATAAACTTATCATAAAACCTAGTAATCGTACTCTGAGGTATTTATCCAAGAGAAATCAAAACATGCCTACATAAAGACCTGTACACAAATATATACAACAGTTCTATTAATAATAGTCCCAAACTGGAAACAGCAGCAAACGTCCGTGACTCATGAATGGATACTGATACAACCATGCAATGGAATACTACTCAGGAATAACAATAATAATAAAGAAAACAAAAAGAATGGAGTATTGATATATGAAAGAATATGGATGACCTTCAAAAATATCATGCTATGTGAAAGAAGTCAGATATAGAAATAATGAAATAACAGAAATTATACAGCATCTGATTTTATTTAAAATTCTACAAAAGGCAAATCTATAGTGACAGAAAGATCAGTAGTTGCCTGAGGCGGGGGTGGGAAACAATTGCCAATAAAACAAGATAACTTTTTATGGTGATGGAATCATTCTTAAACTTGATTGTGGTTGGTGGTAGTTGGATAACTACATGTATTTACCCAAATTAATAGAACTTACACTTAAATTGAATTAATTTTATTGTATGTAAATTATGCATCAATAAAACTGTTAAGTAAAGGGTATGAAACTATGCAGGAGTGCTGTGAACAACAGTTTTTGTAAACAGCTATAAAACAGTATGTACAATAATGGGAATAAGTGAACAAGCTCTCTCTCACCCTCATTTCATCGCTTTTAAACTTCATTACTAGAGGCAACGACTAAGAGGGCTTTTGAAATTAGTTTTTACTCTTCCTCTAAATACTCCCAACTGAATAGTAGTGGTTCCTTCATCTAAAATACCAAATACAAATTCTGCCCAGATGGACAAAAGATGTATTGTCTTCAAACCACTCGGCTGGCTCTCTTATACTTAACTTTTACTTCAGATATCCAAGTTTAAAAGCAACCAGATGAAGTTTTATGGAATTTTGTAAAGAGAGGGGGAAAAAGAAGACAACGATGAAGAAGAAATAATGAAAACAACTTTTGCTCATGGGAGGAAATTTGCTGTGCCAACTTTTAGTTCAGAATGATCTTTCATTGGCTACATTCCAAATTCCTCAAAGTACAGGCTTATAATGGAAGTGCTGACACAATCTCAAATGTAGCGCTGCGAACAGGATGATATAATAAATGGTGGTTAAATCTACTTACTATCTTTTATGATAGTCTCCTTCCTTTGCAACAATTCAACTCATTTTAGCTTCTGTTGTTACTGTAGAATTATGTGAGAAAAGCGACTGAAGATCACGTCTTTTCCACACTGTTTCTCTGCACTCATTATATAAAAATTAACCTTGGTGCGGAAGATTTTCAGACTTTTTTCTCCCTACATTGGTATAATAAGATCTTTTATGTATTTTGTTTGCATCAAGTACAAACTTTCTTTTCATTTCACCCATTCCTGTTGTCTTATTAAATAACTCAAACACTGTGGGATTCTGTTTAAACTACTAGTTCCTTCCATGAAGATATCATCAATTTCTGTAACTGAAAAGAATCTAGATTAATAATTGTTACTTATTTGGGTGAAAGAAATATTAGCTCAGTTTTCACATGTGTGCTTTTGTACTCTATATTTCCTGCTATATGAAGAATCACACAGCTAAACAATGCTGCATTATTACCATATGTTAATCTGAAACTTAATGCGTAGAAGGAAAGAGCACTAGATAGCAAGTATATTTTTTAAAATGCCTCAAATAAACCATGTCTAGAGAGATTGTTAATGATTCAAGCCTTTCCATAACATACTTGAAATAATTGGACTAAACTGCATGGAAGAAAATTCACAGTTCTTACTTTAGCAATGCATGTGTGAGATATTTAAACCTTTCATTTAAAGTTTCTTTTCCATGGCTTCATCTGGGATTCATCCTCCGAATTATTTAAGCCTAAATGTTAAATAGGTCTTTCAAATTATGATTTGCATGTGTGCACACAAGGGGCATGACTTACATTGTTGTGAGAAGCATACGTGAGAATTTCCTGAATTTAGTGCATATAAAAATCTCTAAGGGTCTTTCTGCACAGTTGACAATGATTAAGATCTGGTACGATAAATGTAGACATTTGATACTCAACCGTGGAGGACTGATCGCTCACAATTGGGTAACAGGATGTGGAGCCTTCAGATGACATTTTGTCCATTGAAATGTAGGTCCCATCCAAGGAACTGGATGGGGTTTACCACATGGCTGGCACTGTGGGTGGAATGAATCTGGTTTCAACTTTCAGGTGGGATCAACACATAAAACTTGCTCTCTTAATGGTACACAATTGACATTCTCACTGGTAGAATAAGAATGATGCCAAGAACGAAATTAGCTGAAAATTTTTCTCTCAAATTTGGAAGATGACTGTAGTCAGGGGGCCTGTATAGCCAAAATTACTAGAGATGCCTGCACTGCTCTTGACTAATTTTCTACTTCTTTGCTCATAAATAAGTGTCTTAATTTTTGTAGGAAAGTAAAAGGCTCAGTGACTACTATATCACTTCTGGGATATAACATTAAAAGTGTTCTACTATGAAGGTCGATGTTACAGTGAATTGTATGTCCTGAACCCTTCTTCTCCCTGTAATCATCTTCCTATAGGCAAAAGGATAAGTGTGTCTATTTCTGGTATCCTAATTCTACTTATTATTTTTAAAATTTTATTCTTCTCTCCCTCCTTTACATTATAATTTAGACAAATGATGCCTTCACTCATTAAAAATAATGTAACGGGGGCTTCCTTGGTGGTGCAGAGGTTAAGAATCCACCTGCCAATGCAGGGGATACGGGTTCGAGCCCTGGTCCAGGAAGATCCCACATGCCGTGAAGCAACTAAGCCCGTGTGCCACAACTACTGAGCCCGCGTGCCTAGAGCCTGTGCTCTGCAACAAGAGATGCCGCTGCAGTGAGAAGCCTGCGCACCACAAGGAAGAGTATCTCCTGCTCACCGCAACTAGAGAAAGCCCGCGCACAGCAACGAAGACCCAATGCAGCCAAAAATAAAACAAAACAAAACTAATGTAACAATGTGACTTCTCTCACTAGGCAGCATATGAGACAGTACAAAGATTGGTACAGATTTTAAATGCTATGAGCTCAAAGAAAGGAATGATATCTTTAGTGGTAAGAGAAAGCATAATGGAGGAGATGGGACTTGAGTGTGAAATGGATAGAAAAGGGGCAGGTAGATCAATGAGAGATAAGGGTCTAGGATGATGTTAGTAATGTCTAGGAAAACCATTTTCTGGGGAGGAGTGGATGGGGGGCTCAACACTCAGGGAACATGTGTGCCTTCTCCATGTATAAGTCCTACAGTTTTAAAACGACTCTTAAAGGATACCTTCAACTGCACAGATCCCAAACTTTTAGCATTAATAGAAAATGGGAACAAATCTGCCATTTTACAATGACCTTTGTATGGGACATTTTTATTTACCTCCTGTATTTGTTAAAGTGAGGTGAGATCATGGAACAGATAAACCATCAAAATTTCATTAACTTAACACAATAAACATTTCTCTCTTGCTCACAATACAGACCAATGTAGATGCTACAAGTTGGGTGGCCTTCTACCCACCAACCACCTGATCATTCTGAAACTCAGGACTCCTTCCATCTTGCAGTCCCACCCCCCTTCTAGGGTCTTAGACTCCTCTTCATTCAGAAAGAGACCATGGAGAAGATATATCTGCCTCTTCAGCACTTCCCAGCATGACATGCGTCACTTCCACTCATATGTCCTATGTCCTTTGACTACAACCAGTCACAGTGTCCTAATTAGATGCAAGGAGGCTGGAAAATGTAGTCCCTAGCTGCACAGGGACTACTACCCCATGACAACTCAACATTGTGGAAGGGAAACATGAAACTCTGATAGTCAGCTATCTGTTCCTGCCACACCTCTAGAAACGTGTATATATATATATATATATATATATATATATATATATATATATATATATATATTAGGTCATTATGTCTAAACGATCTTGTATTTTTGGAAAAATTTCCAGTAAAGCAATAGGTCAACTGGATTATGATAGAAATATTAATAAGGCTCACTAGGAATCATTCTTAGATTACTACTCATATTTCTCATTCATTCCATTCAATTATCACCCTAAAAAGAACTTATCAGAAATTCAGCTCCTCAGCAAAGTCTTTCTCACTCTAGGGAAGGATAGTAAGATAATTCTGTCTTTGTAGACTTTGGTATTCTAGTTGAATTGTCTCATTAGAAGTCCCTCTGGCCTCTTACGGAAAGTAGTCTTGTACAGACAGCACCTAATAATAAATCTCCCCAAAGCTGCTTTTCCTAAATCCTGGTCCCTGAGATGTCACCGTACAGAGCTAGTTGCTCATCCATAAGAAAGCAGGATAAATCTAAATAAGCGGTTAGGACACACAAACAAAATAATAAAAGATGGAGAGGAAACAATCTCTCCATGGAGTTTCCCACATTGGTTTGTGGTAACACATTTGTTTCTAGTTCTGGCGAAAGTTTACAGTATGGCTTTGAACGGCACCCAAACAAAACTACAAGGGGCTTGTCCATACTCTTTTCCAAGGCAATGACCCTTTAGGGTTCACCATGTTTTTCAAGTAGGTCAGTTATAAAATGAAAAGAGACATTTTGCAAAACCAATTAGTGGCCAAGATGATTATGCTCTAATTGTTTCTATATTTTAAAGGAAATCCATTGCCAAATTTATCAAAAATGAGACAACAACACTGATCCGTTCTTAGAAAACTATTATATATTCCCCTTTGGGTGTTTTTTACTGGAAATCAATTATCAGGTATTTTTATTTGATGTTTTATGTACTTTCATAGATCTCCAAGTTTCAAGTTTATTAGAAAGACCTATAGAGAAGGTCTCAAGAAATCCACGCATAGGGATCCTACAGTGTTATTCCTTCATTTGGTACATGTTCATTGAGCACTTACGACATAGAAACACCAGGCTAAATTCTTTAAAGGATATAAAAGTAAATTGACCCCCCAAGGCGTTTACAATATACCTGGAGAGAGGTGATATTTATATAACTATAAAGCAAGAGTCTACACATTTTATTGGGCATGATATCATATCGCATGGCCTAGTTCCATAGACTACTTTCCAATATGAATCCAAGAAGGATTATTATTCTGTGTTCTACAAATGTTTACCAAAAACATTTTAACACATATCTAATTTTCTTCTTGTATAGCTATGTAACGGTATATATTGACTAGGATATACCCAACACTTTATATAGACTCTCAGAACTCTAAGAAATACTATTCTGTAGGCAACAATCTTCTTTCTATAGGATCCTTTGAAGTTTTAACGTTACTGAAAGTTTAGCGTATTGAGGGATATATGTTCATTTCTGAAGGAGTTTGATATTCAATTTTATATGCCATAGGAGAAAAAGAACATAAAAAACCCAAGGAGGTATCACCAAATAGCCTTATTTTCCAATGTTATGAACAGACAAAAGATCTTACTAGCAAGGGAATCACCACGTGCTATATAGAAAGAACCTATTGCAGCTTTCCTTCTTTTGAAAGTACACACTGACAATGAGCCAGTCTGTCAGCTGAAAAGGTATCTGGTGATTTAGAGAGGACTCCACTGCCCTTCTCTCTTCCGCTTTCTCTCTGGCCAACCCACACTCCTGGAAGAAAGGAAAAACACACTCCTCAGGGCCTAGAGAAATGAATGGAGGCATTGTCAGCCCAGAGAGGACAGGAATGCTTCACACATTGATCATCATCTTCTCGTCAATGTCCACTCCTCTCTCTTCCCCCAAATATTTTTAAATGACTAATATCTGACCAAATGACATAAAAGAACGATTCTGAAATCTTATCAAGCGTATTTTTGTGG
This sequence comes from Lagenorhynchus albirostris, assembly GCF_949774975.1. Classification (NCBI taxonomy): domain Eukaryota; kingdom Metazoa; phylum Chordata; class Mammalia; order Artiodactyla; family Delphinidae; genus Lagenorhynchus; species Lagenorhynchus albirostris. The sequence goes on along the minus strand of NC_083101.1, from coordinate 67,373,281 downwards.
AGCTACTGTGATTTGTAATTTAAAACTGAGTAATTAAATCAAAGTAGAAAGAAACTAGCAAGAAGAGAAAATAAGTCACTGATCTTGGGACTAATACTAAAAGGAGGTTATTGTGTTCATGAGTTATATGCTGTTACAATAAATACAGGTATCAGTGACCCCCAAACCCAGACTCTTGAATATAGCTGACAGGAAAAGAGATATCAAAATAAATACAATGACCAAAAGCATTCCAAATGCTGAGTATAAGATTCAACTTCCAAATCTTCTGATAAAAGGCACATAATTTAACGTGGCAAATTAAACCAATAGAAGGTTCACATCTTCCTGGCTTTTTAAAAATTTAATAGAACAATACATATTTCCTATTTAAATGAATTTTAGTTCTCAGTACAATACTTGCATTTTTAAAATCTGACCATTTATTTTGTAAAATACAACTTAGAAATTGCTAGATCGAAAATGTTTAAAACTGATTCCAGAGCTTACTTCAAAAGAGATGTGTGAGATTATGAAAAACTAGAACCCAGGGTAAGAAGACTTCTAAGGAAACTTTCATTCAAAAAGGAACGTATGCCTCAAAGACTCCGCAAGAACATAGCTTGGCTTCTGGAATCAGTGTCCTACTTTTCTAAGATTAAGAATTTTTTTAAGGGGTAGACAGATAGCCCTTGATTAAGCGGAGAAAAGCTTAAGTGCTTATAATGCATAAGTTAATTTCCTACTACTTTTCTGAAATTAAAATTTTAAAGTGGGGCTTCCCTGGTGGCGCAGTGGTTGGGAGTCCGCCTGCCAGTGCAGGGGACACGGGTTCGAGCCCTGGCCTGGGAGGATCCCACATGCCGCGGAACAACTGGGCCCGTGAGCCACAACTACTGAGCCTGCGCGTCTGGAGCCTGTGCTCCGCAACAAGAGAGGCCGCGATAGTGAGAGGCCCGCGCACCGCAATGAAGAGTGGCCCCTGCTTGCCACAACTAGAGAAAGCCCTCGCACAGAAACGAAGACTCAACACTGCAAAAATAAATAAATTAATAAACTCCTACCCCCAACATTAAAAAAAAAAAAAAAAAATTTAAAGTATACTTATAAAGATAGTTTAGGAATCTAGTTCTTTATATCTAGAACATTTACAGATTGAATAGATTGAATTTTGTCTATTCTTTCTTTACTTTTCATAGAGCGCTTACCCCTTAACTAAGAACTTCTGTGGGTTGAATACAATGACAGGTTCATTTCTGTAAGCCATGCGCTGAAGCATGGGTAATGCACAAATTTTACATTTCCTGCCATTTGTCCTCTCTTCTGGTGGCAAGAAAAACGTGTTTCTGATAAATGTCTGAGTATGAACAAATCTGAATTCAATTTGGTCATTTGCAAGACTCAGATCTTGTGTTTACCAGCTCTCTCACCTGTGAGAACTATAAAAGATAAAAGCTCAAAACGTTACCCTTTAAATACCATCTGGAACTGAGCTTGGCTGATACCCATACTATGAGGTAAGAAATCACCGCATGACTGACTATACTGCCTCCAAAAATAGTCCCCAAATGACACTGCACCTAACTTGGCCTTGGGAACCCAGACATGATTCAAAATAGCTCCAATGCACCTGGGAGAAGAGTGTTATAAAGTGATGTCTGTAGAGTCCTACACGGTAGGCCTGTTAGATGTCACTGCAATTCTTCAGGCAAAGCACACAGAAGTCAGATCAAATGAAGCAGTAGCAAGATACTGCGACCTGCAATCCATCCTGTACCTGAGCAAGTTCCTCCGTGCTGTGCACAGTGTCTGCAGGGGAGGAACTGAAGAGGTTAGAGGCAATCCAATTCCAAAGGCGAGGACCCAGGAGTATTCATCTCAAGGACACTGGGCCTGGAGCGTGATCGCAATTTGGCAAGCCCAAGCCTCATCAACTGTATTTCACTTGTCCAGAGAAAGGTTTAAGGAAAAAAATGAACCAATGATGCAAGGCACAGAAATGGAAAAATTCCAAAGAGTCAGAGGTTGGTCATGTTTACTCAATCACGGCCAACAAGGTTAATCATTACAGCCCCTGAAGTGAAACGATCATCTTAGTGAAGAAGATAGATGCAAGTCATCCTCCCTGAGGGTGACCCCTTAGAGACACCTGGATTCCTCTGTTCTGGCTTTATATCTATAAAAGCTCAATAAACACATAAAACTTCTTATTCTAGTTTCAGCTTTCCCAGAGCTCATCCACAGGGAGAGAGTGCCTGACCCTTACTTGACAGTTTATATGACACCAGGAAATCATGAAGTGTCATCTTTGATTATGAATGGATATCCATATTCATCTCTGTCTACTTAAATCAGTTTGATTAGTTAGTCTCATTCAGTTCTCTTCGATGATTGACTCTGGATTACCCAACACAGTTATTTTTAAACTGAGGACTAGACCCTGGTCCACAGTGACTTCGCTCAGGTAATGGCCTCCTAGATGAGACCCGTCCCCTTCGCTACAACATCCCTCCTAGCAAACCACAATTCACCCAGGTAGAAAAGTTATGCTAGAAAAGAAACACAAATGAGAAAATGATCAATGTTTTCTAGGCAAAGGCAAGGCAATTAGAAGCACACAATCAGAGAAAGCAGTGGTTCCTGCTGTCCTGCTAAATATTAGGGATATTAATATTATAAGGGATATCAATACGTAATAAAAATAATGCTACAAACCAGGATGTACTTTTAAAAATTTTAACATTTTAAAATTTTAACATTTTAAAAATTATTAAGGGCTTCCCTGGTGGCACAGTGGTTGAGAGTCCGCCTGCCGATGCAGGGGACACGGGTTCGTGCCCCGGTCCGGGAAGATCCCACATGCCGCGGAGCGGCTAGGCCCGTGAGCCACGGCCGCTGAGCCTGCGCGTTCGGAGCCTGTGCTCCACAATGGGAGAGATCACAACAGGGAGAGGCCCACGTACCGCAAAAAAAAAAGACACATGCACCCCAATGTTCATTGCAGCACTATCTGCAATAGCCAGGACATGGAAGCAACCTTTGCAGACATGGATAGACCTAGAGACTGTGATACAGAGTGAAGTAAGTCAGAAAGAGAAAAATAAGTATCATATAATATAGCTTATACGTGTAATCTAGAGAAAAATGGTATAGATGACCTTATTTAAAAAGGAGAAATAGAGATACAGACGTAGAGAACAAACGTATGGATACCAAGGGGGAGGGGGGTTGGGATGAATTGGGAGATTAAGATATATACATTATTGATACTGTGTATAAAATAGATAACTAATGAGAACCTACTCTATAGCACAGGGAACTCTACTCAATGCTCTGTGGTGACCTAAATGAGAAGGAAATCCAAAAAAGAGAGGATATATGTATACATATACCTGATTCACTTTGCTGTACAGCAGAAACTAACACAATATTGTAAAGCAACTGTACTCCAATAAAAAAATAAATTCAAATGTGAAACTCAGAAAAAAAAGAAGAGCATCTGTAGAAAGGCCCCAAGGTAGGAAATGCCTGGCAAAGTCAAGAAATAGGAGGAGGCCAGTGTATCTAGAGCCTCGGTCAGTGTTTCTCAAACTGGGTTCCTTGATCCCTAGAATTCTAAAGTGTCTTTTGTTAGCATTTTTACTCAAAGATTATGAGAAAAATACTACAATAGTGGCTACCTCTGATACCAGCTAAACAGGGACTGAGTACTTACAAGCCAGGCAGTGTGCTAAGCACTTTGCCTTACTTAACCCTTACAGCAACTTTGTAAAGCAAGTTACTATTATTAAAATATACTGTTATTATAACCATTTAACAGAGAGAGGAAAGGCTTGGCAAAATAAAGTCATTTGTCCAAGGCTACACCATGGGTGATACAGTCAGAATTTAAATCTCGGCGGTTTGAATCTCAATCTAGTGCCTCCAATACAAATCAATATCCTGTACTTCAGTGCGTGTGTGTGTGTGTGTGTGTGTGTGTGTGTGTGTGTGTGTGTGTGTGTGTGTGTGTGTGTGTGTGTAAAAGAGAGAGATTTCAAAAATTTGCCTACTTCTCTACCATTTGCATGCCAAAACTAACTTTGATATGTCTGTTCACTAATCATCAGGAAATAACATGTAATAAACGTTAAGTCAAATGCCCATCAATGGGTGAATAGATATAAAAAAATGTGGACTATACATACAATGGAATATTATTCAGTCAGGAAATTTTGCAGTATGCGACAACATGGATGAACTTTGAGGGCATTATGTTAAGTGAAATAAGCAAGTCACAGAAGGACAAATACTCCATGACTCCACTTACGTTGAAGTAACTAAAATAGTCAAATTCATAGAATCAAAGAGTGGATTGCTGGTTGCCAAGGCCTATGGGGAAGGGAAATGGGGAATTACTAATCAATGGGCATAACGTTTCAGTTAAATAAGATGAATAAACTGCAGAGATCTGCTCCACAACCTTGTGCCTATGGTCAACGATACTGTGTTATACACTTAAAAATTTAAGAGACAAGATGTCACATTAAGTGTTCTTACCACAATAAAACACATTTTTTAAAATGTTAATAAATAATTTTATTTATTTGAAAATTTTAAAAATTACTAACATTAAAAATATCCTCAAACACATTGTCCTTAAATTTTAAGTAGAAATTCACCATGTCACTCAGGCACCATACTTTCTAATGTCCTTCACTTCACTCCTGTTGGCTAAGGAAATGAGGAGTCATTCGGCTCCCTCTGGGGCCTTGGGAGGGGGTTTCTTAGACCACGCTCCTGGCTTCCGAATGCCTCCACCTCTTGTCTGTGGACATCACTTCCCAGCCCTACAGGCTCTTGTTTTGGATGACACACCTCTTCAGCTGCGAGCTCTCCTATACTGCACAAGGGAATTTAGACTTGGTAGGAACGACAGTGTTTTAATGAGGACTGATAGATGATCAGATGTTTTAGAATAGTAACCCTGGAGGCAAGGTGGAAGATGAATTCAAGTCTGGAGAGAATGGAGCTTAGAGATAAATTTAGAGAAATCTCAGGCAAGAAATGATGAGATCCTGAAATACAGATGGGGGGAGGCTTGGGCTGCCATAACAAAATACCACAGACTGGGTGGCTTAAACAACAGACATTTATTTCCTCGCAGTTCTAGAGGCCAGAAGTCCATGATCAAGGTGCCAGCAAATTTAGTTTTTTTTTTTTATTTTGTGGTACGTGGGCCTCTCACTGTTGCGGCCTCTCCCGCTGCGGAGCACAGGCTCCGGATGCGCAGGCTCAGTGGCCATGGCTCACGGGCCCAGCCGCTCCGTGGCATGTGGGATCCTCCCGGACTGGGGCACGAACCTGTGTCCCCCGCATCGGCAGGCGGACTCTCAACCACTGCGCCACCAGGGAAGCCCAGCAAATTTGGTTTTTGGTGGGAGCTCTCTTCCTGCCTTTCAGGTGGCCACCATCTCACTGTGTGCTCACATGGTCTTTCTTCCATGTGTGCCTGGGGTGGGGGATGGGAAAGAAGGGGGGGGAGAAAGCACTCTCTCTGATGTCTCTTCCTATAAGGACACTAATCCTATCAGAGCAGGGACTTACCCTTATGACCTCATTTAACCTTAATAAATTTCTTAGAGACCCCATCTCCAAATACAACCACACAGGGGTTAGGGCTTCACCATATGAGGGGATGGGGTTTGGGGGCATAACCATTCAGTCCATAACAGTATCTGGGATTTTGGTTTTGGAACTTGAGTTCAGGCTGGAATGTGAGAATGTCAACCTATAAATGAGAACTGAACCAATCACTGTTGATGAGATTACTGAAGAACACTGCAGAAAGAGTAGCGCTGAGGGGTTCTACAACTCCAGGTGATGCCAACATTGAGGAAGCACATGCAGGAAGCAGCAGGAGCCCGGAAATTAAGGAAACAAACAAACAGAAAGGTAAAGGTACGATCAGGCAGGAGGAATACTAAGACATTCAAGGAGAGGATGACTGGAGATTGAATAATGTTAAAACCCCTTCTCTGAGTAGTATGTGCAGTGAGAAATACCCATTAAATCTAGTACCAAATGTGTTATTAGTAACCTGCATCCCTTCAACACAACATGTGCTATCACACGGCTATGGTTTCTTTATTGAGCAATCATTTACTGAGCTCCTCATGTGCCAACCACCATGCCAGGGGCAGTGACGAAAAAGATAAATAACATGTGCCTTCCAGGGTCTAAATAGTGAAACACTTACTTTACTGCTGTCAGAAAGCTCTGAGCTACAAGTTCTGGGCACACAGGTACAGTGCTTGTACCCAGTGCCCTTGGTCTAACTATTCTGGCCCAGCCTAATTCATTAATCAAATGTGTAACAGGCTGTTATGTATATTTTCACTTCCTAGTCCCAAATTTTGCTCTTAACCTGCTCAGATATCCTTTCAGTGTGGATCCCAGGTGTACCCAGGTTGAAAGCACTCTCTCTATAGTCACGTGAATAATCCATATGGTCTCTTGCTCCCCTACTTGCAGAACTTGACCAGAACCAGTTTATCTTTTGAGCCCACCTACCCCAATGATCCCTCTTGGGTTTCCTTTATCCTGTTTGAAATATTCCTGGTGGACTTGATATTTGTACGTCAGTATCCAGCTCTTGTTGGTGTCATATGAGAATCTCTGGCTTGTACCAAATCATCCCATTCCTCCCCCGGTTCTCAGATCCTCTCCTCACTCGCCCAGAAGCTTCCGTATTTCATCACATAAATCGTCACCTTCAAGAGTAAGAGAAACTCACTGGCAGTCTATCCATTGAACGGGTCTTGTAGAATATGCTTCCTTTGGCCAACATAGTGTTGTAAATTTAAAACAACTAGTTTCTCACATTTAAAAATTAGGGGCTTCCCTGGTGGCGCAGTGGTTAAGAGTCCGCCTGCCAATGCAGGGGACGCGGGTTCGTGCCCCGGTCCGGGAAGCTCCCACATGCCGCGGAGCAGCTAGGCCCGTGAGCCATGGCCGCTGAGGCTGCGCATCGGAGCCTGTGCTCCGCAACGGGAGAGGCCACAACAGTGAGAGGCCCACGTGCCGCAAAATGAAATAAAATAAAATAAAAATCAGGATTTTTTTTACATTAAAAAAAAATCTGGATTTCGAAGTTCTCTTGAAAAATCAGACAATCTGACCACAACCCTGCCTGCCAAGCACTGGTCAGTGCCGTGGGTCCTGCAGCCTTTATCAGGATCACAGGTGTTCTGGTGTGCCACAGTCTCCACCGCTCCTAACACGCAACCCCCAGCTCCTTTGTACTCCACAGGTCACTGCTCCCATTTCATTTCCTACTGGCTCTTCAAATATTTGGATTTATGACCCCCCCTCTGGAAGGACACATCTACAAGGAACCTGTAGGGTTCGCTCAACTATACCTATCATGCAACTCTTTAGCTGAAATCTCACTTTTTATAAATTCTGGCATGTCTAAACTGACCATCTATATTATAATTGTATCTTTCAAGCCAGGTGAGAAATTCACATCTTTTGCTGAGGACGAGTTTTAGAGGTTTTATGTTGGAGACTCACTAACCCCTGCTTCTCTCATGGAGCACTCTCATTTACTGATCATCAGCAAACTTTTATTATCACCTGTTGAAGGCTACTTTTTCCATGCTCTGAGTTCCATTCTTGATGTTATTTAGGCTGCTTCCAAAAAATACATAGTATATGAATGCCAGTGAAAGCAGTTTTCTTTTTGCTTTTGGTAAATGTGTGTTCTGTTTTTACTGCAGTGTAGCCCTCTAGGAGGGCTGAGACAGCTGCTATTCAGACTGTAGCTACCTATTGACAAATGGCAGACTTTGGTCTACAGCACTGTTAATCCAGCACCTTGAACTGGCAAAGGTTAGAAGACTGTTCCACCATAAATCTCCCCAGAACCAAATATTTACTTGAAAAACATATGTGCCGAATTCTAGAATAAATAGAGAGAGGGTGATGTGGCCACAGGTGAAAGGTCTGAAACTCAGAACGCACATGTTGTGTCCTGAGATGTGTCTCTAGCTTCCTGTGGGATTTCAGGAAAATCACTTAACTTCCCTAAATTCAGGTGTAGAGTGGAAATGTTATTATTTATCTGCCGTACATTGTACAGTCATGCTCGATCTTTGCAAAGCCTTGGATGTGGCATCGTGCAAAGGGAATCCCATGACAGTCTAAGGATCTTCAAATATGCCAAGCAAAATGGAGCACAAGAAGGTTCTCTCCAGAAACCAAAGGTCTATTTTCCTGGAGAAATTCAAGATCAGGGATGACATCTGTCCTGTGGCCATGTAAATGGGCTTCTTCCTACTCCTGTGTTGCTGGACAGGCTGCCACTGTTCTCTCACTTTCTATTCTAGTCAACTATCGGGTCTTTCTATCTTCTCCCCCCAGCCGCCCCCATTTAATAAGAAACACATTCTCTTTCCTTAGGACACACACCCTCCCCCCAAAAGAAAGAAAGAAAGAAAAAAATACATTTAAGTAGAACAGCAGAATCTCTACCTACATACAACTTGCTAAATATATAGAGCAGAAAACAGCCAGAGCTGAGAGAAAGGGGAAAAAAAGAAGAGTGTTTTAACAGTAAAGTAAAACCACAACTAATGACTTCAGGAGACAGGAGCTAGGTGGACAAGCAAAGCATTACAGTTTTAAATATATGGGATTTGGCTTCGCCTCCCCAGTAAGTGGCCTGGCACCAATTCAAACAGGCTGGTCTGGCACGCTAGCGCCTCTAAGAGGGACCACACTGGCGGATGGAAACGACCACAAAAGCCACAGAGAAAGTGCAGGCTTCCAAAGGCAACAAGGAAGCAAGACGACTGGCAGCAAAAGCAATGCCAAGGCCCCGACGTCAGCAGGGAGGGGCCGACCTCGCCAAGTTGGATTTTCTCTCTCATTAGGCTGGGTTGGAGGACAATCAGCCCAATCGGTGGGAGGATGGGCAGTGACTGATCAGGTACCATGGAAGGTCCTGGACCCAGGTAGCCCCAGAGCTGATGACAAAGCAGAGAATGCCACAGAGGAGGAGAAGAGGATCTTCCCCCTTCTGCGTACCATATTGCAAAAAGCTGAGAGAGTCGTGTTTGTGAAATATTTCTGTGTACTAAAAAGAAGGCAATAATCTTTATGGGCTTCTAGTTCTGGAAAATATTTTGCGATACAAACAGTTGTTTTTCATGCCATTGAAGACTGCCAAATGATTTGGTACTTGAAACATTCTTGCTTTGAGCTGCATGAAAGAGTAAAGGAATCTAGTTCAGTGGGTGGAAGACTCAGCAGGGGGCTTTAATTGGCCAGTCACCATTTTTAGCATCTATGCTGATGTCTACACAATACCAGCATTGCTAGCTGGAAAACTGAAATGGAATTAAAGCTTTTCCCTAGGCTAAATCATACATAATAGTGTGACTATCTGCCCAGAACTGGTTGATTCCTTTGATGGCCTAACTTCTCAATTTTAAGATATGGATAAAAACGAATTTCCAAGATTTCTAGGGGGGGAGGGAGAATCAACAAATGATTCCCAACTCTTTTAATGAGTTAAAAATGCCAAGCAGTTACCAAAGATACCCGTTCTCTCAGTGACTAGAAAGCGATCATAATTATGAACTTGTTTTGCTAACTGTTCTGCTTTTCTTTTTTTTTTTTAACCTGAGTAGACCAGCATGGATAAAAAAATGATAATAACACTTGTAACACTTCCTACTCTAAGCACCTCAGATATTTTTTTCACATTATAAAACCATACAGGTTAGGTACCATTAGACCCCCCCATTCACAGAGAAAACCAGACTTTGCCACATTTGGGAATCAGAAAGGACATGGTGGCAGAAACCCAGTGATGGAGAAGGAGTAGGGAAAAGAGGTAGGGCTGTGCTCACTCAGCTTTGCAACCTGCACTACAGGAGCACGCTGAGCTTGTGATGCTAGCTGAGCAACTTAAATAGAGATGGGGAGTAGGTAGTTTGGCTACTGGGACTCATTTTCTGCTCGAAGTTTGGGCTGAGACTATGACTTCAGTAAGCATATGGATGGTATTTTAAGCCATGGTGAGGGGATGAAATTGCCCCTGAAGTAAATGTAAAGAGAAGACTGCATAACATTGAACCAGGAGAAATGTGCAGAAACAGAAGCTAGCAAGGAAGACAGAGTGAAAAACAGGCAACTTTACTGGAAGCCAAGGACAGAGAATATTTCAAGAAGGGAATCACCCCTTGTGTTGACCCTTCTTGGCAGTTTTGATGAGACAAGGACTGAGCCGTGGTCACTGGATTGAGTGAGATGAAGGTCATTGCTGACCTGGGCCATGGTAACTCCAGATCAGGAGAGAAACCAGATTAGAAGAGTTAAAGGCTCCATAAAAATGAAGGAAGTATATAGATGGCAAGTGAAGAAGCCTGGTCGTGAAGGGGGGGGGAAAGATGCGAGACAAGCAAGTGGGTGGAGCCACAGGAAAGATTTCCAGGCTTTGCTGGTCTGTTTATTTGGAGAGCGATCTGAGCAGACTTAAGTGCTGTTGGAAGAATCCAAAAGCCAGGAAGGGACTGATGTTGGGAGAGGATCACTCGGGGTCCAGGTCCTAAAGAAGGTGTGGAGGTCCAGGCTCCACACAAGCGTTTTTGCCTTTGCCAGGTGGGACCTCTGCTTCAGATGGCAAGAGGTGAGGATGGGCAGATGAAGGGAAGAACAGAGGACCCTACCAGAGCTGCAGATGAAAAGCTCTTTTGGCAAATCTCTCCCTGCATTTCCCAGCCTTGGATACCTGGAGCAGAAGCCACATCCCCCGTGGTGTTCTTTGGTTCTTTTGTTGCCTCCAGCTTACTTTCTCTCAAGTCTTTCAGATAAATACTCATTTACCTCACTTGGCATAACAGCATACCGTAATTTTTTCTTAGGTATACAATTTGGGAAAGGAACTTCTTCTTGCATTTTAAAATATTGTGGTAAAATATACACATAATATAAAATTTGCAATTTTAGCCATTTTCAAGCGTACAATTCAATGACATTAAGTACACTCATTCACAGTGCTGTGTAACCATCCCCACTATTTATTTTCAGAAATTTTCATCACCCCAAACAGAAACTGTACCCATTAAACAGTAACTTGCCCTCCCCCGCCCCACCAGCCCTGGTAACCAGCATCTACTTTCTGTCTCTCTGAATTTGGCTAATGTAGGTAGCTCATATAAGTGCCATCATACAATATTTGTCCTTTCTTATACGGTTTATTTTATTTAGCATGTTTTCAAAATTTATCCCTACTGTAGCATGTATCAGAATTTCATTTCTTTTTATGGCCAAATAATAGTTCATTGTACGGATATACCACATTTTGTATATTTATATATCTGTTGATGGACACTGGCTTGTTTCCACCTTTTGGTTATTGTAAATGATGCTGCCGTAGCATGGATGTACAGCTATCTGTTTGAATGCCTGCTTCCAGTTCTTTTGGGTATATATCTAGGAGAGGAACAGCTAGATCCTATGCTAATTTTATGTTTAACTTTTTGAGAAACTACTAAATTATTTTCCATAGTAGCTGTACCACTTTATATTCCTACCAGCAATGACTGAAGGTTCCAATTTCTCCATATCCTCACCAAAACTTATTTTCGGTTATTATTTTTTATTATTATTTTGGATAATAGCCACTATAATAAATGTGAAGGTGTATTTCGTTGTGGTTTTGATTTGCATTTCCTTAATGACTAAAGATGTTGAGCATCTTTTCACATGCTTCTTGGTCATTGGTATATCTTCTCTGGATGACGGTCTATTAAAGTCCATTGCTCATTTTTGAATTGAGTGTTTTGGTTTTATTTGTGGAACTCTTTGCCTTTTGTATTATCTTTTCAGATTCCCTTTGGTCCACAGTAAGGTACTCTTGATAAACGAATGAATTAAAAAATGCTCTTTTTCCGAGATGATATGAAAACTTTCAAATATTCAGAAAAATGGAAAGAACTACACTGTGAACATCCCTATACCTAATGAGGTGTAATTCTTCCCACTTAACATTTTATTATATTTGACTTACCTCATACCTATCTATCATCTATCCAACCTTTTACCTGTCTATCGGTCAAGCTTATTCTGTGGGTACATTTCAAAAATAAGTTATAGATATCAAGAAATAATTTTTTAATGAATAAAAAATGCAGTCTCATAAAATGTATAAGCAAGGTTGAGGCAGGGATACAGCTGTCTCTGGGACTTCTCTGGCAGATAAAGTATAAGAACAGAAGAGGGTTAAAAGTCAGTGGGGGGTTAGCTCCTTTACTTTGAACATGCCTTAATGAGATTTCTTGGGAAAATGAATCAAAGAAAATATTCCCAGGGAATAGGCAGTGCTGACAGGGGGATGTCACCATCATAGCACCCGGGCTGTATATTACTATGGTTGCTGGGAAACACTGCTGGCTCATCTGGTGCATGTGTAAGCAATGAATCCTGGGGCTAGAAATAAAAGTGCCTGAGGCTAGTAGCTTCCAGAATTAGCTCTAAGCCTCCCTCTACTCCCACTGAAATGACTTTCTGGTCTTCCCCACTGGCTTGTTAACTCCTTGAAAGTCAGGGACCATGTTCTATCCATTTCTATATCCATCTCTTTTTTTATTACACCACCCACCACCTAGAATAGTGTTTTAGACAGAGAAGGTCTACACTGAACTTTTGGAAACCCTTCAAGCACCAACATACTCTAACTTTAGGGCCCATCAGACCTTGCACTTGGCTTCTTTTCCTGTATTCACATCCCACCTTTGAGGAACTCTTGGAAATCCTGTCAAGATCTCAAGGGTCCAAGTTGTTCCTCCGTGTTATAACCAATCTATCACCTGCCTAGCATCTTCCATCTTCATCAGGTTCCTCACGTTCAGCTAAACCTCTCAGCCTGCGTGATGCCCTTTGGCTTTGTCCCAACTCAACAAAAACCTTGTCCCAGTTCAAGGCCAAGTTTGAGGTACCACGGAAGCTGAGGAAGGCTGGAAGGGACAGCACCTTCAGTACAGAGGTCCAGAATGCAGACAATGCTCAGAGAAATATAGGGTCGCCAGGGAAGTTTTAAGAAACATAATCACATGATAAGAGCGTGAGAAATCATACCTTGGGGTTCGAAGAGTATTTTAGGATAGAGAACAAGAAAGACTGGCAAAGAAAATGTTAGTCATCCAGACATGAAAAATCAAACACAGGGCCCTTTGATGAAGTCAAAGTCAGTGGCATCTGACAAACAAGACCGCAAGCGGATTTAGAAACAGATTACAATCTCTCCTCAGTTTTGTTGTCAAAAAGACTCCACAGGTCTTCTGGCAAATAGAGTAAATGGTAAAGCTCATGAAGGGCCTGCTGGAGATCAGGAAAGAGGCAGGGAGGTGGGAGCAAGTGGGCAGGGAGACGGTAGCATTTTGACAGGACGATGAATTGCATCCAAATAAATACGATTTAATAACAGGGTATGAAAAGACAAAGTCCTCATTTTCACCTGTCCCTGGATTTGCACACTAGATATTTCCTTTAGAGAGGAAACCACAGTATTTATGATTGGTTCATATTTCACACCTGTATTCATACATATCCTGTAATGTAAAAGGTCTATTTCTTATTACATAGGAAATGCTAAATGCACTGGGGATTCACAGAAAAGCTCAAAGCTTTTCTAGGAGAAGTTCACATAAGTAGTTGGTCACAGGAGTACAGCCTAAAAAACAAAGCCTTCTTTCTGACTCTGCAGAAATTAAGTACTGACATGTGAAACCTGCTGAGAGTTTCATCTGTTTTTACTCTGAAAGCCTCATTCTTTTTGTCTAAGTATGTGCATGCACACATCATGCTTAAAGATGCTCACGAACGCTGACATGCCCAGCACAGGGTGGAGAATGTAGCAGCGCTCCCTAGTGCTCGCTGAGTCCAGTTGCAGTCCAGGAAGGTATAAAGTATGGGACCCTTCGATTCTTATCCCTAGACAGACATAACACCCAAACCCAAAAGCTTGGATTTGTTAACATTATAATTCCTAACCCAACTTCAAGCAATATGAAGTTATGTTCAAAGGAAAAATTAATACAAATCAGAAATAGGAACTTTCAGTCAAACATTTTAATTAGCAATTTTTACAACTGCAATGCAGATGAACGCAATGTTACTTGCACATCCAGTAAGCAACGCTTGGAATACAGGAGCAATGTACACCTATGGGTTATCAGGTGAAGGTGAGTTGGCTTTCAAAAACTGGGTCCCTGGTGCCAGGATAAGGGGACCTGACTAGTCTGATTTTTGCTCTAGGTAATGTGATACATTTAGCTCCTTTATATCAGATTTAAAGTTATTTTTTTTAAAAAAAAGAGTAAATCAGTAGAGAAGATCAAGCTTTCCCCTTCTTGTCACATAGCTAGCTAACATTATATCTTCCAAGTGTTTTTTTTTATTTTAAATAATGAGGCATCTTGGTAGACTCTAAAATGCTGCTCTCACATTTCCCTTCTTCTTATACTTTCTCCTTATCATAAGTCTATTAATCAGAGTGTCAAATGTAGGTCCATAGTTATGGCTGTTTAAGATATTAGTAAAAGAAAAGCTGACTATCTCTTAAAGAATGTTCATGTCCCAATAATAATAATGATGATGATAACTAACATACTAGTTATTAAGAGTTTTAGAAATGATCTCATAACAAACCAGTGAGGTGGGCATACGCTCCCATGTTTTATAGCGGAGGAAGGAAACCAAGTCTAAGGCCACACAGCTCAAGGGGGTGGTTGAGGAAAGATTCAAACCCAGAAAATCTGACTCCATCGCTCAAGCTCTGAATCACTCTGGAATATTCTGTCCCCCACATGCAGACTCTAGAACATAGAGTCTACAGGGGAAGATGATACAGATGGGTGGGCACATGAATCGGCATGTAATTTTGTTGCCAAGGACCCAAGGTGGGAATGGTGACATGTTTGAGAATTTGTGTACACACAGTGACCTTGAAAATCGGGTATCATTATGCACTACTGGTGTTTGCCTCATTGTACCACCTCTGAACTACAGCTGTGTCCCCCTACAACGCTCTTTTGAGATGAGATTCTCTCCTGAGGTTATTAATGTGAGATTTAAGGTGAAGTTATTTAAGGGGAGATCTCTGTGGAAATTTAGGGGCTGCTCCTACCACTTAGCATTTCTTAAAGCATAAAATCAGGGTAAAATGAAAATCTTGAACAGTAGTTCTGGCTAGAAACAAGGGGCCAGCTAAATCCATGCTGAGAATACTGGAGCCCTGACTCCAGAGAGGCTTGACAGCCTCTGAAAATAGGCGTTTTCTCTCAATTTCCTGCAAAGCAACCAGAGATGATGGCCCAGATCATTGAGAATACAATTGATTTTTCTTTGTAAGCTTCTTCTGTGCTTGGGATTTAGATAGTAATTAATGACAGTTCCTAGCATAATGGAGAAAGTGAGAGTTTTAGCTCTAACTTTAGACAAGAAATAAAAGCTTAGCTTTTAATATTATCTTTGATAAAATTAGATGACTAGTTTTATTTATTTTCTTTTACTTTCTTGTTATTTATTACTAAAGTAATACATGGTCATTGTTACCAGTAAAATCATCAAAAGATGTACAAAGGAAAAGTGAGTTATGTCCATCTATTATTTATTCCCTTTATTCCCTGAGGTAACCCATGTTAACATTCGATGTCCATCCTTCCACTACTTTCTCTATACCCAGACAGACACACTCATATACAGACATACGCAAGATCTCATGTTTTATAAATAAAATGTCCTATACATATTGTTCTGCAACTTGGTTTTCTCACTCATCGTTATATCATGGACACCTCTCCAAGCTGACCGATATCAACAAAAGATTCTTTTAAGATAGCTGCACAATATTTCCTAGTATGGATATGCCATAATTAATTCTAATATTTCCTTGTTGGTGAAAATTGATTTTCTTTCCAGTTTAGAGTGCTGGGAGACACTGAGGCAACTGACCTGTAACATACATCTTTACCCCCTGGTGCTTGCTTTCAAGAGACTCTCCAAAGCTCGACAGCTTAGTCAAAGCACACTACATATGTGTAGTTTACATTTTACTTGATATTGCAAGATCTTTCAAAAATGATAACAACTGACTATCCAACTGGTAATGTGTAAGACTGCCCGATTCCTAAGATTCTTACCAGGAATGCATACTTTCACTCTTTAAGTTTTCCGAATGTGGTGAATTTTAAAATATCTCATTTTGTATTTAATTTGCACTTCTTCTATGACAGGTAAATGAGATTGAGCATATTCTTGTCTATAGGCTATTTGAATTCCACATCCATATTCTTTGCCTGTTTTTCTATTGGGTTATATGTCTTTTTAAAAAATGGTGAACATTCTTTTAATATTACGGATATTAGCCCTTTGCTTTTCATGTGCACTGAAACTTTTCTCCCAGTCTCTCATTTTTCTTTTTTCTTTCTATAATATCTTTTACCATCCAATTTAAAAAGTTACACAGTTTAATGTATTTTTTTTCTTTGGGCTTCATGGTTTCCTGTCTAGGATTCCTAGGAAAGTGTTTCTAACATTTTCATTATTTCATATTTTATATTTATACCTTTAATTGATCTGGAATTCATTTTGTAAAATGGATTGGTATTTAGTGTTTGTTTTTTCCTATGTTGGATGTTCAAGTATGTCAGCAATGCTATCCAATTTTCCATTTAGCTGAACCAAACTTTTCTCACTGGACTGAAATGCCATCTTTGTCAAATGTAATTTCTCAGGTATTTTTGCATCTATTTCTGGACATTTACTATGC
This sequence comes from Lagenorhynchus albirostris, assembly GCF_949774975.1. NCBI lineage: Eukaryota > Metazoa > Chordata > Mammalia > Artiodactyla > Delphinidae > Lagenorhynchus > Lagenorhynchus albirostris. The sequence goes on along the minus strand of NC_083101.1, from coordinate 67,356,483 downwards.
AGCACTAACGTCTCTGTCTATGCCTTTGCCAGTTCTATTCTGCTTGGTTTTCAGTAGTTTTACAGAAATATTTGACGTCCAGTAAGATAAGTTTCCTCACACTGTTCTTCTCCCATCAATTTCTTGGCTCTTCTCACACCCTTTTTCTTATATGTGAGCCTTGAAATTATTTTATGCAGTCCCTTTGCACAGTCAAACAAAACAAAAGCCCACTGATGGTCTACTAGAAAATGAATTCAACTTACGCAATAATTTTAAAAGGGTAAGCACTTATAAAAATGTCCTGCCATATAGGAATGTCCATTGTTAGTAACTGTGATTTCTGTCTGGAAGACTTTTTTTCTCACACTCTTTGGAGTTTAAAAAGTTACTAGGAAAGGTTGAAATACACATCCTCTTTCAGGACTCAATAAACCTCTCTAGAGATTCAAAATGTTCTTTAGCTCAGGAAAACTTTTTTTTCTATTATTAATTATTTCTCCAACTTCTATCCTCGTTTCTTGATACAGAATTTTTTCTATGATTGCATGTTATGTCTCTAAATATGTTCTCCAAGTCTCCTGTGTTCTCACGACTTAATTTCTCTGGGCCTTCACTCCATGTTGGGGTATTTCTGCTTTTTGATCCTCTACGTCACAAATTCAGTTCTCTGCATTAATCATTCTCCTAATCAGGTTATTTATTAATTTTTTTAGTTTTAGAATTTAATTTGGTGCCCGAATTACATCTTCCTGCTGCTTCCCTGCCATTTTGATTAAGGCTCTCTCCTGTTTCTCCCATTAGTTGAACGTCCTCGAGACCTGCTCTCCTAAGATCGTCACATGCTCTCAAGATAACATTTCTCTTTAATGAGTTGTCATGATTCTCTCCTGACCAGGATTTTGTGCTTCTTCAGGACTCACAGAGCTCAGGTTTTTAAAGTCTTTTGAGAAGTGACAAACCAGCCAGGAGTGGCAGACGAGAGCTTCTCCCCCCTACTATCTACCAGTAAATCAGTTCACAAACTGTTAGTATTCTGGGTGGTCTGGGGGGGGGGGCACGTGTAGAATTGCCACTCCTCTCCCCAGGGCAGTCACCCCCTTTTCCATTCGCAAGGCCTGGGAACACTTCTGCTTTCCAGGGGGAAGTCACCACTGGTATTAACAACCAGGTCACGTGGAGCAACTGGGTAGGTGAGACTCCTGCTTGAGGGGAGGGGATCCCTAGGGTTCAGAAGGTAGTTTCTAAGGGTGGGTCTTTGCCTTGGAAAAAGACAATCTTTTCTTCTTCCTCAGGGGCTCTCACTGGCCACCGGAAATAATCATTCTCTTCCTGCTTAGTCTCTGGGGATCCCAAGAGAACCACAGCCTCATAGGTGCCCTCCAGCCCCTCCTGAAAAGAGAAGCAGGAAGAGGTGTTCCATCGTTTCCTCCCATGATCCATGATTAGATCTGGAGAGAGCCAACAGTAGACATCTGTGCTACTGTCAGACAGTTATCTTCCAATCACAGAGAATCAGGCTATTTTATATGGGCTAAGTTGGGGACATTTTTCTACTTCGTCACTATTTCACACTTCTGAACAGAGGCACAGGAGATTGGATAGTAAGTATTTAGCATAGCTAAATATGGGTATGCCATTATTACTGGTAGGAAGTATGTATCTTTGAGAAGCCTCACGGTATATGATTCCATCAGGGAATATATCAGGGATTCCAAACAGCTCAGCAACTTCCTCTGAGAGAAACCCTTTCTGACCGTGACTCACATCTTTGTCAATCACCGAGTCCAGGCCAATCTCTCTGGCCTGAAGTATTCCTTCCAGAGAATATTTCAGTCTAATAGTTTCTGAGTCATGCCTTTTGGTTTTGGCTTTTGGTGAAGGTAACATGAGGAGCCTGGAGACCTACGTATCCTTAGGGTTTTCAAAAATATCATGTTTGATTATTCTTGATTCACAGTGCCTTAGCAATACCACATAAGAATTTCCATTAAATATGAAATCTTCTAACCAGGCATGAAACATTAGCAGAAGGCCAGAGTAGCCTAAATTTTTTTTATCTTTGTTGTGTTAAAAAAGAATATAAAGCAAATATAGCAAAATGATGAGATTGGTTAAATTTAGGGTTGTCACGCTGGTGTTTGTGATGTCTCTCTCTATACTATTCTGTAGGTTCAAAGTCTTTTGTATTAAATTCAAACGACTCTTATTGACAGAAGTGACAATTTTCGGGAGATTCAGGTAACAAGCTGAGAATTAAACAGTGAAAAAGGCATTGATCAGCTGTTAATTTCCACAGCTGTTAGATTCCAGAATGTGAGTTTGTGATGTGAGCAAATGGGAGTGTTTTTTACAGTGTCCTACCTATACTCCATCATTTTTATTTTTTACTGAGGACTTGCTATTCTGACCTCAGGATTAAGGAAACAACCACGTAGCTGGGTTCCTTGTTCCCTGGCTGAAGGTGAAGGAGGTAATGTAAGGCCCTTTACCACAACAGACCTCTCCGTTCCTTACAATAGCCAAGCTTCTTTTTAATAGTCCATTATCTCTCAATCCCTATTGAAACTATGCAAAACCCGATGATGTCAATGCCCAGACTATGTACATCAAGGTGACACATTCATGATTTTTCCTTGCTGTGTCACACTGTACTGTATTTTCTTTGTTCAAATGTTGAGACTTATACAACAATTTAGGAACAAATACAGACACATAACACATTGTTAGCATATTTTTCAATGAGAGACAGGGAGATATTCAAAAAGAAAGAGAGAGAAACTGCAGGGGAGAGAGTGAGAGTGAATATGAATCTCTTTACTGACAAGGCACACTGACCAAAGCAGGGTTATGAGACCCCCTAATGGAGGATGTTTTTGCTGCAGCTCAGGAATCTAACAGAATTTTAAAATAATCCAAGCCCTGTAGTAGCTCTGAAATCTTCTGACTGTGATATTTACATACTATTACATACGTACTATTTACATACTACCCCTTCATTTTCTTTCCTTTCCTTTTATTTGAGTAATGAGTTTAATTGCCACTAATTCCTTTTTTTTATACTAAAGGTCATCATTGTCAGGGACTCAAGGCATTACATAATGTTCAGATTTAGCATTTCTGAATATATGACAGAATAGTGTTTTGGAAACTGCCCTGAGGCCCCTGGACTGGTCGGATACACCTTGGCTTACTGGTTCCTATGCAGCAGGCTGGAACACCAGTGTGGGAAGCCAAGCTTTTTACATACTACACAATCCACGGTCCAGCATCGTTGACTCTGCCTGACACTGCTTTCAGAAAGAAGGGATGGGGTACATGCTAGCCTCTGCCCTCCCAGCTGTTAGAATTATAGCTTCCGTATTACACTACCATCCATAGTGGGCAGTGTGAGTGCGCAGATTCACTACTTTTGAAAATATTGAAATTAGAGTACCTAGAGATTTTCAAAGTTGCAGCCCTCAAATTACAAGACAATCACCTTTGGAATATCATTCCCAGTCCATGGAGAAGGAAAATAAAATTACTACCTGGTCTGACAGGTCAAGTTACCCTCTGGACAAAATTCGCCATCCCCTTCCTTTTTTTAGCATAAAATCTGAATTTCTTACCAAGCCAGCAAGGCCCTATAGGGTCACCCTTCTCACCCTTGCCTGTTTCATCTTTTATGCTGCCCGGCCCCTCCTATCCTCCCTACCATGTCCTAGGTTTCCTCAGCGCCTGTGCTGTCCATTCTCATGGTTCCTTCCCTCCTTCTTCAGGCCTCTGCTCAGTCATCACCTTACCAGGGAGACCTTCCCAGACCACCGAATCAAGACCGTCCTCTGCCATCACGCTCTGAACTTCACTTGCTCAGTTTCCAGTTGAGCACTTCCCACCAAATGAGTTTCGGGGGTTTCCTTCTCTTACCTGTGCTTTCTGTCAATGTAAACTCTACAGGAGAGAGGATTCAGAGAGTTCTGCTGTATCCCCAACACCTAGAACATCCGCGCTCGACATGCATTTGTTAAAGACATGAATGAAATACTGTTGAAAAAAATGAATAAATGACACTTTCTTCCTGCTTCTTCAAAACTAAAGCAAACAACAGTATGATTACATCCCGCTTCTCAGCAGTCACACTGAGAAGCGGGATGTAATAATGTCACATTTAGTAACTAGCTGTCAATACTACTGTTGCGGGACCTCCCTGGTGGTCCAGTGGTAAAGAATCCGCCTTACAGTGCAGGGGACACAGGTTTGATCCCTGGTCAGGAAACTAAGATCCCACATACCGCGGGGCAACTAAGCCTGTGGGCCGTAACTACTGAGCTCGTGCGCCTCAACTAGAGCCCGCGTGCTGCAAACTACAGAGCCCATGCACTCTGGAGCCTGCGTGCCACAACTAGAGATGCACATCACAACTAGAGAGAAGCCCACGCGCCACCATGAAGAGCCCGTGCGCCTCAATGAAAGATCCCGCATGCCTCAACGACTCCCATGTGCCGCAACTAAGACCTGACGTAGCCAAAAAAAAAAAAAAAAAAACTAAATTAAAAAAAAATACTACTGTTGCTATTACTAGTTACTATTAATATTAGAACTTCGGATGATTATCCATATTATATTTCATTACTTGTGAATAAAACGCTCTACAATTCATCTCGTGCCTCCAGCATTCTTTACGTTTGTTAATACAGCCGTTCTTAACCTTTCTGTTGTCTTGTATCTCTTTGGGAATCTGATCCAATCCGATTAAATCTACTGGATCCTATACCCAGAAAAATGCATACAAGCCTAAATTCTCCAGAAAATTGACGGGTTCATGAACCCTCCTAAGTGTAACCAAAGCAAAGGTAAAATGTTTCTGTTATTGAGCTTTAGAAAAAGCTAGGTATGCAATGTCTTGCAGAGTTACCAATTAGCGTGTCTTTTCTCCACAACAGTGTATTCATTAAACTGGTCCTACTGAATGACTCAATTCATTTTCTGGAGATACTTATTTAATTTTAATGTGGGTTGATGGTGGCAACAGTGCTGTTGGTAGTGGTTCGTGTGTGTATGTGGGTGTGTGTGTATGTGTGTGTGTGTTTCCATAGGACTCATATTAAAAAGTAGTAGGGAGAACTTGGTTTGCGTATCAGTTATGTCGCTCTGCAGCTGTTTGACTGCAGGCATGTAATTTAATTTCTCGGATTCATTTTCCTTATCTTTAAAAGGAGGGAAATAGGATATACCTTAGAGCACTGTTATAAAAACTCAATAAGAAGACATAGGTGAAGTCTCTTTGGTACCGTGTACCTGACATAGGTAAGCACACGACAAATAACTATTAGAATCCTGCTCAGATACCATTTTTTTGTCTGATGTTCTCATCTCCCTCTTACTTGGGTACCCTTAGACCAATGTACTAGATGAACATATTTTAAAAATCATTTTGATTTTCCACACAGTAATACACACTGGCCTTTTGACGACTTTTCTAAAAATAGAACTAGTTCAGAATTTATTGCAGTTCACCCAGAATGAAAGATTAAATCACTGTTGGATTATAAGGAGACATTAACCCAATTATTCTTCAAAATGGCAATATATTTGCTGCATACCATCAGTATCATCAAGCAAGAGTAGAAATTACATTACTCTAAATATACACCAGATGGCTCTAGGGTGACATGGTTATTAAAAGAGTAAGAGTCTTGATTGTTTATAGATTCCCCAAGGGCAAAATCTGTGTCTAATCTGTGTCTGTAGCTTACCCACAGCAACCAACAGAGGGATACAAGAGTGAAATGTATTTTAATTGATGGTAATAGCAACAATTCAGCATTCTTTTCAGAACTACAGTCTCTGCTAATTTGTCTAAAAAGATTTGAAGATTTCAAAGTAGACAAAAAAAGGGTGACACTCGGGTTTCTAAGGTGAGGGCTAGTTGATGTCAAAGGACAAGAAAGAAATGAGCTTTTGCTTGTAGATGCTCAATTTAAAAACTCAGAGTGCTATATTGTGCTGCTACTCAAAATACTGTCTGAGTAAAAACTTCAGGCCTTTTATTTTACACCTTCAGTGAAAAAAGTTAAAAATTAAAGTAAATAATACTTGTTTAAAGAAAGTTGTGCTCTTACTTGTGCCAGGTACTGTTCTAGGTCCTGGGGACTCAGTGGAGAACAAAATAGACATGGGCTGCCCTCATGGGATTACAGTGTTCATTCCCCTGCAGAGGAGGGGGTGGGAGGGAGAAAGGGATTAGTGAGGAAAACTGAAGGTTTTGCTTTTCATTTCCTTTAATGAGATTTCTTTCCCTTTAATCTGACTTGCAGTCATGCATATATATACAACTGCAACAAAATAAGTGATTTAAATAAGCAGATAAATTCTTCCTTTAAAATTCAACCAACCAAGCAAACATTGGACCAAGTTCCTTTGTAAATATCCTTGGTCGTATAAGTTCCTCCAAATCATTTAAATGATCACTTACTGAACTGATCACTTACTGAATTTCTTTAACCTTCTAGCAAAAGGTAGATACTGCAGACCTCATGAGCCTGAGACTTTGCAATCAGTGCTTGGGGTCAATTTTGTTTCTTGGCTCTCAAAGTTTGAATGAGCTGCTTATGTGGGCACTATACCAATTCTGGAACAAACTGTTACACAGATAACTTAAGGCTGAGCCTGTGGGACCTTACTCACTTCTCCCACCTGGACTTCCCAACTGGGGCAGCAGTTATATCCCGAAACATTTTTTCTCATCCCCATAATTCCTGGCTTCCTAGTTGTGAACTCCAGATTCTATATTAACCTACAGTGCCTTTAGTGCTGTTCTAGACCTGCATTGCCCAGTAAGGCAGCCATAAGCCACATGTGGCTTCAGAGCATTGGAAATGTGACTAGTCTAAATGCAGATGTGTTATAAATACAAAATATACACTGGAAGTCTAAGACTTTGACAAAAAGATTATAAAATATCTCATTAATACTTTTAAAATATTGATTAAATGTCAAAATAATATTTTTAATATACTAGGTTAAATGAAAATCTATTCAAATTCATTTCATTTGTTTCTTTTTAAAAACATATCAACTAGAAAATTTTAAATTACATATGTGGCTTGTATTATATTTCCATTGGACAGAACTATGCTAGGCTCCTTTAATGATGTTTTGGATTTCAGCTTTCCATATCATTTGAGGCTGTCTGCTTCCCTTGCAGGAAGCAGGAATTCACCTGATCTCCACTTTTCACCCCCACCCTGATGGTCAGGCTCTTTGCCAGACACAAGGACTCCATTTCAGAACTTCTAAATGAAATGCAAGTGAAAAGTAATATGCAGCATTATTTTGTAATAATTGTTTGTGACAGTTCAGTCCAATGCCATCATGCTAGAAACTATGCGAGGCACTGCGTAGACTACAAAGAAGCCAGGTAGGGCTTAGGTGCAGTTCCCATCAGCAATGAGCTTCCAGGCAAGTAGAAGGGGAAGGGCATGATTCAATAGGGAGATGAGTTCCCAGGCTGATGCGGTTCTTACACACCATCCCATTCATCACCACTGCTTGTGTGCATCAGAAAGTTACAATGCACCACAGGGATTTAGAAATGAGAGAAAACCCGGATAGGTGGGGAAATCAGGAAAAGTCTCATGACAGGAATAACAAATGAGCTCATGCTTGAAGGCTGGGGTGGAAGAGTGAAGGATCAAGTATTTTCGGTAAAGAGGAAGAGGGCAGGGAGGTGTAGAGAATGTTTGGGGAAGAATGAGTCATTGAGTTTGGCTGCAGCAGAGGCGCCAAAAGGCTGGAGAGGTAGCGAAGGTTGGGACTGAGAATGTGGAAACGCTGGATTCTGGGCTGGATTCTTACCCTGGTGGACAATGAGAGCCACCACAGCTATGCTTTAGGGAGAACTATCATAATGTTGTACGGCTGAAGTGGAATGAGGGAGAGGCTAGAAGTGAAGAGACCAATTACAAAAGCCTTGAAATAATCTATGCCAGGGATCTGTCATTCTCCCTTCCATACTCCTGGTACATACTGCCAGCTGATCATGGCATTCTTTCCCAGATGCAACTTCTGGATTCTTCTCAACAATGTTGTGGGAAGCTATACACTGACATATGGAAGAAAACTGATTCCCTATGCTTTATTTAGCAAACGTGTTAGGACCCTTAATTAGGGTGGTAGCAATGTTGGCAGAAGAGGAAAAATACAAAATCATCTCAGATGTTGAATATATACCTCTGGCATCTCACTGGAGGGAGGGAATATGGTTGCACTGAGCATTCTTGCCTTCTTAACTAAGATAATATTTGTGCCACAGATAGAAACAGAGACGCCCCTAAAGGCTGTGGCCGTCCCATCAAAGATGATGAGTTTCATTGTCGGCATGTTGCATGTGAAGCAGTGTTAGATCATTTAGAAAGAAAAGCCCAGGAAGTTTTGGGATGTGCAGGCCTGGGGCTATGGACAGAGGATGGGTCAGAAGGTCTTGACTGGAGAGTCTTCTACCCAAAAGTCAGAGATGAAAACACGGGCTTACCTGGGAAGGTGTGAGAAGAGAATTTCAGAGCATGCCTACGTTTGCGTGCAGGATGAAGGGATGCGTATAGTGCACATGTGATCAGAGGGGCCCAGAGAGTACAAAACTAATGGAGTTCCCTAGAGAATGAGGAAGGAAAGAGAATTTTAAGGAGATTCTTTGTTTTAAAGGTCAGAATAAGTAGAGGTGGCAAAATGACAAACACATTTGTTCACTGGGGGATCACTGATCATTTTTTTTTTTTTTATGCGATACGCAGGCCTCTCACTGTTGTGGCCTCTCCTGTTGCGGAGCACAGGCTCCGGACGCGCAGGCTCAGCGACCATGGCTCACAGGCCCAGCCGCTCCGCGGCATGTGGGATCCTCCCGGACCGGGGCATGAACCTGTGTCCCCTGCATCGGCAGGCGGACTCTCAACCACTGCGCCACCAGGGAAGCCCCACTGATCATCTTTGAGAGGGTCCTCAGTGTTAGAGATGGTGAAGATGGAAGCAAGTCTACAATGGAGTGAGCTGATGATTAAGGGCATAAAAGCATTGAGCACAGCAAAAGAGAGTAGAAGAAGGAACACTATTCTCAAAAAATTCCAAGAGAGAAGGAATGCATTTTGACTTCCGTAGGCTATATAAGACTTGAAATGGGTATATTCATAGGATGAAAGGAAGGCTCTGATGCAAAGGGCAAGATTAATATAACCTGGAAAAGGTATCATGGATGGAACAAAACCCAGGAAGCTTAAGGAAATGTGATCAAGGGCACAGGTCGGGTGAAAGTAGGAGAGGCCTGACCTTCTGAGCCAATAGTGAAGAAAGAGAGAGAAAATAAAGACACAGGAATATTTAGCAACTCAGGAAAGGTAAATAACTCATCATTATTCACTACATAAGTTGGGGAACCGTGATTCTAGTCCAGGCCCACCTGGCTCCAAAGCCCAGGCTGGTGGCCAGTACCCTGAGTCCTTAGAGGGTTAAACTGTATCCTCCATCACAGAGCCTGGCAGACAGAAAGGGGCTGAATGTTTGCTGAACATACGAATTAATGAATGACCAAATCATTGTGACTATCAATTATTACTGTACCTTAGATGTAGAAATTATAAGACCATGGGCAACATGTTTATTCATCACTGAAAATATAATTCTCTAATGTCCTCTCATTCCAGCAACACACAATGCTGGCCATTCAGACCGGTTCAAGGCTCCATCCAATTCAGGCTGCCAGGTGGAAAAGCCCGAGTGGACACACATCCTTTGGTCAACCATGAACCCCCGAACCCAGTGGAGTCAAGACACTGGCAAGCACAAGCAGGTATGACACAGGCTCCAAAGTGGGGAGGAATGCAGACTAGTTCATTGCACTTTTTTAGAATGTACCTGATATTAAACTATTGTCTGCAATACTAAGTAACAACTTAGAGTGAAAAAAGGTTCAACATTCATTCAACACGTCTACCACCTATCCTTCGCCACTGTATGTTATTTTGCCACTTATTTCAGTATCAGTAACCACCCACATTTTCATGCCAACAATACTGTTATACAGCTCTCAAAGGGAGGAGTGGTGAAAATGCAAATATATGACTTAAAAACTGTTTTAAACACTGCTTCATGAAAACCAGAGAAAAAAAGGCTTCTCTTCAATTCTCCTCCCAAATATTTTCTGTTTACAAAAAAATATTGAAATCAAACATTTATTTTACTCACAATAAAAACAACAAAATTCACTACCAGTAAAAAAATTCCTTAGTAGTTACTGCATTAAGCATAAGGAATAAAAATCATTTGCAACATTTTTACAGGTAAGAACAGACAAGTGTACATGGAACCCATTCTGTTGCTCTACAACTCAGTCTGACTTTGATATCTTGATGTCTTTCTCTCTCTTGATCTGTTTCTCTTCCGTACTGCTCCCAATCTTAATCTCACTTTGTACAAGACAGTGAGTTGGAAAAAGTCTTACCAACACTAGCACTTTACTGTACATCAGTTTAATGATACCCACTAGTATTGTTGCATTTTTAACATCTGCTAAAAGGAGACAAATGCTGGGAATGACTCTCTCTAATGGAAATAACTCTTATACCTAAGTTGAGGATATAATAGAAAAAAGAGGCCATATCTGGTCCTCTTAAAATCTTACTCCTGGGATTACCACTTGCTCCATTAGAGCTTAAGGCAGCCTTAGCCAACTTTATTATCACTGCTTGGCTTCTCTGGAGAACCTACTCATTTATTAAAAAACACTAGCATTATTACCAATTCATGATCAATGTTCTAAATGTTCCCCTAAATTCAATCAGAACATTCCGCTATGTCCCCTTTACGTTAGAATACTGAGGTTTATGCCTATGTAAAGTTATCTCTACCGAGATTTTAAAAGTCAATTGTGTTAAAGTTCCAGTAAATTAAAAAAATAAACCCAAAGTGTTCCTTATTTATCTCATATTATCTGACCAGTTCTGGAACACAAACAAGTTATCAGGAAACAATCTTGATACAGCGAATTTATCTGGAACAAATGTTTTCCATTCCCTTGAGGGAATCACAACTTTTCTCCAAATACTGGCTTCTCACTGGAAACTTCTAGCCCTGATCATCTCTAGACGATTTTTAAGGGGGTTTTGGCCTTTTTTCCTTGTTTCTCTTCACTAGAGTTAAATCATTGTTCTTCTTTGACTCCTTCCTTCTTTCTGTAATATTAGAGAAGGGCTGGGAAGGAGAAGTATCCATTTTTGGGTACCTGTTACAAATCACGCACTGTTTTGATTAATCTCATCTAACATTCCTAACAATCCTATTCTAACCCCATTTTACAGATGGAGAAACACACTCAGATTAACAGCTAGAGGGCAGAGGCAAGATTTGCACCCAGGTCTAGCCCTAAAGCCCTGTCCTTCTACCTGTACTCAGCTGCCTGAAAAGTAGGGTGGTTCAAACTGCGCATTTTCCTGCTCCCAAAGGTGCTGTGGGGTGAACGAGCCACTCGCTCACTCACCGCAAACAATAGAAGATGGAAGTGTAATGACAGGGTCCTAATTCATTTTCCTCTCTTTTGCAATTTCAAAATTATATGCGACCACCTTGAACATCTCAGGGAATTTCCACACAATCCCAATATTCATTCATTTAAAATCTCTTAAAGAAAACAGTGCGGAAATTATTTCTGCGGAGGGCTGTAGTCAACATCTCCTAGGCCTCTGAATCTAAATCAGAATTGTAGATGAAAAGTGGTTTTCTTCAGAGAAATATTTAGAACCCAGATAAAAAGTGCATAGTTCTTCAGGGAAGGCTCTAGAGGCCGATACAGTGTGAGTAACGGCCAAACTGGGGGATTCTACCTCCTTCCCACATATGTTCCAGTGTGACTGGCTCATGGGCTAATACATGAAAGATTTGAAGAATAAATGAAAAAAAAAAAAGACTTTTAGCAGAACAATTACATTTAATTTTCCTTTGTATTAACCAAAGGATGCATCAAATGCAGAGTTTAAAATAAAAAATTTTAACAAGGGAAGAAAGAATGTTAAGGAGTGATGCTCTGTGCAAAATGGAATAGAACAATTTATCAGGGTGACAGAATCTTTTCAATGCAGCAGGGTGCTACAAAACTGATTCAGTGTTTCCTTAGGTTTTTGTAAATACCCACTTTTCATTTCTCTCACATAGAAGTCAATCAAATGTATGTATCTCAGAGGCAGTCTGTATTAGGTTTCTGTACAGGAGGACGTTTTAGACTTATTAGATTTATACAGTGATTTTCCTCTGCAGAGCTCAAAGTGCCTCATCCAAAACACTTATATAAAGAATACCAAACGCTTCTCAAAATGCCAAAAGCAACTCAGGTAAACAGTAGAGCATGAACCATGAGAACAGTGAGAAAATAAGAGCAGACGTGTAGATGCAAATAGATCTAAAAATGCCAACGTGGAGTAAATCAATCCTTTCTGCACACGGTGCCCCACGTCTGTAAACACCACTGTCATGTTGTCACTCCTGAGCTAGTAAACAGATATGCCAAACCAGATCACTCCACCTGGGGATGTGGTGGTACAGGGCAAACAGTGCTAATTCCAGGGATGCTAGTGGGCAGGCGGCCCCTCCCCCACATTGGAGGGCTCATGATCTGCCAAGCAAGACACACCTCCTGACACATGGCATCTTTCTGGATATCTTGGGGGTATAGGGTCAAAGGTTATCAAAAAGTGATATTTTTTTGTTAACTGGATCTGCTTTCACTTGGAGATACAAAAGTGTTAATAAATATTAGGCAGTTTAAAAATACATAGGACAACTATATATAAAATAGATAACCGACAAAGACCTACCGTACAGCACAGGGAACTCTACTCAATATATTGTAATAACCTATAATGGAAGAGAACGTAAAAAAAGAATATATATATAATATATATATGTATGTAGAACTGAATCACTTTGCTGTACACTTGAAACACAACTTTGTAAATCAACTCTATTTCAATAAAAAATCTTAAAAATAACTTTTAAAAATACATAGGACAAGATTCAGTCTCTGAAAGAGGGATAATCTGTGTGAAGATTCAGCCCCTCACACTGGAATAAAATATGACAAATGGAACAACATCTGATTACTTCTGAAATTCTAAAGGCACATAACTCAGAGTTTTCTGAACCATATCCTTTATGACTCTTGAAGGTAAAAGATGTATTACATGATGGGAAACCGAATAGCACTGGAATGTCAAGAATACCCACTGTCTGCATTGTATTGCATTTTGCATTTTCCAAAAGAATATATGTGAATGAGATGTATATTTTTCTTTAGAGTCTCCTGGAAATATATCAAAGCTTTAATTTAATTCCTGTGCTTCTGAGATAAATTAACCAAAGAGATCTAATCTTGGCTGTATGAATAGGTATTAGATTTAGTAGACAGACTTGTAGCTTATCTTTTTCTAGCAACCTAAAAATAACAACTGGATGGAATTTCTACCCAACTTTGATGAAAAGTGCAAATGCACATTTTCCGTCATTATCACAGGAAAGGGAAGTAGGTCTGCTAAGGATGAAATAGCATTTGATGTGAACAGTATGAGCCTTTTCATTCAGAGATATTTAGCTGGGTCCTGGAATCTGACGTGTACAGATGTAGTTAAGACACAAGAGTGTGAGTGGCATAGTTAAAACACCACTGATCAATTTGGGGAGAGGGTACTGATTATTTGGAATTTAAATAGAAAGGCATCAATCACTACGGGAGCTTCCCCAAAACATCACTTCCGCTAGAATCTGAAAACATCAAAGTGAGAGATCCTGGACTTCTAAGAGTAGAAACCTGCCAAATGTACCATCTCCCCCATGAATGTACAACAAATGCTAAAGGAACAACAAATGTTAAAAAGAAAGGAAGAGAGAACTCAAAGCTGAAGACTTCACCAAAGGCAGGGAGAAATTCCCAGCAGGAGGATGGCAAGTCCTCTGGGCCTTCTGCTTGGCCTTTCTATTCTGTCCTGGGCTCTGCAAAGCGGGAAACAGAAGGCAGAGTGAGGGGTCAGCGCCACCCCTGAAAAACGGACAGAGTCCCACTGCCTGGAGCTGACAACTGCGTAACTGTGGGCATGTTACACAATCTCTCCTCACATAGAAAACAGAAATCTTAATACTCCATATGGGATTATTTCAAGGTAATCACTTAGCCCAATGCCGGGTACTTGGCAAGTACTCAATATTCTGTTAATTACCAGATCTAATACCTTTGTAGGTATAACATGTCAGCCCCAGAAGCACATGAAGGAAATCCAAGACAATGAAAATATGCCTCGCGAGAAGGATGAGTAACTTTACAGTGGAGAAACTTGGCAAACACCACTGCAGCCAAGGGATTAAGGTAACCGTCATCAGCGATGAGTCTTGTTGACAGTAGGTACCCTTGATATGATGTGCTGAGGAGGGCGCTTCCCTCCCAAGAGCCCTAACGCCAGTCTAATCAGGACAAAAACACCAGACAAGCCCAAATTGCAGAAATTCTACAAAATGCCTGTCCGGTACTCCTCAACACTGTCAAGGTCATGAAAAACAAGGAACGTCTGAGACTCTGTCACAGTCAACAGGAGCCTAAGGAGGCATGATGACTATATATCATGTGGGATTCTGGATGGGATTCCGGACCAGAAAAAAGATACCGGGGGGGAAACTAGTGAAACCTGAATAGAACTTAGAATTTAATTAACAATAATAATGGACCAATGCTGGTTCCTTATTTGTGACACATGTACCATAGCAATGTAAGATGTTAACCACAGAGGAATCTGTGTGGGGTATATGGGACCTCTCTCTACTAACTCTGCAATGTTTTCATAAATCTAAAACTGTTCTAAAACAAAACAAAATATTTATTTAAAAATAGGCTCCATAGAAAATTTGGTACTTGACCTATTGTGGTACATATCTGAACTCTTAATAAAAGGCTGGGAAGTGCAATGATGAGATTGCCTGAGAACAAATCTGTTTCTAAACCATCCACAGGAAGCTATTTTGTAATCTGTTGTATTAAATGAATAAATATACTGCTATGTTCTTAAATACTCATCCTAGTGGAATGCCCATCTAGATAATTCTAGCTCAGTTAAGTGTCAATCCAACGGGAACAACGGTCAATCTTGGTGGGGTGGAAACGGAGTGGATTTTGGAGCCAGGCAAACTGGGATTCAAGTCTAGGCCCTGACACTTACACTATTACCATTTAGGAAAAGTCAGGTCCACCACCCTGATTTTCAGTTTCTGTGTCTATTAAACAGGTTTACTCACCTCTCAATGTTCTGGGCAGTATTAAGCAACATATGTACAGTATCTAGCATTACAGATGCTCAAGAAATATCCATTTCCTCCCCTTCCATTTCTATTTCCAGCGGCTACCATCTGACTGCCTCTCTGACATCTCTGCCCGGATATCTCCCATATATCTCAAACTTAACAGGTTTCAAACTAAACTCCCGACTCATCCTACACCCCCTCACACACTCCTTCCCCCGCCAACATGTTTTTCTCCGAGACTTTACCAATTCTGTAAGTGGCACAACCAGCCCACCTGACACCCAGTTTCTCAAGCCAGAAGTGTAGGAGTCGTCCTTGATTCCTTCCTTTTTCTCACTCTCACCCTCCACATCCAATCCTTCAGCAAGTCCTCTCCTTTCCATCTGCGAGATATTTCTCAAATCTGACCACTTCTCTCCACCTGCCTTGCCTCCACCTCTGTTTCAGGTAATTAACACCTTTACAGGTCTCTTCAATCACCTCTGTTCCTCGCAAGCAATTTTCCACATACTGGCCAGAGGGCGGTTTGAAAAACATTCATCAGGGCATATCAGCCCCATTCTTAACAGATTTCAAGGACTTTTCATAATTTTCAGAATAAAGTCAAATCCCTGCACCACGGCACCTCACTCTTCCCAATGGCCACCCAGTGCCACTTGGACCGTTCTCAACCTCCTGTGCTCTCCCCTCTGTTGGGAATGCTATTCTTCCCCAGGCACCCCCCATAACTGGCTGCTTCTTAGCCTCTAGAAATTGACAGCTTCTCTCATCATCTGTTCCAATAAGATTTTTTAAGGGTTGTCTACCCCTCTCTCATTGTTCCTGGTTCATTTTCTTCACAGCAGTTTTCACGTTTTATAATGCTTCATCTCTTTGTTTGTTTGCTGTTTGTTTCACCACACAATTTTGCAAGCTTCTAGAGGGAAGAGAAGGAGACTTTTTATTCACTGATATAAGCCCAGTGCCTAGAAAACTGCCTGGCATACAGCAGGTGCCCAATTTATTGACTGACTGACTGAATGAATGAATGAATCGGTAAGTAAGGTATCTTTCAATTCTACTAAAAAGCACCACAAAAAATGTAGACTTATAGTATGATCCCTATTTTATGTAAATAAAATAGATGAGAAATACATGTAAATAAAAAAGACAAAATTTACCAAAATATTTATGGTTATTACCTTTTACTGATGGAGTTAAAGTTTATTTTAATTTTGTTTCTCATAATTTTGTACTTTACAATATCTCTAGCATTAATGAGTACCTACATGCTAGGAAAGAAATTTTACTTTATGTTAAACTATAGAATAATGAACTCGTGATAAGAAGTATAAGGTGCTTTCTGGGTAAGTCAGTCTTTTTTTGTACTGAAATCTAAGGAGATTCTTGTTATCTTATTCTGTAAAATACATGGTTTCTGCAGTCCGAAGTTCTTGCTTTAATTTCAGCACTGACTCACTCTGTGTTTGACAAACAGAAACCTTGAAGAGTTTCCTTGGATGAGAAATAGAGACGATGACAATAATGCCTGCCCTACCTTGGTCTTTGGTGAACTACAGGGTACCAAAAAAATGTAGTTGTTTTAATTCTCCTCTAGTCTAGCCTGTATGCTACCAAAACACTTCAGAAGAGATGAAAATATTCTGCTTATAAATATATTAATACACTGAAATATAAAAGCAGCTTTTCTCCACAACCAGCATGGCTTTTCTATCAGTTCCTATGTACACTTGAGCAAGATGCTACTTCTCTAAGTAAAGATGCCCCTCCCCCAAATAGGTTAATAATGACACTGCTGTCAAGTAAATTCAGAAAGAAAGAGGTTTGGTGACCCAAACATTCTCTTTGGTAGGATGATTCAGAGTGGAGATAGGAGGAATGCGAATGAATCAAACCCTAGAGGTCTGACTACAAGTATCTATTTCACCCAAATCATTCAAAGAACAAATATTGAGATTCAGCTATGCGGTAGGCACTTTTCTGGATCCTGCATATACACCAGTGAAAAAAAGAACAGACAAACATAATACCTTCGTGGAATCAACAAGATAACTGAGTAGATTACATGGAAGTGATAAACGGAGAAATATAAAACAAGTTGCAGCCCAGGGTAGGAAGTTGCAATTTAAATACGGTGGCCAGGGCTTCCCTGGTGGCACAGTGGTTGAGAGTCCGCCTGCCGATGCAGGGGACACGGGTTCGTGCCCCGGTCCAGGAGATCCCACATGCCACGGAGCGGCTGGGACCGTGAGCCATGGCCGCTGAGCCTGCGCGTCCGGAGCCTGTGCTCGGCAACGGGAGAGGCCACAGCAGTGAGAGGCCCGCGTACCGCAAAAAAATAAATAAATAAATAAATAAAATAATAAAAATTAAAAAATAAAAATATGGTGGCCAGAGAGAGTCTCACCAAAAAGATGACTCACCAAAGAAGATTTGAATTGGGCAAGGGAGCAAACTATGCAGATATCTGGGGAAGAATAGTCCAAGTAGAAGGAACTTTGCAGCAAGTATAAAGGAGCCGGGAGGATATTTTAGGGAATAACAAAGAAACCAGAGTGGCTTGAGCAGAGTGAGCTGGGGAAGAACAGAAGGAGAAAAAAGGTTAGGGAGAAAATAAGAGATTGGCTCCTACAGGGCCTTATAGCCACTGTTTCAACTTCAGCTTTTACTTTGACTCAAATGGAGAGCCAAGGGTGACATGAACCGACTTGTGTTTTGATAACATTACTGTTACACTCTGGCTCCTGCATTGAGAACAAGCTTTAGGGGTAAGGGTGAGGGTGGAAGTATGGAAACCAGTTAAGAGGCTCTTGCCTCCTGGCAGAGGTGATAATGGCTGAGACCAAAGTGGTAGTGGTTCCGGTTATGACGGCAAGATTTAGGATATATTTTAAAGGTAAAACAATAGGATGTGCCGTAGGCCTGGCCAAGAAGAGTCAAAGATAACTGGAAGATTTTTGGCCTAAGTAACTGGAAGGATAGAGTAGCCACACACTGGCATGGTGAGATTAGGAGTTTAGTTCAGTTTAGTTGGATATCCCTAACAGATATCCAAATGGGGTATCAGGTAGGCAGTAGATATACCAGTCTGGAGATCAGGGGAGGGATTCAGAGCAGAGTGAAATTTTAGGAGTCTCAGTGCAGTAATTATACTTAAAGCCATGAGACTGACTAAGATCCCAAGTGCATGAATGTAGACAAAGAAAAATATCCAAGTTCTGAGCCCTGAAGATAAGGAGGAACAAGCAGAGAAAATTCAGAAGAAACAACCAGAGATGTAGGAGGAAAAGCAAAAGAATGTGTGACTGGAAGCCAAGTGCAAAAGTATTCCAAGGAGGAAGGATTATTGGTCAACTGGTCAAGTGCTACCACTAGGCAAGGGTAGGGTGGAAGTATGGAAACCAGTTAGGTTTCTAGGTCATAGAACATGTGGACCCAAAACCGGCCATTGGGTTTAACAATGTGAAAATCACTGGTGACCTTAACAAGGATAGTTGTGGTGGAATGGTTGGGGTGAAAGCCTGACTAAAATGAGATTAAGAAAGAGAGGAGTAGAAATGGAAACAGCGAGTATAGAACATGTTTGAAAGGTCTGGTATCAAGGAGTACAGAGAAGTAAACAGCAGGTCGGGGGCGGGGAGGTGGCAATGGAAGTTTCCAAGTAGTTCCCCTAAAGGAGAAGAAGCAAAATTTCCTGGGAATTACAAAAAGGACATCAAGGTAGATCTGGTCTGGAATGCTGGGAAGCTCAGTGCAAGAAAGGGCCGCCCAGTCTGATGAGGAGGCATGAGAAAAGAAGTGAGAAAGTGATAAATGGCATCTTGTTTGACAACACAAAAATGTCCCAAAGGGGGAGTGTTAGATACAAATGTGTCTAACAGATTGGTGAATTTCATCAACAAAGAAAATCAATGCATGTGACGAAATGAAGGATGAAAACTGTATGATCATCTCAATCGATGCAGAAAAAGCACTTGACAAAATTCAGCACTTTTTCATGATTAAAAACTCTCAACAAATTAGGAACAGAAGGAGATCACCTCACCAGATTAGTAAATTTCAGCCTTTCAAATCTTATTTACTACAAAATATATTCCCTGTCACTGGAAGGATGTAATTTTAGCTTCTAGTCTAAAAAATTATGACAAAAAGCTATCATGAGTTCAGTAATCCTTTTATTTCAAGTTTGTATTTTATTAATCATAATACTATTTGAAAAAAAGTAGAGCACATACGTTTGAGACACTCTGCATTATCTTTCCAGATAACATTTGGTATGCATATGACTCCAAGGATCCCTCTTGCAATAATTCCTCCCTAGATTTTAGGAAGGTGGATTTCATGGTACATCTCTCCTCTGTCTTCAGTGTCATTCATATGTTCCATAATATTTACTGAGCACCCACTGTGTGCCAGGACCCTACCCATCTCCTTTTCCCATTGGATTCTATGTTCCAGTCACATAAGGGCAGTTCTCCAAGTATGAGGTTCTCTCTCTGGCTTGCAGATCTTATTCACATTATTCCTCAGTCTAGGAGGCCCTTTCTCTACTCTTCTCCCAGTCAGCTTCCAACTGTCACTGTGGACTCTATGGAGACATCACCATCTCTGGAAAGTTTTACTTGGGGTGACAGAACTTGTCCTTGTCATGGAGAAGGGGAGTGTCACGCAAGGCAACAAGGGGCTCTGGTCTCCATCATTTACTCCTTCCCAAGGCCCTGGAGTTAGTTCTGGTCCTTCTATCTTTGTGTGCCCATAAGCAACCTTTCTAGAGTTTAAGATCCAGAGCATGTTAAGCCTTAAGATCTGGAAGATCTTCCAAAGATGGATAACAATGAAGAATATTATAAGTGCTTTAGGATGAATATAGAGCAGACAAGGAGGTCAAAAGGTACAAACTTTCAGTTATAAAATAAATAAGTCCTGGGGATATAATGTCAGCATGACGACTGTAGTTAATAATACTGTATTGTATATTTAAAAGTTGCTAAGAGAGTAGATCTTAAAAGTTCTCATCACAAGCAAAATTATTTTGTAACGGATGTTAACTAGACTTATTGTGGTGGTCAATGCAAAATATATACAAGTAATGAATCGTTACGCCTGAAACTAATATATTTGTCGATTACATCTCAATAAAAATAAAGAAAGAAGATGAGGGATTCAAGAAGCCTTGCGGGGAAACTGACGTTTGTCTGGGAAATTGACAATTGTGCTTTTAAGTGAGGATTAAATGAGATGATAACTTTGGGACACTTTGCTAAGCACTGGCATCTAATAGGTATGTCACAAATGATAGCTCTAATGGTGGTAATGATGATGGTAACCACTGCAAACTGGCTTGGGAGGCAGTGGCGATTTTTTTTTTTTTTTTTTTTTTTTTTTTTGCGGTACGCGGGGCCTCTCACTGCTGTGGCCTCTCCCGTTGCGGAGCACAGGCTCCGGATGCACAGGCTCAGCGGCCATGGCTCACGGGCCCAGCCGCTCTGCAGCACGTGGGATCCTCCCGGACCGGGACACGTACCCGCCTCCCCTGCATTGGCAGGCGGACTCCCAACCACTGCGCCACCAGGGAAGCCCGGCAGTGGTGAATTTAAACACAAAAGGCACATTACAAAGATGTAAGGAGGGATACGTAATCAAGGATGAATATATAAAACAGACATCAATCTATAAACACATAAGAATTGTTAAGACTTGCACAAATGTGCTAAGAACACTCAAAAGTTTTTATTTCTTATGCTGAGATTAAAAAGTAACTCAGTGAAGGGGCAAAAGGTTGCTGTTTTAAGCAGATGATTTAATCTTAAGGGAAGCAGAGGAAAAAAAAAGTGGAACTACTAAATGCCAATCATAGAGCTGTTTCCTGAGAGAGGTATAAGAATGGAAGAAGTAGGATTAAGCTTTGTATGAGAACACATTTTCAACAGGACAAGAAAACTTGGGTTTTGTCTTGGTCAGAGGTGGTGATGTGGGTGGGTGGGATGAGATTTTTGGTAAATAATGGGGGTCTTCAGTCCCACCATTTCCACCTTCTCAACAGTCTAGAGTTCTGATCCTTCTATACCGATGTGTCCACAGCCAACCATTATAAAGTTTGGGGTCCAGGATACACAGGAATCATCATCAAACTTTAAGATCTGGAAGACTTTCCTCTTACTTCAACCGGCCAACAAGTGCTAAAGCCAATATCCTCTCTCTAAGGAAGAAAAGTTATGGTGTCCTCCACTGACATTTTGAGTAACTTCTGCCTAGAAACACTGTTACTCAATCCACAGTATTTAGGTGGAGTTTGACTATTGGATTTTCAGTTGTGTTATTGGTTACAGAGTTACTTGTAACCTGGGCTGGAGGAGCTAACTCCTTACATAATACATTTCTATGTTAAAATGGAAAAATATATTCTGAATTCCAAACAACTGACCTTATTATGCTTTGAGGAACTTACTTAAGAAATATGACTTGAGTACCTTGTACAGACCAGACTCTAGGGAGAAAGGAAGGAAAGAAGGAGGGGAGGAAGGGAGGGAGGAAGGAAAGGAGGGAGGGAGGGAGGAAAGGAGGGAGGGAGGGAGGAAAGGAAGGGAGGAAAGGGAGGGAGGGAGGGAGGGAGGGAGGAAAAAAGGGAGGAGGGAAGGGAGAAAGGAAGAATATCCACAGAGTACCAACCACACATTTTTCTTCTCCATTCTGAAACAATTATGATATATTGCATTATAATACATCCATACAGAACACTACAGGAAACAAGGAGATGAAATGATCAGTGTTACCTGGGGTGTTAGGGAAGATTTCAAGGAGATTTTCAAGTGAAATCTTCAATAGGCAGCAAAGGACCTAAGAGTATTCACACATTGCTGCATGAAAAAGACAGAGGTTTGAGGTCTGGACATTTTTTTGCTGTCCAATCAGGGAATAGATGGCCACCTTACATAGGGTTGGGCCTAGTATGCAAGTGAGGTGTGTGCTTAGAAATACTTTGGAACACGACTTATTTCTAGGGTAATAACTGTCTGCACACTAATATATATGATGGGCTTGCCTCCAGTGAGTCTACAATCTGCAGACAACATAAGAGGAACACCCTGAATGTACCTTACTACAGCATTATCACATGATAGTCTAATAATTATCTGTTTTCCTATCTTTCTGCTCCCATTAAGATGAGAATCCATTGAGGGTTGGGTGTCTGATTTTTCTTGCACTCCACAGTCTTGTATAGAGCCTGACACACAGTACTACTCAATAAATAATTACTGAGTTAAAAATGGATGACAATGCAGAACATAATTGATTTAGGAAGAATGTAAAACAGATGAGAGATTAGAAAAGATGAGGGATAAACAGCCATTTGTGCTTTGAAGTATGGGTACGGTTTTATTACAAGAAACTGGAGTGGTTAAGTCTGGATACATCTTGTAGATAAAGAGAACAACAGTGATGAAATCAAAGAAGCAGGAAAGGTATGTAAGGGACAGTGACAAATCTAATCAGGTTGGAATTTAATGTATGCAAACAAGGATGCACTGTAACTTTCATGGGCCCTAGGCATTGCATTTGTGAACCCCTTTCTCCACTAAAACACATTAAAAATTATATTTTATAACTGTGTCAGTATAAAGCTAAATATATTCAGGCTAGAATCATGATTATTATTCATTACTATCATCATATTCATTTTTCTCTTTTGATTTTAAAATACATTAAAATTAAAACATTTTCATGAACCCCTAAAAGTAGCTCAGGCAGTAAGCAGTGTAAGTTGGCCTTATGGATAAATGGAGAAGGAGGAGATAAATCTAGAAAGACAGATCAAAGCTGAATGAAGGGCTTCCCTGGTGGCGCAGTGGTTGAGAGTCTGCCTGCCGATGCAGGGGATATGGGTTCGTGCCCCGGTCCGGGAAGATCCCACATGCCCCGGAGCGGCTGGGCCTGTGAGCCATGGCCGCTGAGCCTGCGCTCCGCAACGGGAGAGGCCACAACAGTGAGAGGCCCGCGTACCGCAAAAAAAAAAAAAGCTTAATGAGGAGAGCCTCAAATTCCATGCTAAGGTCAAAAGAAGGCAAGTAAAGACATAAGTAGGTGAGTGACATGATTAGAGCCAGGGGAAGAAAGGATAGAGATGAAAATATCTAGAATGAAATGGAAAGTTCTGGAAACAAAAGGACTAACTAGGATATGATTGCAATCATCCAGGAAAAATGTAAAAGACCCTTAGCTGGGAGAGAGTATGAAGAGGATGAACAGAAGAGTTACAAAGGAAATAGAACCTGCAAGAATTGAAGCCAGATTGAGTGGGAAGAGGAAGGGTGGAAGCTCTGGAAATAATTGTCGTTTCAAACCAGGGTGACCAGAAGAATGGCAAGCCCAGGACAGGGAAGGCAAGAGGAGGAATGTATGTGATGGAAATGGTCTGCTAGGATGAACGGTACAAATATATTTCCACGATCAGAAAAACTATTAAACACATTAAACATAAGGTTGCCTTAAAAATGATACTCTCTTTAGCTCTCTACTACTACTTTGACCTCTCCACCACTCTTTTATAAAAGGCAGGTGCAACTAAAGAAAACAGCTATGTGCCTCCCACAAACATTTACTCTCAAAAACGTAAATTTTACTATAAAGTCAGCACCCACATATCTAGTGTAGCAAATAATTAGAAAAAGAGAGAAAGAAGATTAATCAGACATAAACAGAACCAAAATAGATGCCTCCAGTTCAAAAAGATTTTTGTTACTTTAATGTATTCTTCAGGCAAGAATAAAGCAAGATAAGTATCTAGAGATTTTCATTAAACTATGCAAAATAATAATTATTCTATAAATGATCATATTTAATTTAAACTGCCTAGGAGCCAAACTCATTTTTTCTTTTCTGCATTAATTATCCTCAGCATTATTAAAAGTGTTTCCAACTGAAGCAATATTTCTACCAAGCTAATATTGTAAAAATTCAGTAATTAGAATAATTGAGGATCATCTGAATGGGTCATAGTTCAGCATTTTTTAATATTTTTAAAATGTTTTTATTGCCTTCAAATACAAAGAATAATTCAAACTGTGCTAATAAGGAATTGCCCAGTAGATGATTTTTAGCAAAGCTACATCTAATGGATAAATATATACTTTTTGCAAACACTAAGTTTTTAAAATGCTTACATTATTTCCATTATGGAGATAATTGTCAGGACAAGGTAAATTTTTGCCTAGAATAATTTTATATATATAAATATACACACACACACACACACACACACACACACACACATATAATGACCTAATGGGATCTCCACAAATGAGGTTTTATTTTATGTCTCTCCTTCTAAACTAAATTAACAACCTGTACAACAAAGTGTCCTTTGCTTTTCAACCAGGTCTACAGAAATTCAGTGCCTCGTTTTTGGGGAAGGCATTTATTAGGCCACACTCACCATCTGGACCAGCCTGAAAGCAGGGGGAAAAAAACCACGAAAGGCTTTTGTGACATCAGAATGTCACAAAGTCCATGGATTTAAACTTCCCTCAGATCCTATTAACTTTTAACTTAGGTTTACTTCTAACAATCTTACTTAACAGGTTTCCTATCCCAGAGCAGTTAGAAGCAGCAAATGAATAGTTTATAGCAACAGTTTTATGTACTTTAAAAAGATCATAAACTTAGAAAAAACTTTATGTATGAAGATGCTCATGATAAGGTATTTGCAACAGTAAAAAATTGGGGAAAAAAATTAACCCCTTCCCAAAAAGGAAAATAAATTGCAGAACACCAATATGACAGAATGCTATACATTTGTTAAAATAATTATATTGTAGCAGTCTTACATCACATGTTGTTAAATGAAAACAGTAGGTTATAAGACTGTCAGTATGGTAAAACATCAACTATATCCAGTGTCTAACAGTAGGAATGTTAACTATGCACGTACTTTACTCTCACCTATGGTAATAGTATTATAATAAGAAAAAACATATGCAAATGAGGCAATGCTTGGAGAAATGGCCCCTGTGTCCTAGGTAGCCTATTTAGGGCAAGATCTGAGAAGTTCACATACACTGCAAAGAATGATTTAATAAAGCTGGAGAATTTGAATTAAACGTAAAAATACTTTCAAGTCTGCCAGCATGAGGGTCTACTCTTGATTTAATTTTTTTTTTCCCCACTGACTGATAAATTCTATGACAATAATAAATAATGCAGTTGTTTAACTGAGTCGTTCTACCTGTTTTTTTATCAGTATTACTTTCTGGGAAGAACCATTGTTTCAGGAAGGGAAGAAGCTCCATCTGCTGGTGCCCTCTGTCACTTGATGGGAGCTCTGAGTCATCTCTTCAGCCTGCTGGGTAAAGTACTCTCCTTTCCCTTTTGATGGCCCAAGAGGTCAATCACAGGTACATGGGGCACACATAGACAAAAAGGGTACAGGAAATCATCCGAGTATAAATGGTGATGGAATTTCAAGGGCTACCTCTTTTCTTCTTTTCAAAATGTGTTATAAATAGAATACAAATCTATCTTTAACATATACATGGGGAAAATTTGGTAAATTTTAGAGTCAGAGAGTAAGTGGGGAATTCCTATAGGTAGGTACACCCACAAGCACCAAGAGCATTTTATTTAGATCAAAACTCATAGAAATCTGGGACAATATAATGTAGTTTACATAAATAAATCAACCTTGAGAATACCCTTTATCCAACAGTCATTTATTGTGCTACTACTATATGCTACGTGCCTCACTGTATTTGATGCAATACAATAACTGTTATTTACATTGATAACCAAGTATTAACAAAAAAAGATCGAACAATATTTAGTAATTCTATTTAAGAGGGTAGGGATTTCCCTCCCCAACAATTTGGTGGACATGATGTTCAGAGATATCTTCGATGTTCAGAGATATCCTCCTAGTACAGCAAACATAACCAGAAACTTCTGAAAGCACAAATTAAGGGGAGTAAGTGAGTTCTGAAGCTGGTATTTACTATGCAGGTAACTGCTAACAGCCTTGAGCTTGTGTGTGTGTTGTTGTTGTTATTGTTTGTTTTTTGAGCTATTCATTCTGGTAACAGAAGGCCAAGCCAGAGGCCCAAGGGAAATAAACTGAAGAACTGGAGAACCTCACATATCTCTGGTTCTCTAGAGTTTGCTCAGCAGATGAACCAGGAAAAAACCCTGACTTCTTGGAGGAGTGGGTGGGGTATGTTTCAGTCTCAGCCTTGTCTCTGGAAGAGTGGGAAAAGAAAAAAAGAAAGGACACAGTTTTTAGTCATATTGGTGTAGAACCTGGATTAATAATACCTCTGTGGTAACAAAAAAATGGATACAAAGAGTCCTGGGTTGGCAATGCTCCCAGATGCCTAGTAGAAGCAAACATAAAATCTCTGTGGAGCAATGCACTTCAAACCTAGGTTTCAAAACATTCCCACAGATAAATTCAAAAGAAAATGAACTCACAATGGGAAAAAAAATCACTGAATTTATGAGGAAACAAGCCACCATGAGTAAGAGTCAGCAGAAGCAACATGTATACAATTAGATACACTGCATATATTAGAATTTTCAGGTACAAAGTATAAAACAGGCATGTTTAATATATTTAAAGGAATGAAATATTGATAAAATTCTTGAATGTATTAAGTAGCAAGATACTTTCAGAATTGAGCAAGCATATTTGAAAAATAACCAAATAGAACTTCTACCGAGAAAAGTGTAAAAAGTGTAACTATTTAAATTTAAAACTCAGATTACAGATTAAAGAGAAAAATTATACACTGTTGAGGACAGAATTAATGAACTGAAATAGAGATATTAAGTCAAAGGCTCAAAAAGAAACAAAAATACAGTAAAAAAAACCTTGGAAAATAAAATGAAAAGTTCTGACCTATAAACTCACAGTTCTTAAAGGAAACTATAGAGATATTGGGGAATAGGCAGATTTTGAAACTATACTGACTGAAAATTTTCCAAAATTGATTAAAAAAAACCACCAATCTTCAAATTTTGGAAGTTCAAAAAAATCCCACAAAGAATGAATAAAAATGAAATCTATACTGAGATATAGCACAGAGATTACAAAGCAACCACAATAAAGAAAAGACTTAAAAACAGAGGGAAAAGGCAGATTATTTTTAAGGGAACTACAATTAAACCAGCAGCTGTATTCTCAATAACCACTGTGGGAGATAAAGCACACTGTAGTAAATTCTGGAGAGGACAGAGAGAAAATAAACTGGCAACATACATTCTCCACCAAGGAAAACTACTTTTTAAGAGTCAGGGTGAAACAAGAATCTTTGCAGGCAAATAAATAAGGAAAGTATTTATTTCCTACATATTTTCAATACATGAAATCCTGAACTATTTCATGAAAAAGGAACATGATCCCAGAATTAAGAGTCAAGAGGAAAGAAGGAATGGCAAGAAAAAAATTGGTACATGAGTAAACTGAAACACTGACTGTATTATATAATACTACTAATAACTAATTCATGGAGTAAAAATAAAATCAAAATAGAACTAAGATACCAGACAAAAGCAGCAAACAAAGTGGGAGACGGTGACTGGAGGGAAAGCATTCCAAATAGCCTTGTTTTTGAGATGATTAAAGATATTAACTTTAGACCTTGTGAACTTAATTTTGCATAATTTCCAAGATATCTAAAAACTGAATAGAGACTTTAAGTTCCAAACTATTGAAGGAAGACACAGAATTAGGCAAATGAGAAGATAAGAAAGTATGAAAAAAGATAACATAAAGCAACAGAAAAAATAGAAATTATAAATGAATCAAAATGACAATAACAATAATATAAGTAGACTAATTAAACTTAAAAAAAGGTTGATCAGACTGAATAAAAGAAAAAGCAAAACTAAAATTAACTATATGCTCTATATGAGACACATCTAAAATACAGGAAACAAATGCTGCAAGTTAAAGGATAGCATAATTTAACAGGAAAATACTGCTAAAATAAATCATAGGTAGCTATTTTAAAGGCAACTAAAACAGACTTCAAGGCAACATCATTACTTGAAGTAAAGAGAGTAGAGGATATTTATATAAGTTTTAAGATACAATTCTAAACCTCCATGCATTTAATACTATAGCCCGAAATATAAAAGGCAAACATTGAACAAATCATGAAGAAAATTATAAAATTTTCATCATGGTGAGATTCTAACACACCTGAAAAACTGATAAAGTAGACAAAAATAAAACAACAAGGATATAGATATGAAAACAGTACCAACAATAAAATAACAATCTGAAGGACATATATAGAACATAACTGACCATGTGCTAGGCCAAAAACAAAGATAACTTACATATGTTTGGAAATTTATAAACACACTTCTAAATGAGAAGTTGTGATGGAAATTAGAGAATACTTAGAATTAAATGATAATAAACGTGTGGAATGTAGCATAAAATTATTAAAGGGAAATCTATACACTTAACTCTTTTTTTTTATATCTTTATTGGAGTATAATTGCTTTACAATGGTGTGTTAGTTTCTGCTTTATAACAAAGTGAATCAGTTATACATATACATATGTTCCCATATCTCTTCCCTCTTGTGTCTCCCTCCCTCCCACCCTCCCTATCCCACCCCTCTAGGCGATCACAAAGCACTGAGCTGATATCCCTGTGCTATGCGGCTGCTTCCCACTAGCTATCTACCTTACGTTTGGTAGTGTATATATGTCCATACCACTCTCTCACTTTGTCACAGCTTCCCCTTCCCCTCCCCCATATCCTCAAGTCCATTCTCTAGTAGGTCTGTGTCTTTATTCCTGTCTCACCCCTAGGTTCTTCATGACATTTTTTTTCTTTAATTCCATATATATGTATACACTTAACTCTTATATTAAAAAAAAGATAAACCTAAAAACAAATGCACTAAGCACTCAACCTACTGTGGTATAGTGAGATATTTTTTAAAAAGAAAATGGAAAAAGTAGGTTAAAATATGTGAGAGATAAATAAGACATATCAACACCCATCTAACAGAGTCCTAGAATAAGAGAATAAAAAGAATGGGGAAGACAATATTTGAACACATAATGGCTGAGATTTCCCCAGATTTGAAGAAAATTATGGAATCCTCATTCATACACAATGAATCCCAAACAGATTAAATAAAAATGAATTTACACCTGGTCAAGTTGTTGTATTTGGCAACAGAAATAATTTTGTCCAACTAGGGACATTCAAAAACAATGCAAAACTGAACGACTAAATAGTGAGACAATTGAAATTAAGAGGAAAGCATCATATTCACTTAGATTTTCTTTAAAGGAGTATGCATGTTTAAAATTTAAGATTGAAGTAGAATGTATAGATAAAAAACAATTAACAGAAAAGAGGATAAGGAAAAGCTCATCCATGCAATAGCAGGTAAGAGAGGAGAAAATGCATAAAAAATAGTACAAAGTAAGATGGAAAGAAATAAATCAAAATATGTTAGTATTAACAGACATGATCCAACTAATTGCACCAGCTAAAGAATAAGAGACTCTCCATACCTCATTTAAAAACAGTTAAAAAAACAAATCCAACATGATGTCTAGAAAAAATACACATAAGGACATTAAATTATGAAAGTAAAGTATTGAAAATTACCTAAGAGATGAATCTTACTAATTAAAAAGCTATTCTAGATATATTAATATCACAAAATACAGAATTTAAGGAAAAGATTTATCAGGATAATGAAGGTCACTACACAGTGGTGAAAAAGAACAATTCACCATGAAGCTAAAAACTTCTGAGCCTCTCTGTACTTAAAAACAGATCCTAAATATAAAGAACAAAAGAGTCTCATGAAAAGAAATCAATAAATCCATTGTCATAAAGGAAAATCTTATCATATTTCACCAAAAATGGATTGATCAAGCAGGTGAAAAATCAGTAAAGATATAGAAGATTTGATCTTGACAAATTAAGAGTGATATGAAACATTTTAACCTAACAAATGCTCATAAAATAGTCATTTAATGGTAAAATATTAAAAGGATTTCCATTAAAATAAGACCAATATGACTGGTGGCCCTAATCGATGAAATAAAAATGGATGAATTAAATTACAAAAAGAAAGATCAAAAAGGATGATACAAAACTGTCCAGACTTTCGGACATCATGCTTATATACATAGAAAATCCAGGCAACTGTATAGAAGAAAAACTCATAGAGTTTAACAAGATTGCTAGATACAAGATCAGTATAACCAATATCAATTGTGTTCCTATTCACCAGCAAACAAAATATTTAATTAAAAAAATTTTTGTATAATGACACTACAAAGTATAAATAACATTGGCATAAATTTAACAAAGTATTCAAAGTCATTATAGGAAACTTTAATAAAAGATGTAAAATTACTTTAGCTGCACATATATGATAGGTTGATAGGAGGATAAAATATCATGAAGTATCAATTATCCATATATTAATCTATAAATCTCATGCTATACTAATTCCAAAAGGGTTTTTTTTTTGGTTTTGTTTTGTTTTGTTTTAACGGAACTTGAAAAGCCAAGTGTAATACACATTGAACGGTTAGAGATAAGACAAGTTTGAGAAGGGTAATATAGCAGGACTCAATAAACGGGTAGCAGTTACAACAATGTAAAATACTGGGACAAATATAAACCAACAGAGTAATGGAACTAAACAGAGAAATATACTCTGATTTTTGACAGATGTAGCGTTACAAATTTACATGGATAAGAAGATGGGAAAGTTGGTAATTCACATTAGAAAAGATAAAATTAAATCTCTATATCAAATTATTCATTAAATAAATACTAGATTAATTGAACTTCTAAATGTAAAAATCACTACTTTAAAGTTTTGGAAGAAAATAAAGGAGCATATCTTTATGAACCAAAATAGAGAAAGGTTTTAAACAAGACAGAAAAGCACAAATCATAATGGAAAAGATTGACAAACTGAATCCATTAACATTAAAAACATTTGTACAGCCAAATTCTACAAAGACAATAATAAAAAATAAGCCACAGCTTACAAGAAGATACCTTCATATACGGACAAATGATTAGTGTCCAGAATATAGAGAGTGCATGCAAATCAGTAAGATAAAGACAATCAACCTAATAAAAAAACACAAGCAAAAGATTCAATGTGCAATCAACAACAAAAAAACCCAGAAATGGTCAATAAACATATATAATGATTCCCAACATCATTTTTAGTCAAAGAGAGTCTTTATAGCTGTACTTTTTATTTCATGTCATTCGGTAACATTTGAACCTTTTTTAAAAATGGAAGGAATGATTAATTTTATCATAAAGATTAACAAATAGTCAATGTATTTGTGACAGAAAAAGCTTTACGTTAAATTAGCAGCCAAATAGTATGGATTTAATATCCAAAATTAACTTAAATGTAGTGTCTTTTTCAGTGGTGACACCAGAAAAAATCATGTATGTGATCATAAAAGGGTACTGATATTTGGTAGGACTTGTATTTTCTGTAGAGTTGGACATGTCAAAAAAAATGAGAGCAAATATCTAGTATAAGATTTGTATCTTCAGCCTGTGATTCAGTTTATGATCATGACTAACTGTAAGACAGCTGTAGCTGGGGGGATTTTTAAAAAGCATTTGTTTTCCACTGATACTAAGCAAGCATTTTGAAAATGTCAGGAAAGAGTCAAGTTAAACTTTTTAATTTTTCATCTCTCTTTAAAATAGATTCCTTCTCCCGCTTTGATATTAACAGTTCATTATGATTTAACTTGTTGGTTGCTAAAAAGAACTTCAAATTCGAGCCATTAGCAATTATGCCCCCCTGAAGTTGAAGGTCTCCACATGCTTCTCAACATTGCATGTACTTAGGGTACAGGGGAAAAAAACTTCCCTGAGTCTAAATCAAAAGGAAATCTTTTGTGGTGAAGAATTCAGCCATCAGCCATTTTCTGGAAAACCTCACTTTTCTGGTGAAGCTGGCATCCAGCCTGGCTAAGATCAAGAGGCACAATGACCAAAGGGTCAGGTACACATGGCCCTTGGAAATAACACAAGAGATGATTTGTCAAAAGAGAAAGAGTTGAATGCACATGAACCCAAACTACATTTTAGATGTCATGAGTCATGTCCACGATGATCCACCCAACTCCTCAGAGATATGTGATGTTAAGAAATAAGGAGATGAGATCAACTGACTAGGTCTTTGGAAAGAAGAAAGCCATAGGATCCTCCACTGGTTCCAGAAAGCAGGAAAGAAAATACAAGATCCCAAGATTTGTGAAGTGTGAGGCGGGCAGGGAGGAGAGTGAGGGTACTGCCACTTCCCTAGAGCTTCAGGAAGCATTTGCATGAGAGCGCACAGGATGAGGAACCACGGTGATCTTAGAAACAACACATGAGCAAAACAATGAACTTCTCTGAGCCTCAGTTTCCTCATCAAAACTTCACAGGGTTGTTATGAAAAATAAATGGTATAAAGATACATGTGAAAGCACTAATTTTTCTAATTGGAAGAACAGACAACGTGACAAAAATGCCTCTCAGGATGGTAATAACTGGCCCCTTCTCTCTTCCTTTAAGGCTGAGATTAAGCGACATTTCCCTGGAGAGTCTTCTCTGATCACCTACCTAGAGTAAGTGTCTTGTTATTCTCTACCTGGACTTTTAGTAATTGTTTTCCTCATAGCCCTATCTCAGTGCTCAACAATCTAATGAGGTGGTGCTATCAATACTCCCCTTTTACAGATGAGAAAGCTGAGTCCAAGAAAAGTTTAGGCCACACAGCAAGTACGGAATAAAGCCAGGATTTGAACCCAGCCAGTATGGCTCCAGTGTCCTTGCTTTTAACTCCCATGCTATATTCCCTGATCTAGAATTTGAATAAAAAATGGAAATTGACAAAACAAAACAAAAATATTATTATCTGGTTTCATCATTCACCAAGAGAATGGGTTTTAAACAAGAAGGGAGTTTAAAACCCAAGAAGGGAGTAGAAAAAGACTAAAGGAAAAAGGAAAGGAATTATGAAATGGTTGTCTTCTTGGAATAAACCCAAAAAAAATTTTTAAAGGAGGGCATGCAGGATTATCATCTGAGGGTGTAAGTAAGTAAGTGTTGTTGCCGCGTGCCCAAATCAGCCTGGGGAAGTGCTGGCTTGTCCTGGCTTCCCTGTTTTGGCTCAGGGACTCACCTGTCAAAATGAGTATGATGTCGCCGCCAACCTTCCAAATGCCCTGGTGTTTGCTTCCCTCGTGCTTATGCTAAATTCTTCTCCTGCTAATACTGTGATATGTTTTTCTTTTGGAGACATTCGTGCAAGTGTAAAAGAATTAGTTGTGATGAAAGCCACCCAATCAACAGCTTTAACAACGTGGCAGAGTTTTTACTTCCAGCCCTATCTGCAAATTACTTAAAATGAAATACTGTATGACTACACTTCATGCTGTGTTCCAATCTCAGATTAAAGCCAACCTTTTCCTCCAAAACAGGACATGCCTGAGGGTGTGTAATGAGTCCTAAAAAGGAACAACAGAAGTTGGATCTCATTTTCTCACTTAGCACAAGCCTAGTATTTTTTTTTCGATGTAGCTGCATTGAGGATCCTTTTCTTAGAGACACACGTTGATTCAAGTCATCAACGGAACAAGTATAAATTAAAATGTTTTACCAGGAACTGTGGTGTCCTAAGAGGCACTATCACAGGACTTTACCACTGTTCTCATGATGGAGTCTCTCTCTTAATCAGGAAGAAGGGAATTCACAACCCTGAACTTCCGGTGAACTGACAAAACTTGCCTGTGGTGTCTGTCTTGCTCTTGTGGCCACTGTTTTATCTGTGAATCAGAATGCTCTGTGGGGACAGCAGGCATGGGTGGCCCTGCCTTGGGGTCATGCTCAGAAGCTCTCTCTGCAGGTCAGCTCTAGCATTTACAACAGCAGAACCAAGGGAACACATGGGGGCTCTCACACCATGAACCTAACTGGTTCAAAGGTTCTAAGTCAAGCTAATAAACCAGTAAAATATTCTACCTCCCCACCATGATAAATAAACCTCCATGACAACATAATTGAACAAGTGTAAAACTACGTGTGTTTTCTTTTTAATGAACGCTAGTCAGTGAGACATCAAAGATGACTAATGTTCATTAGTATTGTGTATGTCTTAGGTTTCTGTTGATGGGCCAACAATGTTTAGATGAGTCATAAACACATACATAACTCAGAGATATTTTTTATTCCATAAAATTTCATTTTCCTGGCTTCCATTTTTGTAAAATAAATATGTTATCATAGTTAAGATTTTCACATAGATTTTCCTATATTGACAGTAACGTTAAATTAGATCATCTTTCTTGAGTCATGGTAGCTCTTATATTTGTTTTGTTAATTTTAATTTAGATAAATTTATTTCTGCTGAGACGATAACTTGGAATTGTCAATAAAATTCTTAACGTAAATCAAAATTTTAAATGCCCCATTAGTTTTATACATTGCTTTAATGTTCAAACACTGTAATAAAATCACATATGATAATTTTTAATTTTTGTGGAAAATATAACAATATTTTAATCTCATCATTCAAACCATCGCATTTTCAACCTCCATTATCTCGTAAAGCAATATCTAGATCCATAAAGCATTTAGGTTCTCTTCTTTCAAATTTTTCAATGCTATTATAAAGAAAACCAAAGCCAGCAGTAGGTTTATCAATTTGTTAAAATCTTCTTGCAGTTAAGACTATCCTTTTTGATCCACGGTAGCCAGAAAATAACTGTGATACAAATTAGTTTCAGGACTACTCATACATAAATCCTTCCCTTTACAGTGTTCATCACATTTCTTGGAGTGCCACTTTTGTTAAGCTGCTTCCCAGTTTATTTTTATTCAGTAAAATCATTTCCTAAATAAAATATTTTTAAGTCCTTTACAAATGGAGTAAACAAACGTTTATATTTCTGGGTTTTTACAAAATAAAACTTCTGCAAATGTTATGAACAGCAAGCAAGAGTTCACACTAAATAATTATGGGTACCAAAAATTCAAAATTCGTTTCTGCAGAAGGCCATGATTAACTCTTCATTCATGCATCTTCTGTGATGTCCCATAACTGTTCGGTGTATCTTTTAAAAATTTAATCTAAGTATTTTAATAACATTGAGTCGGCATTATCAGCCATCCGGCACAGTGGTTAGAAGGTCAGTTTTGGTATTTGTTTCATCAAGATATTTCATATTTGAACAGATCCAAAAAGCATGGTGTATAATCTCATGGTGTATTGTTCCAAAGGGTGTCATTGCTATGAGTGCATTAGAAACTACACTTTCTAATAACAAATACCCTAAATACTTTCATACAAGCTACTTGGAAATAAATCGTATTTGACTTTGGAGCATCTTTTATGATAACTCATAGTATAATTACACTCCTCGTTATTTTTCATATAAAAAAGAAAAATGAAAATCTACTCTGTGAATATGATTCTGGGTAGAATGATGTACATAATAGAGAAATATGGTTGTTAGAAAGAGAAGGAAATGTGAGGTGATAATTTGACCATGAAAAACTAGCTTACAGTCACATTAAGAGCTAACCATGTATCTTGTAATATTACCTACAAACAGTAAATAAATGTAAAATTTTAAATTACAAAATTCTTGGGAAACAGATTCTATTTTTTAGGTATCCCAGGTACAACATCCTCTAACCTTGGTGTCCCCATATGTAAATACTACCCTGAAAACCTTTAAGTTCCTGCAGAGACATAAGACTGTTTTACTCATTAGAATTTTTTTAAAGTGGGCAGAGAATACCCTAATTTCCTAGTTACAGCTACGGAGTAGCAGAAAATAAAAAAGACCCTTATGCTTTATTGTCAAATCACTGGATCCAAGAGTTCCAACCTCAATCTCCTTTTCAGCGTCTTTTCACTAGAGTAAAAGCTTCAGCTCTTGCGGAACTCTGAGGGAAAGTAACACTAGAGGGCGGTAGGAGTTTGCAACTTAAAGGCTGCTCCGCAGCAACACCCAGCGTTGTACCTGACAGACATCAATTGTAATTCAGTCCCTGAAAAAGACCCTTAACCATCAGGGCTCCAACGAAACAAGATTACGAACCTATAAGTGTGTTTTGCTTGAACTCGAAGAGAGAACAAGAATCTCGTTGGCTCTAGCAGATAGTCTACAGTCTATCATACAAGCAGGTGAAAAAGATATTAAACAGATTCCAAAGAGAGCAAAGGGGCAAGAGCAGAGCTAGTAACTTACAGTTTCTTTCGGTCAAGTCGTGCAGATTAGTAAATTTTTGGTGTGTGTAAAAGTGTGTATGAGAATTTCTGCCAAAATATCAAACATTTACCTTTAAAAACATGTACAAATTGTCATGTACTGCATTATTTTAACCCAGACTGAGTTGAACTTCCATAATACTGTTAACATAAATATAGAAGATTCCATTATAATAACATCCCTAAGGGCAAGTAATCTGCATTTAGGACCATGAGCTGAAGATTTTATTAAAAAAAAAAAAGGCAAAATGGAAATATGACTTTCAGATATTCTGTCCCAAATCTTTTTAGTGTTATGACTGATGTAAAAACCTTTTTTTTTTAAGTTGAAAAATGTCTCACCTGGTGTCATTCATTGCCTGACTGCCTAAGGGCCATTGTTCACACCACAAAGGTAAGACTTGCTTTAGAGCCAGAAGTTGTCTTGCCTTTGGATGGAAGACAAACTACATATTAGAGGAAATGTATAATTTAGTAGCTTCTTATACTTTTGATATGTACACGTTTTTTAAAAGGACTAATGTTAATTTACATAGTGATTTGCAATTGCATATAAAACTACAAAGGGAAGATTGTACCGGGTGATTACAATAACAACTTTTTAAATTACACTTGAGCCTGATCAATCCAGTCTCCTTCAAGACCAGCAGATTGAACCTGGTGTTTGACCAAACTGATGGGTAAAATATTTCTATGAAGTTTTTTTTGTTTGGTCAGTCAACACAAGCTAGTTACAAATACCTTTGCCAAACATGACCTATACAAAGTTTAAAATCTTGGGCACACTTGGAATTTAGTCACATCACATAAGGAACACTGGTTCAAGAGTTCAAAAAAAATCATGGTCTCAATATACACAGAAATGCTGTCCTAAAGGTAAAGGGTGAAAATTATTACTAATAATGTTTCCTTATTCTTGCCCTGAACCTTACTTCCTGCCCAACATCAGACTGATATGATTTTTGAATCATTCATTCATTCACCAACAATATTTGCAGTTACCCTGTTAAGAGGTGGACAGTGGCTCAGTTCACTTCTATATTTTTAAGCTCCCACACCTATTTTCAAAAATGAAAAAATGGAAAAAGAATAATGCCAAAACTGTGGTACACTTTAAGTCTTTACATCTCATAAATTAAAACCATAAAGTCACAGTACAACTATGCTATTTGTAGGATAATTACAGAATAGTATATGAAACAGTTAGTTTATAGTACCCTACCGGCTATATGATGTAGTAAAAGGACACAGATCTACAGTTATATAATGAATATCTTTCAGTTCTCTTAGTGTATCTCTGTGTATAGAAGTTCATAGTTGATGATGATATTATTTGAAGCCTTTTGAGCATGTGAGGGCTGGACCAAGGGGCCTTCATCCCACCCCACTCTCCCACGATAGTGGGAAATAGCTTTGATTCTTGTCCTCACAAATCTTGAATTCTTAGCAGGGAGACAACTTTCCCAAAGGCATTTAGGGTACAGGACTGAGGCGGCTCTGAGGGCCATAATTATTACAATAGGGCAGAACAAGCATCAGAGAGGGAGCCCAGTCTTGCTGGGAGAGTCTTCTGAACTGAAACTTGAAGGATGGGATATGAGTTATCCAGTGGAATGATAATGACACGTAGAGAGGGTCCAGGAGGCTGCAAGGGCATTCCCAAACGCACAGGCATTTGAATAAACATGGAATACTTGGGAACTGAAGTTAAAGTTAAAGGAGGGTCCTGAAAAAGGAAAGTATATCTATATATATACATACACACACACACGTGTATATGTATAACTTTTTCTGTACACCTGAAACTAACACAGCACTGTAAATTAACTATACGTCAATGTTTTAAATGGCTAAAAAACATAAAAGAAGATATAAATAAATGAAAGGAAAAACCATGTACTTTATAGATTTGAATACTTGATATAAATAAAGA
This sequence comes from Lagenorhynchus albirostris, assembly GCF_949774975.1. Lineage (NCBI taxonomy): Eukaryota > Metazoa > Chordata > Mammalia > Artiodactyla > Delphinidae > Lagenorhynchus > Lagenorhynchus albirostris. Next base: position 67,317,987 of record NC_083101.1, on the reverse strand, counting down.
TGTTAATGATTCCCCCTGCAAAAACGTTAAAGGAAGGTCTTTTCAGCATCAAGGTTAGATTTTTGGTCTCAAGTCCAGAATTGTTGTTATGTACCTGAATGTTCAGTTTGGAAATCCAGGCTGGACATTCACAAAAAAATGATCAGGAGAGTCTCAGTCCCGAAACCAGAGGGTTTCTTTTTGTTTTGTTTGCTGTGTTTTTAATAAGACATCCTATGACAGAGATAATGAAGCTAAATAAATAAAACATCTGTCTGAGAACAGTGGTTTTCACATTTGAAATGGCTACCCATTTGGCTTACGAAATGCATTCTGTGGGTCTTGAGACTAGCATTTTTAGAATAAAATGTAATAGGAAAAAACCAAAACAGAAAGAAAATATCTGAGAATATCCCACATATTGAGAATGTTATTTCGTGAAATATCTATTTCATTTTGTGTATGTGGGAAGCAGGGGAGCAACGTTCTTTCTTACTATTTGGGTGGTCATGGTCACAAAATTTTTGAAAAAAATGCTGACATAGAATAGAAGTTAACCAAAAAAGCTACTGAATTAGAAAGCTGAAGACATTTTACGAATGCAGAGATACCGGTGACATGAAAATTTCAGTGCTTTGGAGAAAAAGAGATAGAAGATGAACTAAAAAGGATTTAAAGATCTGGGACCATCAAATAGTATTCCAGGGGTTCAGCCTATAGTATTGATTCAACTAGCATCCATTTGTGAAACTGGGATGTCTTCCTCTGTCTGCCCAGCTAACTCTGGCCCATCCTACAAATGGCTTAAACATCGCTCCCTCAGATCTTCCTTGCTGCTCCTCTTGTTACAATCTCTCATTCTGCTTCTCACCTTTCCTTTATAGCACTTATCACAATTATATACTCATTTGTGTTTATCTAATGTTTCTCTCTTGGTTTCTAAATGAACTTTAAACTCAGAGGTCAGGTTTTACTTCTGGTGTTGATTGCTACATAATGCCTGCAAGGCATTCAAGTCTCATTTAAGGACCAGAGGGGCAGGAGAAATTGTGAAAGATGTTAGATGGGCAAAAAGCCTATGGGGTGTCCTGTCTAGCTCACCCTTCTGTGTTTTCTGAGAAGTTCACTGCCTGTATTTTTTATTCTGTATTTTGTAGAAAACTGAAAATAATGCAAATGATTCTCATCCATGGAAACGCAGGGGGTTTTGGTGAATATGCAATTGATTAATACCCATGGATACTGACTAGTTTTGCATTAGTAACAAGTTCATCTCAGCATTGCTAATTGCCTATATAGGTGTATTCTTTGAGTTTTCTTTTCAAACCAGTTGTAAAATGTTCACATTCCTCTCATTAACTAATAAGTTATATAAAATCTTTGATATGTGTTCATTTTATTTGTATGAGAGCCATGATTTTATCTTTAAAAAATTATATCCTAATAGGAGGGGGAAAAGGAAGAAAGAAAGAAAATGGAGCCTTGGCTAGCAGGAAAGAACATGTGGCCATGGCTGAGGACTGGTGTGACCCAGTTGTGGTTATATTAAGAGAAAGAGTCTGATGAAACAAAGAGAAGTAAGGCATCAGAAAGAAGGCTCATTTGATAAGCTTAACCAGAGACAGCAATGTAGCACTCTTAGAAAGGAGAGTTTATTTTATTTAAACAGAGACATAAACCTAAATATAACACGTGAAAGCCAATACCTGTTCCTTCCATATATTCTATACTGGCAAGGCTTTCCATTTTTAGAATCTACAGCCTAGAGGACCTGACACAGCTTCAGAGACGATTCAGAAGAAAGTTCTATTTTTTTTCCATTGTTCACCTGCAAGCTGGCATACGTCCTATGTAGTTCTCATCAAAGTCACCTACTAACAAAATGAACTAATTAACCATTATGATATGTCACTTAAATAGAGCACAGAGGAAGTCCTACAGCGAAAAGTCAGTATTACTTAGCAAAAAGCAATTGGAAACGTATTTAAATGAGCAAGGGTATCTTTCACTAAGAAAAAAATGGCATCAGTAAAGCTAAAACTTGCTTATCTTCAACATCACCAACTTATTAATTAGAATGGCTAAGATCCTTAAATTGAATTCAGGTGGTTTATTTCAATTCAAAAATTAAGTTAATCAGAGCTTCCCTATAGCTTTATAAAATTAAATTCCATTTACTAAATCAGGACACAGAGTCTGAGCAGAATTTGGTTTGGGTTCCATGGTCTAAATATTTATAATAGGTCTCAAATGAGTGTTCACATAACTCTGAGTAATAGGTACTGATTCTACAACAAAAAGGCATTATGCTACACATTCCAGCAGTAACATAAAATGCATAAATGTGCCATATTCAGCAGAACAATTGTGAAGGTCCTACCCATGATATAACGCATCATAATAAACCCAAGTGGTTTCTTGCAGTCATCACAATCAAGACTGTCTGGCACGAATTTTATATGCATTTTCATTGCAAAGGTTTTTTTCAACTGTAAGCAAACATAACGTTTCAAAAGGCAAAAAAAAAAGCAACTTGTACAATGTTCCTACAAGTTCATACAACACAGACTTGAATCTGCAACAGGCACAGACACACGTGCATACATCCTGGCATAATATAAACCTAAATTACAAGCAATAAGCAATGCTTCCCTTTAGATAGCATTTCACTATTCACAAAATATCTGAGTACATCATCTTCCTCACACTTTTGTAAGGTCATTCACTGTTATCATCCCCATTTTACAGATGAAGAAATCAAGGTTAAAAGTCTGGTTTGTGGCCACACAACTGAAAAGAGGTAAGGTCAGATACTAATCAAGGTCTTCTGTTTCCAATTTTCATGTCTCATCCTCTAAATATAACTCATCCAGGTAAAACAAAAATCATTGTGGCATGCTGTTCACTGCTGCAATGGAAAAAATTCATACTGCCTGGATTAAAGTCCCAGCTCCACCACTTATTAGCTATGTGTTTCTAGCCAAGTTACTTAACCTCTCTGTGCCTATTTCACCAGCTCTAAACTTGGGATAACAGTATCACCTGTCTTAAGCACTGTAACAAGAATTAAAATATTTATGAAGCACTTAAAACAGTGTCTGGCACCTAGAAAATAAAATACAGTTCTTCAAATTTCAGCAAATCAAAGTTAACACATGGACCCTCAGTGCCGGGTTCACTGCCTGGACACCTGCTGACTGTCATGTATCTGATGATCCATGGGCTGAAGGTGCAGTAAGGTGGAGCTTCCAGCATTGATGCCCACATTCTCCCCAGGAATCCTTCCCTGAGGGGTTGGGGAGCTCCCTTCTCCACATTTACTGAGCAATTTCATAGTGTCCTATCCAAAGACATGGAGGAACTCTGCCACTTGGGACTCAGAGCCTCTTTCTAGCCTTGGGTAATAATTATACAGTATATTTCGAGCAGTGATGCTCTTTTCTATTTTAATTTGTTGCAGACAATAACCACTGCCTCTTATTGAGCAACTACTAGATGTAAAACACTGTGTTAGGTGCTTTCAGCCATTTTGTACTCCTTACAAAGTATGCACCATTACCTCCATTTAAAAAGTGAGACTCGGGCTTCCCTGGTGGCACAGTGGTTAAGAATCCACCTGCCAATGCAGGGGACATGGGTTTGAGCCCTGGTCCGGGAAGATCCCACATGCCACAGAGCAACTAAGCCCATGCGCCACAACCACTGAGCCTGCACTCCAGAGCCCGCGAGCCACAACTACTGAGCCCACGTACCACAACTACTGAAGCCTGTGTGCCTAGAGCCCGTGCTCCACAACAAGAGAAGCCACTGCAATAAGAAGCCTGTGCACCACAAACAAAGAGTAGCCCTGCTCGCCGCAACTAGAGAAAGCCCGTGCGCAGCAATGAAGACCGAACACAGCCAAAAAATAAATAAAATAAAATTTTAAAATAAATATAAATAAATAAAAAGTGAGACTCTAAGGAGTTAGTTTACCCAAAGACCCAGCAAGTTGTAAAACCCACATTTAGCTGGCTCACAGGTGCTGTCTGACTCCAAAAGCTCTGCCCTTGACATCATACAGTGTTTCCTCCAAGGGCCAAATCATGCAGTATTCATGTGTCCTATCTTGTTTTATATTAGAATAAAACCAAATTGTTCCTATTTTGTTTTATGCTCTGCATTGTTTCACAAGGACCTGAAATTCCTTACATAAACATATGAACTAAATAACAGTTTTCTGAGAGGATGAAAAACAGAAAAGAGAAAACAGAGTGGAAACCAGATAAAAAGTTAGCCTATGAAACTCATGAGATAAAGGTGGGTGAAAATGGCTAGTACTGGACCGTGATTCAACTTCCCATCAGCACTGAAGCGTTAACTCCTTTCCCTCTACTGAGGGAGGAGCATGAAACATTAAGATTATGTAGGGCCCCAGCGGAGGGTATGTCTAAGCACACATTAGGCACTGTTGAATAAAGCGGTGTTGAACCATTCGACAACCATCATTAATTAGCCAAGCAAACCTGACTTCTAATTTCAATTTGACCATCAACTATCTGGGTGATTTTAAGCTAGTTTTTCACCTGTAAAATAGTATTTATCTCACAAGGTGATTCAGAGCACTGAATGAGTGACTGTACTGTAAGGGATACTGTCTGACAAATAATATAATAGGAACTCAATAATTGATAGGTAGCTATTAGGACAACATTCTTGTACTCTTTTCCTCCTTTTCTCCTCTTCTCCTTTTTTCTCTCTCTCCCTCCCACCTTCTTCCTTCCCCTTCCTTTTTCTTCCCTTCCTTTTCTGGCTGGTCACCTAGAGAATTTATTTCAATTCCATCCAGGTCTAGAGATTTCTAAGTACTTTGGGGATCAGCTCTAAAGCACTATCTAAGATAGCCAAGTACTAGCTAAGGAAAAGCGAGGATGTGAAATAAGTAAATATGGCTTCTGGTATAAGGAATTCATATTCTTCACAAAGAATGGACAAATATATATATTTTACTGCCTACCAGCTGAGGATATGAGACTGGATAAAGAAGCTTAAGGAAATAGGCACCGGTAAATAGATCATTTGGGACATGATATGGTGAAGGAAGGGCTAGAAATCTGCAGAGGATATTTCAGGAGCATGTAGATGAGAGGGACCACATACAATAATAAAAAATAATAATAACACAATTAAAAGAGAACAAAAAGGGGTTTTTGTTTGTTTGTTTTTACTGAGAGCTTCATTAAAGAGAAGTAGCTGGAGAAAGAAGGGAAGGTAGGAGGAAAGGGCAATCCAGGATCATGTGCAGCAAACACACTCCAGGACCCCCAACTCCCTGGACTCCGTATCAAGCACCTACAGTGCACTGAGAGAGTAAATCAAATACATGCTATACACTTTACACTGGCAAATGCCTCACATCAAAGAAGATGGCAGGGGTCAAGGAGTAAAAGTATATCAGCTTCTAATGGACCCTTTCCTGGCCAGAGGTTCCAACTTTTGGCTTCTGCAATGAAAAGATGATCCTTACTGAACAAGATATCACAACTAATGCTGGGAAGTTTCCATGTAAAAATTTGAGAAGTTGGCTTTTGTGAAGAACCCTCTTGATTCCAAATGTCACAAGACTAAGATTTCAGAAGAGAATTCTAGTATTTATTTGCTCCAGAGTATGTGAATGAATTCACAGGGATGAAGAGCATGGGTTATGGGGGAAGTACCGGCTTTGGAACCAGAGAGACCTGGGTCTGCTTTTCCCCTGTGGGACCGTGACCGTGGCTCCTGGCCTCTTTGTGCCTCAGATTTCTCAAGGTTGACATGAGAATTAAGCCCAGTAACTGTAAGTCATCTAAAAGAGATGAAATATAAGAGACACTAGAACATTTTTTTGTAGCTAACTCAAACAGAAAGGGAGATCATAAATCCATTATTGAAAATAATAAAAATAAAAGATGTTTGTTTTGGAAATACAACTTCTGAGAACTGTAAAATCATATCCTAAGAAGTTACTGTGTACTTTCATTTTTACCTTTCTTAGTTCGGAGATCAATTAAACTGGTAAGTCGTATTTCTAAGAGCATTATACTATATATACATATAATTATTACAGATGCTTAAAATCTTTTGATGGCTTTTTGTTTTAAAAGGGTAAAGTCAGTGTTTACATGCCACCCCAAGCAATAATTCTGTCAGATCCCCTTAAAACAGGGCTGAGCTTGATCCCTCCTTGGAAGCGAACCCTGCAACAAGATGCAAGGTGTGGCCACAACTCCTAACTCATGTCGGTGGCTCCACTGTGGATTGGGTTCCACCCTCTGCAGTCTGTGGGAACCTTACAAAAGATGAGTTTGGTAAAACTGTGCCTTGTGGCACTTTGCCTGTTGGAATGCCCAATCATACTCATTCCTCCTCACCAGGGCCACAATAGACAGTGCATTAAAATGAACATAGATGCTCTTGCAAGCTTATTCTAGAACAAACAAACAAGACTGAACAGAGAGAGCCTCTCAAATCTTACATTGAAGTTATCATCCAGGGCAATCGGATTGCTGGCTTTGGAAATGATTTGCTGTACCACAGCCAGTAGAGTTTCCTCCCTTGTAAATTTCTGGTTGAACCCAAATACATCATGCTGAACAATAGAAGGTTTCTGGCAAATCAATCTTCAGAGGTTCAGAGGGGTCTATCTGGAAGCATCATGGTATGATGGTGGGTTAGGAGTCTGTGTACATCTACTTGTTCAGCATGGAAGTCACTAGATTTCTCAGTTTTCTCAAGTGCATATTGTATCTGTGGCACAGGGTTACTTAATGAATGCCCGAGAAAATTCCAAAGAGAAGTTAACCTACAGTGGACACTAAAGAGTGTTATTAATATTGTTACAGGTTCTTATGAAAAGAATCAGAGATAATACTTAGTGCCCAGCTCAAGATGACAGAATCTCAGATGCTCCTGCTAACATCTATGAAATAATTCAGTAAGTTACACTGCTGCTTCCTCTCTCTCTCTCTGGCCTCCGCTACTCCCTGACCCCCCCCAAAAAAATCAGTTCTCACTGTTTTGTTTTGTTTTTTCACATCTTTATTGGAGTATTATTGCTTTACAATGGTATGTTAGTTTCTGCTGTATAACAAAGTGAATCAGCTATACATATACATACATCCCCATATATCCTCCCTCTTGCATCTCCCTCCCACCCTCCCTATCCCACCCCTCTAGGTGGTCACAAAGCACCGAGCTGATCTCCCTGTGCTATGCAGCTGCTTCCCACTAGCTAACAATTTTACATTTGGTAGTGTATATATGTCCATGCCACTCTTTCACTTCATCCCAGCTTACCCTTCCCCCTCCCCATGTCCTCAATTCAATTCTCTATGTCTGCATCTTTATTCCTGTCCTGCACCTAGGTTCTACAGAACCATTATTGGTTTTTCTTTTTTTTTAGATTCCATATATATGTGTTAGCATATGGTATTTGTTTTTCTCTTTCTGACTTATTTCACTCTGTATGACAGTCTCTAGGTCCATCCACCTCGCTACAAATAACTCAATTTCGTTTCTTTTTAGGGCTGAGTAATATTCCATTGTACATATGTGCCACATCTTCTCTATCAACTCACCTGTCGATGGACACTTAGGTTGTTTCCATGTCCTGGGTATTGTAAATAGAGCTGCAATGAAAATTGTGGTACATGACTCTTTTTGAATTATGGTTTTCTGAGGGTATATGCCCAGTAGTGGGATTGCTGGGTCATATGGTAGTTCTATTCTTAGTTTTTTGAGAAACCTGCATACTGTTCTCCATAGTGGCTGTATCAATTTACATTCCCACCAACAGTGCAAGAGGGTTCCCTTTTCTCCACACCCTCTCCAGTATTTATTGTTTGTAGATTTCTTGATGATGGCCATTCTGACTGGTGTGAGATGATATCTCACTGTAGTTTTGATTTGCATTTCTCTAATGACTAGTGATGTTGAGCATCCTTTCATGTGTTTGTTGGCAATCTGTATATCTTCTTGCAGAAATGTCTATTTAGGTCTTCTGCCCATTTTTGGATTGGGCTGTTTGGTTTTCTGATATTGAGCTGCATGAGCTGCTTGTAAATTTTGGAGATTAATCCTCTGTCAGTTGCTTCAATTACAAATATGTTCTCCCATTCTGAGGGTTGTCTTTTGGTCTTGTTTATGGTTTCCTTTCCTGTGCAAAAGCTTTTAAGTTTCATTAGGTCCCATTTGTTTATTTTTGTTCCTATTTCCATTTCTCTAGGAGGTGGGTCAAAAAGGATCTTGCTGTGATTTATATCATAGAGTGTTCTGCCTATGTTTTCCTCTAAGAGTTTGATAGTGTCTGGCCTTACATTTATGTCTTTAATACACTTTGAGATTATTTTTATGTATGGTGTTAGAGAGTGTTCTAATCTCATTCTTTTACATGTAGCTATCCAGTTTTCCTGGCACCACTTATTGAAGAGACTGTCTTTTCTCCATTATATATTCTTACCTTCTTTATCAAAGATAAGATGACCATATGTGCGTGGGTTTATCTCTGGGCTTTCTATCCTGTTCCATTGATTTATATATCTCTTTTTGTGCTAGTACCATATTGTCATGATTACTGTAGCTTTGTAGTATAGTCTGAAGTCAAGGAGGCTGATTCCCCCAACTCCACTTTTCTTTCTCAAGATTGCTTTGGCTATTCAGGGTCTGTTGTGTTTCCATATAATTGTAAAATATTTTGTTCTAGTTCTGTGAAAAATGCCTTTGGTAGTTTGATAGGGATTGCACTGAATCTGTAGATTGCTTTGGGTAGTATAGTCATTTTCACAATGTTGATTCTTCTAATCCAAGAACATGGTATATCTCTCCATCTGTTTGTATCATCTTTAATTTCTTTCCTCAGTGTCTTATAGTTTTCTGCATACAGGTCTTTTGTCTCCTTAGGTAGGTTTATTCTGAGGTATATTATTCTTTTTGTTACAATGGTAAATGGGAGTGTTTCCTTAATTTCTCTTTCAGATTCTTCATCATTAGTGTTCAGGAATGCAAGAGATTTCTGTGCATTAATTTTGTATCCTGCTACTCTACCAAATTCATTGATTAGCTCTAGTAGTTTCCTGGTAGCATCTTTAGGATTCTCTACATATAGCATCATGTCATCTGCAAACAGTGACAGTTTTACTTCCACTTTTACAATTTGGATTCCTTTTATTTCATTTTCTTCTCTGATTGCTGCGCCTAAAACTTTCAAAACTATGTTGAATAATAGTGGTGAGAGTGGGCAACCTTGTCTCGTTCCTGATCTTAGTGGAAATGGTTTCAGTTTTTCACCATTGAGAACGATGTTGGCTGTGGGTTTGTCATATATGGCCTTTACTATGTTGAGGAAAGTTCCCTCTGTGCCTACTTTCTAGAGGGTTTTTTTATCATAAATGGTGTTGAATTTTGTCAAAAGCTTTTTCGACAGCTATTGAGATGATCACATGGTTTTTCTCCTTCAATTTGTTAATATGGTTTATCACATTGATTGATTTGAGTATTGAGGAATCCTTGCATTTCTGTGATTAAACCCCACTTGATCATGGTGTATGATCCTTTTAATGTGCTGTTGGATTCTGTTTGCTAGCATATTGTTGAGGATTTTTGCCTCTATGTTCATCAGTAATATTGGCCTGTAGTTTTCTTTTTTGGGGCATCTTTGTCTGGTTTTGGTATCAGGGTGATGGTGGCCTCACAGAATGAGTTTGGGAGTGTTCCTCCCTCTGCTATAGTTTGGAAGAGTTTGAGAAGGATAGGTGTTAGCTCTTCTCTAAATGTTTGGTAGAATTCGCCTGTGAGGCCATCTCTTCTGGGCTTTCGTTTTTTGGAAGATTTTTAATAACAGTTTCAATTTCAGTGCTTGTGATTGGTCTATATATTTCCTATTTCTTCCTGGTTCAGTCTCAGAAGATTGTGCTTTTCTAAGAATTTGTCCATTTCTTCCAAGTTGTCCAATTTATTGGCATATAGTTGCTTATAGTAATCTCTCATGATCCTTTGTATTTCTGCAGTGTCAGTTGTTACTTCCCCTTTTTCATTTCTAATTCTGTTGAATTGAGTCTTCTCCCTTTTTTTCTTGATGAGTCTGGCTAATGGTTTATCAATGTTCTATATCTTCTCAAAGAACCAGCTTTTAGTTTTATTGATCTTTGCTATTATTTCCTTCATTTCTTTTTCATTTATTTCTGATCTGAGCTTTATGATTTCTTCCCTTCTGCTAACTTTGGGGTTTTTTTGTTCTTCTTTCACTAATTGCTTTAGGTGTAAGGTTAGGTTGTTTATTTGAGATGTTTCTTGTTCCTTGAGGTAGGACTGTATTGCTATAAACTTCACTCTTAGAACTGCTTTTGCTGCATCCCATAGGTATTAGGTCATCGTGTTTTCATTGTCCTTTGTTTCTAGGTATTTTTTGATTTCCTCTTTGATTTCTTCAGTGATCTCTTGGTTATTTACTACTATATTGTTTAGCCTCCATGTGTTTGTGTTTTTTGCAGATTTTTTCCTGTAATTGAAATCTAATCTCATGGTGTTGTGGTTGGAAAAGATACTTGATACGACTTCAATTTTCTCAAATTTACCAAAGTTTGTTTTGTTAACCAAGATATGATCTATCCTGGAAAATGTTCCATTAGCACTTGAGAAGAAACTGTATTCTGTTGTTTTTGGATGGAGTGTCCTATAGATATTAATTAAGTCCATCTTGTTTAATGTATCATTTAAAGCTTGTGTTTCCTTATTTATTTTCATTTTGGTTGATCTGTCCATTGGTGAAAGTGTGGTGTCAAAGTTCCCTACTACGACTGCGTTACTGTCGATTTCCCCTTTTATGGCTGTTAGCATTTGCCTTATGTATTGAGATGCTCTTATGTTGGGTGCATACATATTTACAATTGTTATATCTTCTTCTTGGAGTGATCCCTTGATCATTATGTAGTGTCCTTCTTTATCTCTTGTAATAGCCTTTATTTTAAAAGCTACTTTGTCAGATATGAGAATTTCTATGCCAGCTTTCTTTTGATTTCCGTTTGCATGGAATATCTTTTTCCTTCCCTTCACTTTCAGTCTGGATGTGTCCCTAGGTCTGAAGTGGGTCTCTTGTAGACAGCATATGTATAGGTCTTGTTTGTGTATCCATTCAGAGAGTCTATTTCTTTTGGTTGGAGCATTTAATCCATTTACATTTAAGGTAGTTATCGATATGTATTTTCCTATTACCATTTTCTTAATTGTTTTGGGTTTGTTATTGCAGGTCTTCTCCTTCTCTTGTGTTTCCTGCCTAGAGAATTTCCTTTAACATTTGTCATAAAGCTGGTTTGGTGGTGCTGAATTCTCTTAGCTTCTGCTTCTCTGTAAAGGTTTTAATTTCTCTGTCGAATCTGAATGAGATCCTTGCTGGGTAGAGTATTCCTGCTTGTAGGTTTTTCCCTTTCATTATTTTAAGTATGTCCTGCCACTCCCTTCTGGCTTGCAGAGTTTCTGCAGAAAGATCAGCTGTTAACCTTACGGGATTCCCTTGTATGTTAATTGTTGCTTTTCTGTTGCTGCTACTAACATTTTATCTTTGTATTTAATTTTTGATAGTGATTAACATGTGGCTTGGCGTGTTTCTCCTTGGATTTATCCTCTATGGGACTCTCTGTACTTCCTGGACTTGATTAACTATTTCCTTTCTGATATTAGGGCAGTTTTCAACTATAATCTCTTCAAATATTTTCTCAGTCCCCTTTCTTTTTCTCTTCTACTTCTGGGACCCCTATAATTCGAATGTTGGTGCATTTGATGTTGTTCCAGAGGTCTCTGAGATAGTTCTCAATTCTTTTCATTCTTTTTTCTTTATTCTGCTCTGTGGTATTTATTTCCACTATTTTATCCTCCAGGTCACTTATCTGTTCTTCTGCCTCAGTTATTCTGCTATTGATTCCTTCTAGAGAATTTTTCATTTCATTTATTGTGTTGTTCATCATTGTTTGTTTGCTCTTTAGTTCTTCTATGTCCTTGTTAAACGTTTCTTGTATCTTCTCCATTCTATTTCTAAGATTTCGGATCATCTTTACTATCATTACTCTGAATTCTTTTTCAGGTAGACTGACTATTTCCTCTTCATTTGTTTAGTCTGGTTGGGTTTTGCCTTGCTCCTTCATCTGCTGTGTGTTTCTCTGTCTTCTCATTTGGCTTAACTTACTGTGTTTGGGGTCTCCATTTCACAGGCTGCTGGTTCGTAGTTCCTGTTGTTTCTGGTGTCTGCTCCCAGTGGGTAAGGTTGGTTTAGTGGGTTGTGTCAGCTTCCTGTTGGAGGGGACTGGTGCCTGTGTTCTGGTGGATAAGGCTGGATCCTGTCTTTCTGGTGGGCAGGACCACAACCAGTGGTGTGTTTTGGGGTGTCTGTGAACTCATTATGATTTTAGGCAGCCTCTCTGCTAATGGGTGGGGTTGTGTTCCTGTCTTGCTAGTTGTTTGTCATAGGGTGTCCAGCACTGTAGCTTGCTGGTCCTTGAGTGGAGCTGGGTCTTAGCCTTGAGAAGGAGATCTCTGGGAGAGCTTTCGCCATTTGATATTACATGGGGCCAGGAGGTCTCTGGTGGACCAATGTCCTGAACTCGGCTCTCCCACCTCAGAGGCTCAGGCGTGACACCCAGCCAGAGCACCAAGACCCTGTCAACCACATGGCTCAGAAGAAAAGTGAGATAAAAAAGAAAGGAAAAATAAATAAATAAAACAAAGTTATTAAATTAAAAAAAATATTAAAAATAAAAAAATTTAAAAAAGAAAAAAAAAAGAAAGGAAGAAGAGAACAACCAAACCAAAAATCATATCCTCCAATGATAACAAGCGCTAAAAACTATACTAAAACGCAAACAAACAAAAACAACAAAACAGAACCCTAGGACAAATGGCAAAAGCAAAGCTATACAGACAAAGTCACACAAAGAAGCATATACATACACACTCACAAAGAGAGAAATAGGAAAAAAAAATATATATATATATAAAATTTAAAAATTAAGAGAGCACCTAAATCAAACAACTCTACCAATGATAATAAGCTCTAAATACTAAACTAAGATAAACATAAAACCAGAAACAAATTAGATGCAGAAAGCAAACCCCAAGTACACAGTTCCTCCCAAAGTCCACCACCTCAATTTTGGGATGATTCGTTGTCTATTCAGGTATTCCAGAGATACAGCATACATCAAGTTGATTGTGGATATTTAATCCGCTGCTCCTGAGGCTGCTGGGAGAGATTTCCCTTTCTCTTCTTTGTTTGCACAGATCCTGGGGTTCAGCTTTGGATTTGGACCCGCCTCTGCATGTAGGTCGCCTGAGGCATCTGTTCCCCACCCAGACAGGACAGAGTAAAAGGAGCAGCTGATTAGGGGGCTCTGGCTCACTCAGGCCAAGGGCGAGGGAGGGGTACAGAGTGCGGGGTGAGCCTGCGGCGGCAGAGGCCAGCATGACGTTGCAACAGCCTGAGGCACACTGTGTGTTCTCCCGGGGAAGTCATCCCTGGATTACAGGACCCTGGCAGTGGCGGGCTGCACAGGCTCCCCGGAAGGGGGGTGTGGATAGTGACCTGTGCTCGCACACAGGCTTCTTGGTGGCGGCAGCAGCAGCCTTAGCGTCTCATGCCCGTCTGTGGTGTCTGCACTGATAGCCGTGGCTCACGCCCATCCATGGAGCTCATTTAGGCAGTGTTCTGGATCCCCTCTCCTCGCACAGCCCGAAACAATGGTCTCTTGCCTTTTAGGCAGGTCCTGAGTTTTTCCTGGACTCCCTCCCAGCTAGCTGTCGCCCCCTTCAGGCTGTGTTCACGCAGCCAACCCCAGTCCTCTCCCGGCGCTCCGACCGAAGCCCGAGCCTCAACTCCCAGCCCCGCCCACCCCGGCGGGTGAGCAGCCAAGCCTCTCAGGCTAGTGAGTGCTGGTCGGCACCGATCCTCTGTGCAGGAATCTCTCCCCTTTTCCCTCCGCACCCCTGTTGCTGTGCTCTCCTCCGTGGCTCTAAAGCTTCCCCCCACCCATCCCCCATCTCTGCCAGTGAAGGGGCTTCCTAGTGTGTGGAAACCTTTCCTCCTTCACAGCTCCCTCCCAGAGGTGCAGGTCCCATCCCTATTCTTTTGTCTCTGTTTTTCCTTTTTTCTTTTGCCCTACCCAGGTACGTGGGGAGTTTATTGCCCTTTGGGAAGTCTGAGGTCTTCTGCCAGCATTCAGTAGGTGTTCTGTAGGAGTTGTTCCACGTGTAGATGTATTTCTGATGTATCTGTGGGGAGGACAGTGATCTCCACGTCTTACCCCTCTGCCATCTTGAAAGCACCCCCTAACTTTTCCTCAGTGTTTCTTTTGTTAATGTGTCAATCACGGAGGACATGGAGGAGGTGTTATTTCCTTTTCACCTCTGTTTCTAACACATAAATATAGGGCAAAGACTCCTTTTGACCAGATTCTTTCACTGACAGTGTTTGTTTGTGAAGTTTGGACTGAATCTGAGACACACTTGCATTAACCACTTTGGATCCTGTGGCCTACATAACTTCATTCTCATTTCCTCCAAACTTACCTTTCCGGACAGTCTGTATTTTCCCCTGTCTTTGATTTTCTATTATTTTCTATTTTTCTATCTTATTATATGTGAACTTGTAATCTACCTCAAATCTTTTTGAGTAAATATGTATATGCACAGCTAAATGAGCAAATATGTTTTATTCTCTTGAGGGCTTAGCTCTTACGTTTTGGGAATTTTGGTGATCAAATTTCACTTCCAATCCAGTATCCATCCTGAGCCTAGGCTTTTTGGTACAGTTATCGACTTGCCTTTCTCTATCACCCAAACTCCTTCATTACATAGACCCTGCATTCTTTCATTATCATTTAATAGATTTAATATGTATGCCTTTGTGAAGTCACCTTGTCTATCCTTAAAGGAACTTGGCGAAAGCACCAACAGCATCTCTTTGTGCAACCTGGAACCCATGTCTACACAGAAGTGTCAGTGGGTGCAGGCAGCCCCTCCCCCATTCTCTCAGCATCCCACTGGAGGTATCCTAGGGCTGAGATGCAGCTGTATGCACTGTGGTGCTGGATTTCAGCAGGGGGCCTCCAGAAGTGTTCACCGTCCTCTTTTTATAAAGCAAGCATGGTATGGCCTTGTGGGATTCATGGACGGCTTTGGAACCAAAGTCTAAGCTTGGATATAACCTGATAAGGGGAGAGCTGGGAAAGGTGGCCACCTGACACCTACAGACCCTGGCAGCCCCAGAACCTTGTGTCCCATAATAACTGAGTTTGCATATAACCACTCCTGTTGGGAGGAAGCATCCCTAGTTCCATTTGGCTAATTTCTAGGCATTCTAGAAAGAGCTCTTGGGATCATTTTTCTGCCAATCTGCTTATTTCTCTCATCCATCCATCCACCAACCCACTCAGCAAAAGACTGAATATCTACTCTGTGACAGTACTGGAGACAAAAAACAGACAAGACATGATCCTGGCCTCCAAGGAGTGGATTGAGTCTTAAAGAGGGAAGTGTATACACAAATGAATAAGGGGACAAAAGTGTTCCCAGTGAAAAGGTAGGGGTGTGTTCAGGGTGTGGTGGAGGCACAGAAGAAGAGTCATCCATTCTACCAGGAGTCAGGAAAGCCTTCGTCTGGCTCTTGACAGATGAGGGTGTACCTGCAGGTTGGGCATGAAGGGAGGTTTGGGAGACAGAATAACATTCCAGTGGGCAGATGGGCTTAGAGCAAAAGATGAAGTCCAATGATGGGACCAACTTGAAAGATAATTAGGATATATCAGGGATCACCATTTGTAGGACTGTATACCAGCTCAGCTCAAGACTGAGTGGATTCATTGAAAGGACATTAGCTGAGTTTTATATTAAGTCCCAAACACTAATTTAAGTATTAACATATATTATCTTCAAAACAATTCTATATAAAGAATTTATCTTTTTTGTTCTTTCAAATTAAAGACCAAATAAACCTGTTTAATTAAATTTCTCTTGGTCACACAGCTTATGTTAGAAACAGAATCTTAAACTAACTCTAACTGGGCTTCCCTGGTGGCGCAGTGGTTAGGAATCTGCCTGCCAATGCAGGGGACATGGGTTCGAGCCATGGTTCAGGAAGATCCCACGTGCCACAGAGCAGCTAAGCCTGTGCACCACAACTGCTGAACCTGCGCTCTAGAGCCTGTGAGCCACAACTACTGAGCCCGCGTGCGGCGACTACAGAAAGCCCGTGTGCAGCAACGAAGACCCAATGCGGCCAAAACTAAATAAATAAATTTATTAAAAAAAACCTAACTCTATATGAATCTACATTCATGTTTTCCCTCTATAACTTCATGTTTGTCTGGGAAACACATGGATTTTATCTATTTATTTATAACCCACTTTATTTCATCTATCATAACAATCACTGTAAATTACCCAACGACCACAATCACAATCCTGAGTAAAATGGTAACAGCAAATCATGAGTGATTTTCTTACAAAATACTTTGTTTAGGAAGTATATTAATTTAATATATAAGATTTTTACAAAAGGCAAAAATCCCCTTTTGTTAAATATATACATGTCATGTATTACTGAGTACCTCATCTATATTTTTCACAATAAATTCTCAAAGCAAAAGAAAGATATGGATATTATTATTCTTATTTTGCAGATAGAAAAACTAAAGGTTAATAAGTTTGATAATATCTCCAAAGGCATAAAGGCAGTAAGTTACAAATCCAGGATCCAAATTTAGGTCATTAAGATTTCAAACCCCATGCTCTTATATATTATAAGAACAAGACTAGAGGTAACGGAACTTTTTCTACTATTTAATTAGTTTTTACATATTCAAATTCCTGACCTGTTCCCTTAAATTCCTGCTCTGATCTCAACAAAACAAGATGAAAAGTTTTTGAGTCCATGCTCCTTCTAAGGACAGGATATTGTATAGTCTATAGTAGGGATGATGGGGGCAGAGAAAAAGTGAAAGAAGAATATTCTTAGGAACCTTTCAAAATGTTTGGCAAAATCCAAGTTGACTTTGAATATTAATGAGAAAATATCAAGAGAATACATGAAAATGGCTAAAAAATGAATAATTGATGAAAGCAACTTAGCATAACAAACCATGCTCCCCCTAATCAGAGATAACATCATCTGACACAGTAGACATATTGGAAGGTTCATGCCTAAGTCATCAAATTTATTGCTCAAGGAGATTCCCAAATAGATACAGCCAAGCATTTCCTTAATAAAGCCAATGTGCTGAATTCATTTCTGGACCAAATTTCACTCTCTGTGGGAAAACAACTTCTTTCCTCAGACTCTGAAACACTGTTTGATAAACTGTCTATGCTTTCAGTTTTTTTAAAAAAAACACATCATCTTAAGTTATAGGACGTCAAGCGACATAAATTAATTTTCAGAGGGATACAATCAGGAATTTTTCCAGATTGAATATTTCATAGCTTGATAACATTTCTCAGTGTTGAAAAAGATCAGCAGAGATGAAGACTAGAGCTCCAGCATCAAAGGCAGCATAATTGTGTTTTTAATTCATGTAAATTATGTGGGTCTGAGGGCCACTGTGTTTATCTCTGGAGAATAAGAAAAGTACATTTAAAGAAGACATCATAACTGTTCATCCTTATTAGTATTCTATTTTATTTACCTTCTTATTCAATTGCTAGGATCACATAGATAAGAGGAAAAAGAGATATGAACTTTTTTATATGCATTAGACTAAGTTTTCAACATAAAGATAATTCATTTAGAAAGTATGCCCTGAAGCAGTACTCTATTAATTTACATTCATGTATATGTTATTGTTTCCCTGAAAATCAAAATCATGAGAGGTATGCTATCTGAGTGAACAATTACTGTAGTATAGCAGCCAAAGTCAGGTGATGTGTGCAAAACCCATGTTTGCTGCTGCTAACTTCAATGATAGTACAGAGCAAGAAAGGTATTATATATGGGCTTATTATCCTTGGTATAACTTTTAGGGGTTTCTGATCATTATTGCTCAGGATACTTTCCCAGGATAAAATTAATAGTTATTATAACATATGTAAATACTAACCAATATTTCAAGGACATCTATAGACTCTTTAGGGGGAGGAATTAAAGAGATTTTGACCATTGAAGAAACTGAGGCTAAACATACACTAATGTTTTTGCAGTTAGATTTAGTAAAACCGTCTCTGAATCACTCATGCAGATTGTTTTCCATACTCTCAGATTTCTGCGTCCCTGTCCTGCTAGGTTGCTTTTCCTAAAATTTTATCAAGGAATCTCCAAGGAGGCCCATCTACTCAGCTTGGTTGGCTTCGGTAGCCAGGTTTCTAAAACTGAGCTTAAATTCATCTATTCCATTGACATCTCTGAGCTTAGTTCCCCAGACTCCAATTTAAAGGAACTCTTCTTCTACGACGAGGCAAAGAGTAAAATAACACACATGCACATACATATACACACCTTCGAATGCAAGTAAACTCACGTTATTTCTTAAATTATTCACATCAGTAGCTCATCTACTTCCCAGCCAACTGGATTTAGTTTAGAGAAACTGGCCTGAGAGGGGGGTGTGTGGAAAAGGAATGTAAATCTAGAGAACTCTAACTTCATGCACGATGTGCCTGAACTAAAGCTCTATGCTGTAGATGAGTGAAAAAGTCCCTGGGATTTAAGTTTTATTACAAGACTTCCGCCCAGAGCACGTTACATTCAATGTCCTCAAATACACAAATGTATTTAACGGGTCCTAAACAGAAAATGGAAAGTGATATATGAATTGTTTTTTCTTCTAAGGTTTAAAAACATGGTTTTAACTTTTCATGGGGCAATGTCAATCAGCTAAAATAGTTTCCAAGAATAAAAAGAGAAAGGTATGGAGAAAATCACTTTATCTGGACATCTAATTAACAATTTATTAAACATCTTACCAAATGAACACATGACTTCCATTTTAGCAAGGGAAATAGAAATAACTTAAAATGGCATTGAAATAAACAAGTTTTCAAGTGTGAAGCTAATGCCTGATGCCCATTACAAATACGGCTTATGGCTCATGGCATTTGCTTGTACATAAATTGTCTTACAGTGATGGATTCAACTATCAAACAAAGATTAACAAGTACCAGTTCTTTTGATATTATAAGGCCAAAGAAAACACCAATAAGAGCAACGTCTCCACGCGAATTCATCATTACTTCTTCAGAACCATTTATTAAACTTTCAGCCATGTCCTTACAAGTAGCATGAGACTTGGAATCAGATAACTTATGTTTGTTTCCAGTCCTGCCACTTACTAGCATGTCACTCACTAGCATGTCACTCAGCCCCTTGGCCCTAGTTCCTCATCCATAAAAAGAGCCTATGCGGACCCGATTTTAAGGTTGCCAGGAGGATGAAATGAAATCATGAAAGCACCTAGCACACAGCATGGCACATAGAAGGTCTTCCCAAAGGCAGTTTTGATCCTTATCACCAAAGACAAGGCTATACAGAAGGACAGAGCTGGAGACATCACCCCGTGGACACTCGAATGCTGGAACAGACAGAACGCTGTCTGTTCTAACAGAAAGGACTAGACACAGCCTACTGGAGGGTAGAACCACTTCAGTGGTTAAGAACTGGTAAATTCAAGTGTGCTGGCTATATATTTTACTCCTGCTGGACATTGGTGGCTAAATCTCCCATACCTCCAAAAATAAATAACATAAAATAATATAAATAATAAGAGGCACATAATATATGACAGGCACAGTATTAAGTATTTGTATGTATTATTTAATTTAACCCTCATAATTTATAGGTACTATTATTTTAAAAGGACTAACTGGTTACTAGTCTTCTGTGCATTCTTAACTTGGACATTATGAAGAGGTAGCAATGTCATTTTTTGCTAAGCCAATAATTCCTGAGAAGATTAAGCTCATGGTTCCCTCATTCCTTAGTATTAAGTACTTGAATCATCTGACTCCCCTATTAAGTGAATCATAAGAAATGAGGACTTGGCAGGAAGTAAATGGAGTCCAAACTGGAGAACTTGGGGGTAAGGGAAGTATGAGTGTGCAGCATGGAATGGGGGGTAGAGGAGGGGAGAGGGAAGAAGCAGCACACAGGAGGTGCTGCCCTTCCTTGGCCCTTTTGGCTCAGGTGCCAAACATCACTTTTGTTCTGCCAACATCACTTTTGCACAATCCTTGACACTTGGGCCATGAGTTATGTACACTGCCAGGGCTGATGGAAAAGCATGGAGAAGAAAGAAGATGGGGACAGTGGCCTCTGCAGCAGGAGAAGTGAGATTATTCCTCCTCAGGACCCTCTGATCCCCTTGAACTGATGCTGTCCATTCCTTCGTCAGGCGCCATCCACTCATGGTACGGGGATAGGTGGGGTGAGAAAGCAAGACATCTCAACATTATTATCAGGCCAAGTAGGGGGACCGGTGGAAGGGATCATAAGATGCGTGGGGTCAGAGGGAGAGAAAAGTGCCTTTGAGGCGGCACTTGTGACTTCTGTTAATTTTTTATTCTGTTCACCTCCTTCTATGATAACCACTTGTTCCCCAGCCAACATTGGGAATCTCTTCTCTAGTGGAACTTCTTTTCTACCTTTAAATATGTTCATATTTCTTATTTAATGAAAAATCATCTGACTCTGCCACTCCTTTTCTATCACAGTTTATTCTGCTTTTTTCCCCAGACTAAGGAGAAATCTAAGGTCACTACTTCAGTACCTAAGTTCAAAAGAATGGTCTTTTTTCTTCCCACATCCCTCACCTCTTAGCACCTTATTTTTTTCCCAACTACAATTGAACTCTTGCTCCAATTGTCCTCTTTACTAGGTTTATCGATGAAAAATTTCTAGCCAAATCCAATAGCTCTTCTCTGCTGTAATTCTGGCAGCCGTTAGGGTCCATAGTAATGAGTCGCCACTGAATACAATTAAACGCAGTGTACCGAGTGAGAAGGACAACGTGAGGAATTATTAAGCAGATACTTCATCCTCATGGAAAAAATGTGATAAAAGTTAAGTGAGCGCAAACAATTTTAATACAGGGATTGAAACAGTACTGGGCTGGGAGGAAAAGGAAAGGTACATTTAGTCCTCCGCCAAGAAATCCCATAATGGGGGGCTCAGTCAATTGTAGGAAGATTGTGTGAGTTGCCACGCAAGAGGGCTGGCCAAAGAGACAGGCCTGTTCCTTCTCTCTTGATATGCGTGGCAAACTGTGATTTTCCTTCTCCTTCCATTTCTCCATTAACTCTTCTATTTTGTTGGCCCCTCTTCCTTTTAGTTCCTCAAATTTACATTTGGACATTATAGCAATACCTGAAACCTAACAGGTGAAAGGAAAAGGAGTGGGCATAGGAGAGGCGAGAAGGCCTTTATCCAAGGCAAAGAAGGCTTTCCTTGCAGTGACATCACCGGTGAAGGCACCATCAACTCCCTTGTTTCTCAGCAAACTGGAACCCTTCATAACACTCCTTTCATCCTGCATATTCTGTGTCACTGGGTCCCCTTGCTTTGTCTGCCATAACATTGTTTCTATATGATTCTTTCCCAGTTTCCTAAACCACTTGAGATTAGGTTGCTACAAATTCCTAGTTATCTTTCTTAATCTCACAACTGATCAGATCATCCTTTAAAAGCCATCCTTTTAAACCATTTAAAATCATTCTCATCTTACAGTGACTTAACAAATATACAGTGACTCTTGAGGTTCAAATACGACCTGGAAAATAGTTTGAATCTGTTGGGAATATGTTCTGAAAGGAACAGAAAACCTGAACAATAGTAGCTTTATTGATTTTGCCCAACAAAAAAACCTTGGAGGACTTCCCAAGGTGGTGCAGTGGTTAAGAATCTGCCTGCCAATGCAGGGGACACAGGTTCGAGCCCTGGTCTGGGAAGATCTCACATGCCACGGAGCAACTAAGCCCGTGTGCCACAACTACTGAGCCTGCGCTCTAGAGCCTGCGAGATACAACTACTGAGCCCACGTGCCACAACTACTGAAGCCTGTGGGCCACAACTACTGAGCCCATGTGCCACAACTACTGAAGCCTGCGAGCCACAACTACTGAGCCTGCGTGCCACAACTAGTGAAGCCCGAGCACCTAGAGCTCGTACTCTGCAACAAGAGAAGCCACTACAATGAGAAGCCCGCACACCTCAGCAAAGACCCAATGCAATGAAAAATAAATAAATAAAATTTATTTTTAAAATCATTAAAAAAGAAACCTTGGAGAAGGCGATACAGATATGGTACAATGACTCAGTGGTCCCTGGTCCCTTTAATTTCTTCAGCACTTTTTATCTAAATATTCATTATACCCTTCATGTCTGTGGTTAGATAATTCTTGTGTATATTACACATAAAATTAAAATAGGAAGTATATAAAGCAGGAATAATCTACTTTTAAAGTTTGTGTTTAGTGCAGTACTCAAGGTAAGAGGTACACAATAAATACATATTGAATAATAAAACCTTCTAGGAATAGGGTTATATAAATGTTCTAGGTTGGTCAAGCATTTCCTCCTTTCTTTGAAGCCATGCATTGAGTGTTTCTATGTTTTTACATTTTCTTCTGTATCAATTCTTCTTCAGAACATACTCTAAATATTTCCTCAGTCTGGTAAAAATGTAGCACTGAACATCTGTGAAGGGGTTCATAAATTATAGTGAGAGGAATCTAGAAGCGTCTTCTCCAAGAACCAAAGGTCACTCTCATTTACCACTGGAGAATATTATAGCTTCCAAAATCTTACTTCTTTTCTCCAAAAATCATTGTGAAAATTAAATCACAAGAGGGTTCTGCAAGTTTAATGTTCTCCTCAACACTGGACACACATGGCAGGATGAATTTCTGGGCACCACCTCCCATGAAATGTTTACTTTATATTACATTTGATCTGTTCATAATCACAATTCCCACAGTTAACTTGATAATATTTCTTTAGTACATTTGAAGAAACTGAAATATAAAGTTTTTGCCCAGATCAGAGAACAGCTGAATTTAAAATTGTGCCTTCTTGAGATGTTCCAATTAACAGCATTTTCAATAACAAAGTTTGAGGAAACAGGTCTTTCAGGAACACCATTATTGATTTATTAAAATATAGAAGAAAGAAGCAGAATAAGTCATTGTAAGAATAGAGAGGGCAGCAACCAAGAATCCATGTATTCCTGTTAGAAAAGTTAAACAATTACTTTTAAGCACAAAGACGGTAAGATGAGAAAATAAAATGACCATTAAAAATATACCACTTTCAGGAAAGACTAAACCATCAATATCAAATATCATGATTCCAGTACAGTTTCCTTCACCACAAATAGATATTAACTGCATTTACCATGGGGCCAGTTATACAATTATGACTAAAATAACAATAAAGTTTCCATTGCAAGATCCTACGATTTCCTTTGATAACTCTCTTCTTTCGAACGTTGTATTATAACTTCAAGAAATGTAGAGAGGCAATACGAGCTGAATAAAATATTTCAAGAAATAAAGACAAGTCTCTGGAATACTAAGCTTCCCAAGGCCCTCTAAGAATTGATGCCAGTTGCCACAATTACTTGCAGTCCTTAAGTGACATCTTAATAAGCAGGCCTGTAGATTCATAGAAGCTGGGTCTCAGTGCTGGGAACTGCATTTTAAGCTGATAATTAGATTCAGGGAAGAAGGCTTCCTGCCAAGGCTGGAGCCCTTAAGTATTTTTTTGAATTCAGGGTTCTGATGCTCAGCTAAGAGGCCTCTCTCTGGTCCCAGGTAACAGGTCACTTTCTCCAGACTGTGGGCTCAATCTGCTAGGCTCCCTGACTGAGGTTGGTGCCTCCAGGGATTGAGGAAAACCAAGGCCTAGTATGGGTGTGTTCTCTGTTGCCAGAGAAACCACCAATCTCCAAGTCATGGTGTCTGGGCCTCCTAGCAAAAGCAGGCCTGTCCTCCTCAGCCCCTTGGGCGGGGAGGCCTGATAGGAGCAGGGCCTCTGGAGACCTGAGGCATACTCAACGGAAGCTCCTACGAGTCATGTTCTGAGAGTGCACGGGAGGGAGGGACAAGCACACAAGCTAACTTCTTTTTCCCCTCACCCCCATCTGTCAGGCCAGATGACTGTCTGGCAGGCAGCCACCGAGGCAAAATCTCAAGGCCTGTTCATAAGCATTCCTCACGGAACCCACTCCCCAACTGGCATCTTCCAGCAGAAATATATGACCAAAATATTTCTTTTGGAGTCCTCTCCTGTTCCCTTTACCACTGTAAAAACGATTATAAGAGGATAATTTTCATCTGCTTATTTGTAACATCATCCCAGATTTCACGTGGAAATTTGGATTGTTTTGACACCTGCAGGCAGGTTAATAAGAAAAATGAGTAGGCTCATTTGCCCTAGGGGTGTGTCAGAGCAAAACCCACCAGTACTCTGGAATGGCAAAGACATAGCTCCACCTGGTGGTGGGTGGTCAGAACTGTTCTTTGAGGTCTTGCCATGAACACTGATGAGAAGGCACAGTGTGTTCAACCAAAGAGATGGGTTTTAAACCGAATAAAATAAATTTATTTTAAAAAAATAATACGCAATAAAAATTCTTTTGGTCAAATTTCAAAGAACAATTGTAATTCTTCAGCAGGACCCCCATGAATTATTTAATGGGTTCAAATCCAGAGAAGGCTGTCGCTTAGACTCAGGGCCAGAAATTAATTCTTATGCAAATAGCTGAATTCTCTCCTTGTTCAAGGACAATCAATAAAAGCCTGGCTTGAAATCTGGCTGAAATAGTCACTCTAATTAACAAAATAAAGGATAAAATTCAGACAAGCATAATAACAGCCCTCTGTTTAAAGTACTGGAGTGTGCTGGTCACAATGACAGCTCCTAATCTCCCTCACTGAAAAGTGACTTCCATGGAATAAAGTCAGCTTAGATGGATTTTCCATTTAAATGGTCAAGGATTAAAAGGAGTTGGTTAGACAAGGGTAACTCATTCACATAACGTCGCACTTAAAAAACACACACACATCATGATATCCTTACGAAAATAAGCTGTCTTCTTATTCACTGGAATTTAAAAGCAAGAGCAGACACTAAACCTTTGATTAATATATGACATAGTTCGAAGTCTATTCATTCCCGTAAATTTCTGAGCTTCTGTGACTATTGTATCACACTATGCAATTTGCAGGGCCGGATCCCCTCAGAGGTTACTTCTACAAAAACATACACTTCATTCGAAACCTGACCCAGCGCATTCCTGTTCTAGATAGATTCATTATGACAACCTTTAATTGGGCACCCTGCCAAAATGCAGCCAGTTTAACAGGGCTGTTTAAATGCAACACATAGACTAATATGCTTATTTGACTTACTTGTTGAAAATGATTTATTGAATAATAGTTGATAGAGAGTACAAAACTTTTCAAAGGGCAGTTCTCCCAGAGTTGAAAAGTCCACAAAACTGGGCTGCATAAAAGAAGGAATTTGAGAAGTATAAAAAAAATTCCGTACCTTCCAAACAGTTCTGTAATAGAGTAGAAGCCATGTATAATTCTGGGAACTTAAAGAGTTAATTCCTAAGAGAAAATATTTCCTATGAGGCTTTTACTCTGTACAGTTGAGGAACCTATGGGCACAGAGAATGAGAAGGGCATACATATTTCAAACTATATCATATCCCTAACTTTTAAATTAATTTTTTAAAATAAAACGGGGGGGAAAAGGCATTCAATCTTGCCCTCTGGAGTAGTATAAAGACTCCTTAGGTTCACAGGATCTGGCTCTAGATAAAGATTTATATTTTGTTGGCGGTTATCTTGAGAAAAATCTTATATAGACATCTCCTAGCCTCCTATAGAGCAAGCTTAGATCAACTGGGAACTTTGCTGCTTTGCAAATTACAATGGCAAAATTTACCTACTAAATATGCTTTGAAAGCTAATGAAATTATAGCACATAAAATTTCAATATAGCTATTCACAGCCATTTGAAGAGCAATTTCCTCTATGATCTCCCTCAAAACAATGCTCTTCTGCCTCCCACTCTCCCACCTCTGGTGGAGGTAATACACAGTTGAGCCTGGCAAGTCCGGAGTGGAACTAATTCCTTCCTCTTAACGCCTGTCTCCAATTAGCTGGTGAGAAATAGAAATGATTTACTTAAGATACCGCTTTTCCCACTCACTCAAGCCTATTATCATTCTCATCCAAGCATCACTCAGCCACTAATTGCCTTGGGAAGCTGTACTGTGCAGTGGTAAAGAGCCCAAACTTGCTAACATAGTGAGCTAAGCAAGTTACTTAATCTTCCTACACCTCAGTTTCCTCACCTGTCAAACAATGTTCATTTCTGCTTCAAATTCTTAGCGTGAATATTGAATGAAAAAAACATGCTAACAAGATTTAGGGCTGCCTGGCTCATAACGGTGTCCAATGAATTAATCATCGTCATGTAAACAGGTGAGTAAACATATAAACAAATAACTACAAAACAATGAAATAAAGAAATCATAAAAGGTATGTATAAGACACAGTGAAAGCACCAAGGAGGGTTAACCCATGAATCACCTCTACAATATCCCTGAATCCGTCAGAATAGCTTTGGCAACAAAGTATTCACTACCTCATGGGATAGCTCTAATTCCTGCACTATTTTCCCTTAAAAATAAGCCTTAAAAGTCTCTATGATAGGGCTTCCCTGGTGGCGCAGTGGTTGAGAGTCCGCCTGCCGATGCAGGGGACGTGGGTTCGTGCCCCGGTCCGGGAAGATCCCGCATGCCGCGGAGCGACTAGGCCCGTGAACCACAACTACTGAGCCTGTGCGTCTGGAGCCTGTGCTCTGCAACGGGAGAGGCCACAACGGTGAGAGGCCCGCGTACCACAGGAAAAAAAAAGTCTCTATGATAAAAAATAAAATAAGAGCACACAGCATTGTAAACCAACTATACTTCAATTTAAAATTAATAAATAAAAGCAAAAACAAAATCTCTAAAAGTTGTCCTCCACTGATTTTTACCCATTTGTCCCCTTTCTTATCCAGTAAAAGTCAAATTCATCTTCTACATGACAGCTATTTGGAAGATAGTTACCATGTTCCCAGACAACAACTTCTCATCTAAGGTCACTAGTGTAGTTCATATTTTCATGGACCAATGAGAAAACAAAACTGGCAAGCCAAATGGAAAGACTCCATAGGCTTCAATTTCCTAAGAAGTGTTAAGTACCAATGCCAACCAATTCCTAATGATGCTGGCACCTACAGTTAAGAGGACACCTGAAGGATGCTCTGACTTCAGTAGCCAAGTTAACATATTAGAGACTTTACATGGGATGGGGGTAGGGGAGCCAGAGAAGGTAGTAGGAATGCCAACTATTTATCATCACTGTTAAACAGGCTGTGAGCTCTCCTAGATCTTTTTTATTTTTCAAGTTCGGGATCACAGTTCGTTCATCCTGTGCTCCCCTGCACCTAGCTGCCACGATGAATGGTTTTTTTTATCATATATTTTATACACTCTACAGTATCCACCATAATCTCAAATTCTTAAATTTCTGTAACATAAGCAATAGATATCACAGAAAATGTATAAATGACATTTTAAAATATTTATTGAAGCATAGGATAAATACACTGCCTAATTATACACAATATATTCTTATTTCTTTCATAATGACAAACAAGATAAATTGTATCTATGAGTTAGCAAATGAGGTCCCTCTCAGCTGTGAGCATGATTGTTCATTATCCTTCCTTCCTTCTTTCCTATTGCTATACTTACTGGATAATTGTAAATTACAAAATTATTATTTGATCCTTGCTACAAGTGAAAAAACCCCAGATACGTTTTTAAAAGTTAATAAATTCTAACTTTTCTCATACACTTGAGAAACCAAATAATCTAGCTGCTCCTTTAATGTTTCTCTATGCTCCTATAAATGAATACATATATTTAAATTTCTTTTTCTTTTCCTTTACTTTTGATCCAAAACAGAGACCATGTTATATACCTTTTTGGGCAAGCTTATTCTTTTATTTATTATTATTATATTTAGATATTTAAACCCTTTACATCACTAAATAAATAACTTAAAGAATAAATAATCCCCAACATGAATGCATGGGCAGGTTGTAGTTAAACTTTAGTTCTTTGATTAGATCTAATATAGTTTTTCACAGAGTATCAATATTTTAAGTGTATTTAAAGTATTTAAAGTATAAATACTTTAATTAACTTCAGGGTTCCAGGGATGAGGAGAAAAGCCATGTTTTTACCATCTTCTGTGAGGAATGGACTCCACTAAGAGGAGTTACTAGAAACAGGCTGATGACAAGGGCTTCCTGTTTACCTAGAACTCTGCATGGACAGAAAGCAGTTAGGCCTGAGGTTGAGTTGCTCATCACTCCAACGTGAGTCAGTAACTCGGAACATGACATAACAGTTGCTGATGAAAAGGCAGCATGGTGGCTCAGAAGCATCTTTGCTCTCAAGAGATGACTACTGCTGCTTATAATTAAGTGATTTCCATCGAAATATTCCAGAGTTAGATGTGGGATCTAGTCAAAAGTCTTTGCTCTCAGTCCTGATTTCACCATTCATCAGTTATGGGACACTGGGCAACTCCATCCTTCAATAATCAATAAGTGTGTGTGTGTGTGTGTGTGTGTGTGTGTGTGTGTGTGTGTGTGTGTGTGGTATCTTTGTATGTGTGTACTATATAGCAATAGGAGACACTGCTGACATGATGTGAGGATAATACCTATTTCCCAGGATGACCAAGAAGACCAAAGGACTGGCTGCAATGAAAAGTGCTCTGTAAACTGAAATGGGATCCCACATCCAAACTATATAAAGGGATGCTTCTCAAAATCCTCATCTTACAGACTTTATAAACATGTTTGCAGCTGGTTTTTTTTTTTAACAGCACCATTCACAAAAAATATTGCAACAAAATTGTCCTACAGTCTGTCAAAGGGGTTGATGGTGTATAGTCTACTTCTATGGTAGAGAATATTATCCCCATTTTACAACTGCTAAAACTAAATCTCAGGTGACATGACTAGTAGGTGTTTGAGCTGGAACTAGATTACAGGGCTTCAGTATCTACAGAATCCAGAGCATTTCCAATATTTACTCACATGACCCCTTCCTACTCCAAATCTCATGGGATGCAGAGAAGACTATGAAAAATTCACCTCAAGCAGATTTATGGCACGGTTATAAAAATATGCTTGAACTTTGGGTCTTTTTAATAAGAAACAGATGGTGGTTGTTGTTTCTCTTACTAGCTCTTCCATAGACCAAGACAACTCTCTCCCTCCTGTACCCTGTAAGCCAAAGGAAAAAGCAACCTACAGTTCACCACCATATCAGCCATTCTTCATTGCTTCCAATTCCAGGTACTTTTCCTGCCCAGAAACAGAGGCCAAACTGTCCCCAGGTTACATGGACAAGTGATACTTGAATTTTTAGCTCAAGTATTTATTCATAACTTAAAATTCTCACTTCAGATTCTATAAGCATTCTGACATATCACATTGTGAGAAAGGCATATGTAACTCTGATAATAAACACTTATTTTATGATCTCTTTGAATTAATCCTAGAATAAATATCAAATTCTCAAATAATTCCAAGATCTGTGGTCAAACACATCCAACGCTACATCAATGATTATGAAATTTTTTTCATGACTGTTATTACATAGACCGCTATCTTCTTGCACAGAATATATTTTACATGATATACCCTCTTCTTGTGGATTCAGAGTGATAACTATGAATACCATTTACTGTTCAGTTATGCCTTCAGAGATTATTCTGTGTATAAGGCTACTGGTTTCTGAGATAACTTAGTTCAGACAGTTATGTGATATTTTTGAGCTCATATCTTTTGTTCTTGTATCTCGTATCTTTTATGTTTTCATATCTTTTGTTTTCTTACCTGTCAGTTGTCTCTTCTCTTGTTGCAATCAAAACCTGTTTCATGTAGCAATACCTCTCTTTTATAGCTTAAGAAACAAATTGTGTTAGCTTGCTATGCTGTGTAACAACTACCACAAACTTAAAGGCTGAAAACAATACACATTCATTATCTCACAGTTTCTGTGGGTCAGAGGTCTGGGTACGGCTTAGCTGGGTCCTCTGAAAGGCTGCAAAGTACCAGTCAGGGTTGGCTTCTCATCTGGTGGCTCATCTGGGGAAGGGTCCACTTCTGGGCTTATAGGTTGTTAGCAGAATTCATTTCCTCTGTCTATAGGACTCATGATGGCTTGTTTCTTCAAAGCCAGCAAGAAGGAGAGCAAGACTCTCAAGTAAGTCTTCTAGCAAGATGGAATCTTATGTAACATAATCACAGGAATAACATCCTATCGCTTTTGCCATGTTCTACTAGCTAGAAGCAAGTCACTGGTCCTGCCCAAATTCAAGGGAAAGGAATTATACAAGGCCATAAACACCAGGAGTTAGGGAACATGGAGGTTACTTTAAAATCTGACAACCACACCAATTAATCCACTTAAGATCAAGCACAAAGTTAGAATAATACACTCAAAACAAGAGACCAAGGGGCCTTTGTGAGTCAACTATAACTATCTTTAGGACATCATTTTACTTATTTTCTGATTTTTGACCATGTTCTGGATAGTCCAGGCTATTCAGTATGTGATTTTCACATATATGGACACTTTTTCAAGGAATAACTTTCAAAGAATGACAGTGTTGCCTCCTATTTTCTTTCTTCTCTAGATAGGTTGTGGAAATGCAGGCCAATTCACTGGCATTCCTACATTAAAACAGCTTGTTATTAAGTAGGTTGAGTCTCTCTCTGGTGACTGCTCAGTTACTAAAGACTGCCTAAGTACCATACTTGGTCAGGACCAGGCGTTTGCTGTTATGAAATTCCCAAGATACTGGGCAAAGTAAAAGTAGGAATCTTCCTTCTCTGACTCCTGAAAAATAGGAAGATTATGCTCTTAGGCTCTGTGCTGTTTGACTACCAATGAAATATTTTGATATTGGTAGGTAAGGATTAAAAAGTCCTTGTAAAGGTTCTGTGTAGGAAATCCTTGCAAAATCCTACATAAATGAACAAAATCGACATCTCCTTCACCATACCCACCAGTCTGTAACTTGTTTAAATTAGTTTCTTCTTCCAGGAGTTAAAAGGTCAGATCCCTATGCCTTCTTTGGTACCATGGGTAGAGCTCATAGGCATCAAATTTAATGTGCATAACTCTTTTAGACCAAAGTTGCTATCAGACTTTAATTTTTTTTTTCTGAGCAGTTATTTGGAGAACAAGAAATGTACGCAGTGGAATGAACTTTGGATTTCATTCAAAGAAAATCAAATGTTTGTCACTTCTGTCAGCATTTTTTACATTTAGGAATTATTTGTTGGATGATGAAATAATCTCTCCCTCTTTTAGACAACGCTGGGGAACAAGGCAACAGGGCAAGTTTATTCTAATTCCAAATCCTATCTGTAAAACAATATCTCTTATTTTAAATCACAGTTAAAATGGTTTTTTCCCTAGTCGTGGTATTTAATTACTTTGTGCTCATTAGAACTATAAAATTTAATTCCACAGTGGAAATTCAAAATAGTAGAGACTTTAGCAGTACAAGAATCTTCAAAACTCAACTGGAACAACGAAATTATGTCCAAAGTCACCCAATCTGTAAATAAAACATGGCTAATTCATTTTTATATAATTTACGGAATTTTGCACATAAGTTAGAGCAGTGGAATAATCGTTTGAGATATTAACTGATTTTTTTCATTTGCTCCACAAGATATGGGGGTCGCCATTAAACCCATGTAAAAGAGTATCAGACCACGACAGAACAAAGATGTTGAATTCCTGAGTTCTAAATTCAAATGCTGAAGTTCAGGTCAAAAATCCAATATTTGATAGTAGATGTGATCTAGTATACCATGTTTTCCCCATGCATCCTTCTCCTAACTACCTCCACATGATGAGACCCTTCTATGGAAGCTGAGGAGGTAGAGTATGGAGAGAATTCAAGACAGTGAGACAAGTCTGGAAATTGGATGCCCTTCTCACCCACCAGAAAGAGTCTTGCTTGGGAAAAAGGGCAGCAAGTACCCCTACTTTAAGTGTGGGGATCTTACAGAAGAAAAGACGTTGCCAACTTTGTCTCAGAGGAAGGGGATGTCAGGCATCCGAGAAAAGTCCTCATGTCACCCTGGTGGCCAGAGTAGAAATGGTGGTATGACGTACAAATCGAGGAATGAAAGAGGCAACTCACATGTCCACACCCTCAACTCTGGTTTCATTTGGCTCTAGAGTAGCATCTAAAATATCCTATGGATTCCAGAGGGACTCAGGGATTATCAGAGAAAGAAAATGGTGGCCTGTCTGCCAGAATGTTTATCGTTGATAATGCTTAGTCAGATGGACAAGACCTGGACAGTTCCCACCAGGAATGTGATGGGTGAGGCTGCTCCTGGGCAGGGAGGTAGTAGCAAGGATCCAGAGCTCAGTCAGCACTGGCAGGAGGTCCAGGCTGCCTTTCCCTCCACCACAAGTTTTCTTTTGAGCGGCCATAAACCTCATCTATGCCAAGAACCAGTGGGATGAGTAACATCTTGAGTGAGAGGCCAGGTTAGAATCATATACCACGCACCTTTCGCCTCTTCTCTGTGGTGTTATTTATACATGCTTCTCAGATAATGGGGATGGGTGCGCATACAACAGACAAACAATTGTGCACCCAAATTCCTAACTCAGACTAAATTTACCTGCAAGGGACTGAATTAACTTCCTGCATCAGACCAAACAGAGTGGTGTGAGAAAAACTAAATTTGATTACAAAAAGAACCGAAGTTACTCTTTTGCACACCTGAGCGTGGGACTCACATTTATGCCCACCACATCTGTATTTGAGTAGGCACAATTATAAACTCTGAAATGCTTTTAAAAATGTGCCAGAGCCATTCTATTTCTTTGGAGATAATGGATATTCCTTAAAGAAGCCAGGTAAAGAGTCTTACTGTCTTTCCATTAAAACCATCCTTTTATTATATCTCTGTTGAGATCGTGTCCCTATATGAAATTAAGATATCTGAACAATTTTTGCCCTAATGTTTGCCCTAAGACAGTCACAGAATAAGTCAAATGATGGTATGGAATCAGATATGCCATAAATACAAAAACACCCACTTTTCATAGTATAAGGCAGAACCCATCTAAAGAAAACACTCAGTCAAAGTTATACTTCTATGAATATGTAAATTTCCCCCAGTTTTGATGTGTTCAGCCCATCCATGTACCCTGATTACATACAAAAGAGCTCCATGTACACACATTTTGAAAGAGAATATTTCTGCTCCAAGGTAGGACTGCCCAAGCTTTAAACTGCCTTAAAAAATAAATGTGAAAAAATAAATCTTCAGATTCACATGTATTGTTTAATTATAGCAATAAGAGTGCAATAAACATCTGTACCCTAAATGGTCAGAAAACTGCAAAGAATTTCAATTTTTAAAAGAAGATGCTATGCCTGTCAAAAGCAAACCATGCACTTACCAGGACCATAACGGATCATCTGGAAGAAAAAAGGGAAAGAAATTTGTCTTACTGTATCAGGTGAGGTTTGATAAAGGAAGTATGTGCTTTAAATATCTAATTAAAAGCAAGGCTGGCATAGCAGGTCACCTTCCTCAGCTGTGTGTGTGTGTGTGTGTGTGTGTGTGTGTGTGTGTGTGTGCGCGCGCGCGCGCGCGCATGTGCATGTGGCTTGATAATTGATCTCATGTTCCTAATTACTCCAGGAGAGCGTTTTAGTATGAAAATGAATAAGGCAATCCTGAGACAGATGCCGTCCAGTCCTGCTTCATAAAATCACTTGAATAACTATCATCACATATAATTTTTATATTATAAAAATCACAAAATCCGTAAAAGATGATGACTCCTTCCTCCAAACCAGAGAGCTCACTTTTGACAGCAAGAGAAAGCCTTTCAATGTAGTGTAGCAGTTAAGAGGATGGAGCATGGACCCAGACGACTGGATCTGAAACAAGGCTCTACTCCATACAGAGGGTGTGACCTTGGCAAGTTAGTTAACCAACAGGGGCCTCAGTTTTCTCATAAGATTATCTTGGTATTATCTAAAATGTTTGCTATTATGATTCTCATATACATATGAAATAGAGCCAGTATCTGAGAGACGATAAATGTTTGCTGTCGCTATACTCATAGCCATCACCGTCAGCACCAAATGCTCCACCGTTCAGCCAGGTATCCTGCATTTTCCTTCCACTACAGCACCAGGCAGAGACTCCTGGTGTGGGGGGCAGCTGTCCTTACAGAAAAGAGAACCACTGAGACATGCTGTGATAGCCTTTGCTGTCTCTTTTGAGCTACCCTCCTTACATTCTGGGAAATACAGATTTTTACATCTGTGTCCTCTCCTCTTAGATTGAAACTTATAGACTACAAATTTTTGTAATTGAGTTGTAACGCATGTACTATAAAATTCACCATTTTAAAGTATACAGTTCAGTGGTTCTTAGTATTTTGTGCAACCATCACCACTAATGCCAAAACAATTTAATCACCCTCCAAAATACAAAAGCCACTGGGAAATGAATTTCGCATTCAGTATGCAAACTGTGGTAATTTATTACAATTATTGTTTCACCTAGTATCTCACTGTGGGTGAAAATCTTAGCTGCTCACTTCAGAATTTACTGTCCCTTCTTCCTTAAACTTCCTTAAAACATGGCTGCACCGTGTAAAGACTGCATCGCTCAGATTCCCCTGCACCTAGGCATGGCTCGGTAACTAAGCCCTTACCAGTGAGCTATTAAAGGAAATACTAAGTGGCAGCTTCTGGGAAAGCCCTCGTGAGCCTGCTGGTTTATGCCTTTTTCTTCATTAGCACCTTATTGTTTGTCCCTTCCTCCCTCTCATTGCCTAAAATGAGCATAACGGCAAGAGCTCTGGTAGCCATTTAGCATCACAACGTACCCAGCACAACGGGAGTCAGAGGCTAGAAGGATTTAGGAGAAAAATAGAATGAGCCTGGGTCCCTAGTACCTTTGATCATAATGGATCTGAAATTTCTCTCTCTAGAAAACTTCTCTTATATAAGAGAGAAGGAAATATCTCTATTTGGGGAGCTTTCAGTCACATACAGTAAATTTGCTACTAAATGACACAACCTTTTAGCCATATTCCCATCAGGGTCATACATTTTGAGGTGCCAAGAAGGTAGAGTACTTAAAAAGCTAAAGCCAAGCGTTTTTGCTCTTCATAAGAATTATACCAAATTGGAGTTCAGCACAGGACACCATAGTTTTCAGCAACTTATTTAGCTTAGCCTCCTGTATATATTCTCCATACACTCACTAATTCATACTTTGGGGCCTGTGTAATACATGAAGATCAATAGTCCCCATAGACACTTGGAATACTAACCAACAATGGTTAAGTGGTCTACTAAATTGTACTTTCAAACTGGAGGCAAGCAGACATTTGAACATACATAATCCACACTTGAACCCATTGAAGGGCAATGGAGAATGCAAAGCCACCACTCTATGTGGGAATCTAACTGAAAACTACAATAAAATAAGGTCCGCCTGAAATGCTGTATTTTCAGCAGCTCCTTTGAATCTGCTTCATATATGTATAATCAGGTTCAACGTTTAAAAAAATAAATCAAGTGCTATTTCTGAAGACTTTCTTATTAAAAGGATGAGGTATCCTAAAGTGATACCTATAATCTCAGCATTCTGCCATTACTCTGGTGAGCTTACCTAAAAACAAAACATTTCAACAGAATTAAAATGTCACTATTCCAAACTCCTAGAGAGCCAGGACAGTTCAACTTATCTCTATATTCCCTGGTAGCACCTAGACTAGTGTGTTGAATATAGCAGGTGCTGAGATGAATCAGTATTCTTCATGTGTACATTGTTTTATGATCATTCAAGTAACAGATCAGTTTTGAGACCTTGGCTAAATTCCTTTTCTTTTTCATTTCTTCATCTGTTGGGGGTGGGTAGGGATCACCCTCTTCCTAGGATTAATGAGATATGTATGCAAAGTGCCTTAGGCAGCACCTGGTGCAGAAGAGGTAGACAATAAATGATAGCTGGTATTCCCATTACTGCAGTTATTGATATTTTCATTGTTATTATATCATTATTACTCTGCTTAAAATTCTATTCTGTGTGCTGGACAAAGTAATGTAAAACATAGTCCTTGCTTGAAAGATTTCCAGGGCAGATGGTCTGTATGTATGAAAAGATAAATGAGGACGCAAAGTAGGAGAGATGCTACAACAAATGGACAACGTTCCTGGAACAGGATCCCAGAATTCATTCCTAGTCTGATTTTTTGACTCCCTTGTGCCCCACTGCACTTCTGGCCAAACCCTCACTTCCCTTTTTCCCCTCGTCCCTTCTTAGTTCCTCCACCATAAGCTAATCTCTGAGATTTCACGATTTCCTGCTTCTTTTCCCAGACTTGCACTCAGACTCCCCTCTTGGCAGATCATCCCTGCAGATTAAGAGTCTAGTAATGGACTGCCCTGAAGCTTGAGCCAAGGACTCTCCACATCTGTATAGAGTCCTTTGGGCAGCTGAGAAGGCAGGGCACTGGCTGGTTCCATGAGCTAGGACAGTGAGTGCTATAGGAGAGTTCAGAGGGAATGCTTCCTGGAGAACGGGAGAGTAGGGTTGGGTTAATAAAGGAAGGTCTAGTGAAAAGGGGAGGAGGACATTCTAGGCAAAAGATGTCCTGTGAGCAAAACACTGAACTGATCATTTGATACAGGAACAAAGTGTGGTCTGAACAAGCTGGAGTGAAGAAAATCCAGGTGGATGTCATCAGAAACAAGGTTAGAGTTAAGCAGGGGCCACACGGAGGGGTTTTGACATTAAACTGTGTTTGAGGACCTTGACTTTCCCCAAAGAGATAATTAGCTTTGACATACAAGTACACATTGTGTGAAGGGCAAAGTGGAGCTTTAGGAATATTATGTTGTTAAAGGTACATGGAGAATGAATGGCAGCCAGTTGTTTGTAGAGAATTGGAAGGAAAGCGAGTCTACTGTAGGTGGGAAGACCAGACTCCAGAAACATATAATTGGTTTTGGCATAAAAAATGACTTGAGTAGAGATCAAAAGAGGTTCATCAAACAGCAACTGTAAGGAATTTGAAGTTTCCATTAAATATCTAATTTGAAACACAGTATCCAAGGCTGCAGAATCATTCAGAACATGTTTATTTTAAAGGTCACGAAGAACTAAATAATGCCATTTGCAGCAACATG
Source organism: Lagenorhynchus albirostris (assembly GCF_949774975.1). Taxonomy (NCBI): domain Eukaryota; kingdom Metazoa; phylum Chordata; class Mammalia; order Artiodactyla; family Delphinidae; genus Lagenorhynchus; species Lagenorhynchus albirostris. The sequence goes on along the minus strand of NC_083101.1, from coordinate 67,280,685 downwards.
AATACAACCAGAGATTATCATACTGAGTGAAGTAAGTCAGAAAGAGAAAGACAAATACCATATGATATCACTTATATGTGGAATCTAAAATATGACACAAATGAATCTATCTATGAAACGGAAACATAATCATGGACATAGAGAACAGACTGGTGGTTGCCAAGGGGGAGGGAATTAAGGGAGGGATGGAGTGGGAGGTTGGGGTTAGCAGATGTAAGCTTCTATATACAGAATGGATAAACAACAAGGTTCTACTGTATGGCACAGAGAACTATATTCAATATCCTCTGATAAACCATAATGGAAAAGAATATAAAAAAAAGAATATGTATAATAGCTGAATCAGTTTGCCATACAGTAGTAATTAACACAACATTATAATCAACTATACTTCAGTAAAAAATAAGTAAATAAAATAAATGTCAGGAAAACAAGGTTCAGAAAGTACATGACTTGCCTGAAGTCTCACAGCCAGTTGGAAATAAAACCTCAACCCAACAAAACAACCACTCCTCAAGTTTTGTCTCTATAAACGACACTTATACATCACATTCCACATTTTTAGTTTTGGTAAAACAATTTAATTGTAGATAATGATATTTTCTTTTAGCAAAAGTTACATATATATACTTAAGTAATACAGACCTTTATTCTTTCTTTTAGTAGTCATTCTCCTGTTTGTAAACATAAAGTTAAAATCAAATAAGACAGCACAAAGGAAAACTAAAATGTGCTCCTTTTCAAAACTTTTCACTGAGTAATTATGCTGCTTTTTAATTGAAGTATAGTTGCTGTACAATATTATATAAGCCATAGGTGTACAATATAGGGATTCACAATTTTTAAAAGTTTTACTCCATTTATAGTTATTGTAAAATATTGGCTATATCCCACATGTTGTACAATATATCCTTATAGCTTATTTTATACCTAATAGTTTGTACCTCTTAATTCCCTACCCCTATATTGTCCCCCCACCTTCCCTCTCCCCATTGGTAACCACTACTTTGTTGTTTATATCTGTGAGTCTGCTTCTTTTTTATGTTCAGTAGTTTGTTGTATTTTTTAGATTCCACATATTAGTGATATCACACAGTATTTGTCTTTCTCTGTCTGACTTATTTCACTTAGCATAATGCCCTTCAAGTCTGTCTACATTGCTGCCAATGGCAAAATTTCATTCTTTTTTATGGCTGAGTATTATGCCATTGTATATATATATACCACATCTTCTTTATCCATTCATCTGTTGATGGACATTTAGGTTGCTTCCATGTCCTGGCTATTGTAAATAGTGCTGCAATGAACATTGGGGTGCATGTATCTTTTCAAATCAGTGATTTTGTTTTTTCGAATATATACCCAGGAGTGGAATTGCTGGGTCATATAGTAGTTCTATATAGTTCTCTTTTAAGCTTTTTAAACAAAAATATGACATTATTCTTCTTACCTAAAAATTACTATTAACAAAGGCAAAATGGTATATGGAATTTTAAAATCAACATTTAGAGATTACATCTAATCAATAATATCATGCTAGTAAATAATGTTGTTTTAATGTTTTGCTTCAATTGTCCAACCTAATTAAAATCTGTTTAAAAGCCTACATTTCTACCTACCCTGAAATAGAATCTACTCTAAAAAAATCCCACATATCTCCATATTAGAAAAATTTAAAAATAACCTCTAAGAGGATGTGCTACATCAAAGGGACATCTTGCCCCTACCCACAACCCACAGTATCCTCTCATATTTTCTTAAATTCGGGTGAAAGAATTTGGACTCTTAGTCATATGATTCCATTAGGCTGTCCTCTAACCTCTCAGAAAGTTCTCAGCACCTCTCTATGCAGATATCTGGCCAAATGACCTTGTCCAGATGCCAGAGGAGTCAGTAACCATTCCTAGTTGCCTTCAACTACTGATGGACCTCCATGCAGAACTAAGTCATAAATGGCATATTAAAGATAGGCATTTAAACTCATCACATGGGCTGATAGTTTGAGCACTACCTTATAAACAACTAAGGAACTCCTTCGAAAGTGATTTGTCTTTCCATGAGATAAATTAGCTCTTTATATTAAGGAAGCAATAAATTATTCTTTGGTGCCCCAAGTGATATTCTGAGGTGTAATTTAAATCACAGCCCATAGAGTTAGTTTAAGCTTATTAGGAAAGTTCCAAAGTTGAGCAGCAAATAGTCAGCTCCTCACATTTATAACTTTTACTAGAGATATTTATTTCAAAGTGTGCTAGTTTACTTTAGGATAACTATAAGTGGAGACTACCTCAGGAATTTGAATACTAGCTTAGAGGAATAAATTTGAATTCATGCCTAGAATAGTTTATTAAATATTGAAATTTCACCATTCTGGCAAAGTTTTTTGGAGAAAGGCCTTACAGTATGAAACCTGAAAATGTGCTCAAAGAGAGTCCTAAAATTCACATGTGTTATTTATGTATTTCTAACTGATGTTAAAATTTTTAAAGAGAATTATGTTTTTTATTTGAGAGGTTGTTTGATCTTAAAAATCTGCTGGCATGGGAGTTAGGATTTTTAGTGTTTCACATTTTATTACTTTCGGTGCCTTTTAGATAATTAATCTTGTTATCTATTTGTTGTTTGGAGTTAACGACAGAATCCTAGCAAATGGAGGACATCTCAGCAGCTAGGAACTGTATAAGCTGTACGTAAATTAGAACTGGATATAGAAAAAAAAATTTTTTCTTAAGTGATAATGGTTTTTTCAGTTAATTCCAAAGGTCAAGTGTGAAAAAGTAGTCCCTCTCCTTAAATACTGAGATTCATCATCTTGACATTATTTACCAGAGTTGCAGTTCATGAACTGATAGGAGGTCCCATGATCTTATGGTCTGTTGTCCTACATTTGACTACTCCTTAATTATATTGTGAGGCAAAAATGTGAATAGTGTATATATTAAATCTTGGGCACTGAGGTTTGTCATTTTATGCCTCAAAGATTTGTCAGTTCAACCACTGCTAATAAAAACAGCATTTATTTTGTGCTGATTACTTGCCAAATATTATCCTGAAAGTTTTATTATGCATGTATTTAAAGACACTCGAACCATAAAAACTACAATGAATAATAAAGTAAACTGTTCTGTAAACCAATAGCCATTTAAACATATATTACCATTTACCATATATTTTTAAATAAAATATTATAGACATTATAAACTTTAAGTGAACAATGCACAACGTCCTAATCCAATTCCCCTTCTTTTCTCTCTGTCCAAAGGGCAACCAACATTACAAGGTTGCAGCATATTTTTCCCACCTCTGCTTTTATATATAAACATTTTCTCTAAATAATATCTAATAAATAGTTATGTGATATTGAAATTGTTATGAATGGTATCATATTACACAATGGTATCATCTTCCCCCTCAACATTATATTTTTGATATTTATACTAATGCATGTCAATCTAGTTATCCATTTGAATTGCTTTGATAGCATTTTATTATAAGAATAAATCACAAGTTATTTATCCATTTACCTTCAGTTGGATATTTAAGATTTTCTATCAACTTTAGGCTATAACATTCAATACTGCATTAAACATATATGTAAGTGTTTCTCCAGAGTAGATTCCTAAAGGGAAATTGGTGAGATGGAGCACATGCTCATATTCAACTTTAGAGACATTGGAAAGTTATTCTTTAAAGTAGTAAGACCAATTTACACCCCAACAGCAAAATAGGAGTATTTCTAATTACTTATTCCTCACTGACACTGCCTTTGTCAGTTCTTTTAATTTTTTGTCAATCTGATGGGCATCAAATACCATGTCCTTGTTATTTTACATTGTAAATCCCTGAAGATTAGTAAGATTGAACATATCTTTAAGGAGTATTAGCTATCCATGTCTCTTTCTGATGACTTTTTTTTTCCCCCCACTGGACTGTTTGTCTTTTTAAACATAATTTCTAGGAGTTCTTTATATATTACAGATATTATTTTTTGCCAGTTATATACATTGCAAAAAATGTCTTCCAGCTTGTATCTTATTTTTTTACTTTTTGAAGTTTTTAGACATTAAATGTTTAATGATATATTAAATTTTAATGTAATTTAAAGCATCAATATTTTCCTTTACAGGTTGGGCTCTTTACATCTTAAGAGAATCTTCCCAACTGTGAGGTCATAAGCAAATTCTTCTTTTTTTTTTTAATTTTTGAATTTTATTTTATTTATTTTTTATAGAACAGATTCTTATTGGTTATCCATTTTATGCATATTAGTGTATATACGTCAATCCTAATCTCCCAATTCATCACACACACACCCACCATTTTCCCCCCTTGGGGTCCATACTTTTGTTCTCTAAATCTGTGTCTCTATTTCTGCCCTGCAGAAAAGCTGAAAACTAAAAAGTTTTTCAAATGCAATGTCAAAGTCAATTCATGCCAGAAAACCCTAGCTGAGGAGGAGTTGAGGAAGTGACATTTTAAGTTCAAAAATGACCCCCCAAAATTAAGCTTTTAGGTGAAACAGTTCCACAAACAAGTTGTAAGTAAGGCTGTTCTGGTTTTCAAAAGTTATTTGAAAGGATAAAGAAAGAATATAAGCAAAGAAAAATTAAACACCTAAAAAGAGGAAGGCAATAATTTTACCCAGAAGTATGACAAGGTGTTTCTCACAGTTAATGCTACCTCTGTCCAAAATGTTAGACATATTGGGGATAAATTTGTTACTTCCACAGCTATAAATTTCTAGTAGGCAAACATCCGCAAATTCACATACCCTGGCTTGAAAGGACCATATGTAAAATAATCCCAAACAGTTTAACACCTCATTAAAAACTGAAGTCTTTCATACCATTTTAGCAATAATCACTTTGTATGTAGAAGGATTTTCATTTATAAGACTCTTTTCATGCATAGTCTGTGATAGAATCCTGTAAATGTTTTCAATATAAAAATGTTAACCATAGGGCAATAGAGAATAGTCATGGTGGGCTTTTTCCATCAACAGACACTTAACACAACTAAGCATTTATCATATGCAAGAGCAGGGGAAGATGCTAAGGAGGTGAGAATCTACATGGATCCTGGCCTCAAGGAACAGAGCTACTAATCTGGTAAGGGAGGTAAAATATGTGCATAAATGTCATTGGGCTACTAGGGAGGATCTACGTGAAAGCAGGTACAAGTGTACAACCATTTGTGCAACCATTTTTCCTCTCTCACCCACCTGCCTTTTAGAAGTGTTTTTTGTGACCCATACCAGGAAATGTTCTTGTTCATGACTCTACCATTCTGCTTCCTCCCAATGTAGCAGAAACATACAAAAGAGGCACAAAAGGAATTTCACTTTTCTGGCTATGAATACAAGTAACAACTCATGTTTGAACTCTTTCCTTTAGACAAACACAGAGATTATGGTGATTCATCTTTTCATGTCTATTTGGAAAATAAAGTGACACTTCAAAAGTTTTGTAGGCTGTGGGCCAAATGAAGTTCTCAGATAGAGAGACACACCCTCCAAAGAAACTGTTAGAATGTCATAAACTTATTAGAAGGCTGAACTACCTCTGGTATTCAGGAAGCTTTGCTCTTTCCTTTTCCCTCACATTTTCTTGTACAGCTCCAGGTCTGACTCTCTGTGTTGGTCGGTAATTTCTCTTTAGGCTTAAATGCTTCCACCCACTCAATTACTTGCGACCTCAGTAGGTTTGAGAAAATTCTGCAGCATGAAAGATTCTTGTTTTCTTTTTAAATAAGTTTATTTATTTATTATTTTTGGCTGCGTTGGGTCTTTGTTGCTGCGCACAGGCTTTCTCTAGTTGCGGCGAGCAGGGGCTACCTTTCATTGCGCAGACTCCTCACTGTGGTGGCTTCTCTTGTTGCGGAGCATGGGCTCTAGGTGTGTGGGCTTCAGTAGTTGCAGCACACAGGCTCAGTAGTTGCGGCTCACGGGCTCTAGAGCACAGGCTCAGTAGTTGTGGTGCATGGGCTTAGTTGCTCCGCAACATGTGGGATCTCCCCAGACCAGGGCTTAAACCCATGTCCCCTGCATTGGCAGGCGGATGCTTAACCACTGCACTACCAGGGAAGCCCAGCATGCAGTTTTTATTATGATGTAAATCAATGTAATACTTTGTAATAATAATGTTCGGAACACCCTTCAATGTTTTTGCCAAGTGACAAAAATTATTTTTAGTGGCACCACTTTGATAATTCTATTATGTTCATAATTAGTTCATATTATTCAATTTCCTTTATGGTATAAATTATGTAATAATTAGACTTGCTCATGAAGTTTGCATACAGTATCTCATAGCAGCACTTTCCAGGACTTTGCATAAACCAAATCCAAAATGAGCTAACCTACTTCAGATACTGAATAACATCAAATGGGAGAAAATTAAAATATAATTACAAGATACCGTTCATTTAAGAAGTAATAAAACTTCAGTGGCAATGCATGTGTCCCACAGTAGATCACCAAAACTGCCTTGAGCAAACAATGAAAGTTTAAAAGGCAGTCTCTGCATATTCAGACCTTAAAAAATATATATTATATATATATATAAAATATATATAATATATATATATAATATGTATATTATATATTACATATATTAAAATGTATATATATAATATATATTATAAGAAGCATTTGAAAATTGATTATAGTACCCTTGGGAAACTTCAGTACCACTCCTACCCACGGACGCTGTCAGACAGGCTGCGACCTGGGACCCTTTGCTGCAGTGCTTGCACCTGGACAAAAGCCTCCTCAAGCAACAAAATACAAAGAAACTATAAGGGACTGAAAATAACTGCGTACTTGTGCAGTTGGGGCAAATTCTGGACTATGAGATACAAAGAGACCAAAAATCTCAGCTGCCACTTCTGAAGAGCCTGGAGCAAAAGCAGGGGGTTGGGAATAAAAGCAAGGTACTGCACACGCCCCCTGCACTCAACACCACCTAAGGGGTGGGGAAACCACCTAAGCCACACCTCTGGCCCAACCCCCTGGCCTCACCCCCACCCCTACCCCCTATGCCATATAAGGAACCAGCTCGCCCCACCCTCAGCGAGCAAGCTAGCACAGGAACTTGTTGCTTGTTCTCACTTCCCTCTGCTGCAGCAGGGGCCCCAGTATAGCCTTGCCTAAATTTCTTATCTGACCTCTGATCAATTTCTATTGATTAAGGAGGCCAAGAACCCTGGCTGGTAACAGCTGGAGCACAAGCTCTGAAAAGGATGTGAATGTCCATCATAGAGAAGGTGGAAATGACAAAAACAGTAAGAAGTAGCCTGTGAGTGGCTACTGAGAGAGCTAATTTACTCAGTGTCTGGAAGAGAAGTTTATGAGATAAAGATGCCAAAACACCTTCTTGAGAGAGGGCTGTAAGAAGGCAGGGTAGAGGAAGTGTATTTGCTTTGGAGGTATTCTAAGGCATTATTTTCTGGGATCCTACCATTTTACGATTGGACAAGGAATCCACTGGTTTGTGCATACAGCATCCTCTAATTTCAATGTACTTCTGAGTACAAGGTCATCACCACAAAGAGCCACATTTAGAACTTTTAGAAATTATCCATCCAATTCTCACACCAAGTACAAATTGCAAATCACAGCTTGATTTGCAAGTAGAGCGGGATCTGTATCTTGACATCTCCAACTCACTTGTTTTCATTTGAGAGCTCATTTTCTAGACTTTCATTTTTCTTCTAAAACCACAACCAGAGAAACAAACTTTCATAAAATAAATACGACTAATACTTTGAAGTAAAAATATCCACAAAGAAGCCAGGATTGGAAGATGGTGGCATTTCCACTGACCCATACAACAATTTGGGCTTTACATATAAATCTCCTTTTTTCTTCACTCATTTAAATCATTACCATTTCACATTCAGACTCGCTGGCAAAACATCAGTTATTTTAATGTGAATTCTCCACATGCTGCCCCAAACAAACTTTACCCCTAGAGTAGAATGTCTGAAGGTCTCCAGACACAGGAAAAGTTAGAAAGTTGCCCCATACAGTCTGTCCACTGCCCTATCACTCTGCTTCCCTGCCCTGCTAATAGACATGAGAAAATACCATCCAAACCTCTTCAGATTTGCTAAAACCAACCACCACCACAGGCAGAATTAGCAACTGAACTTCTGTGTTTCTAAGAATAAATAGAAGAGGCACTGTACCGGGTCTTCAGTTTTGTGACTATTCAAGAGGTCAGACAGGAAATCTTCATGAAGGCTCTCTCTTCGAATCAGTGTAAATTCCCGCAGGAAAACAGCCCCTTGGCTTTGGTCTCCACATACCTAGAGAGATAAGAGAGCCGAATTAAGCCTTCAGACTGAGCCTGGAGGGAGGGGGCACTGAGGAATTAATGTCTCAGAGTTGTAGAAACCTCTTGGATTCATTTCAAGTCTGATTAGAGCAATCAAAAATGACACACAGAAATACATATTAATGTGAGAGCCACTAGAACATTCTGGCATGTGGCTCATTGGATGGATGCCAGGAAAGTCTCCTGCTAAGTTGGCACATCTTAATTGACTGGTGTACAATGTCAAAATTCAGTGATTATAAGTTGTCTTCGAGGCCGCGTCCAGCGTAGTCAGGCTCCTAGACTTATCCCATTGGAATATCCACGTGTATGCATCACATAGGGGTCTTGGACCCACAGGGATCCGCCTCTGGTCCTGTAGATCTGAGCCTCTAGGGGGATCCTGTCATCCTGTTACACATCTACCAGATAAGGAGGAGCTGGCCTGCACCCGCATCTGACTTCCTGAGTTATTCCAGGGCTTTAGAACCAGATGCACTTGAGCTACTCTAGAGGGAGGCACTGGAGAATTTTTATCTAGAGCTTATCACGTACCAGGTTCTTTACACGTGTTATCTTGCAGCAGCCCCAGGAGGTGTCTGTTATTAGCCACGCTTTACAAATGAGGAACTGGAGGTGAAAGGGTTTCAGGAATTAGTAAGTGTTGAAATCAGCACTCAAATACAGGTCTGAATCTAAAACCCTTTTCTGTTCACTGTCTCATTTTGCCACTGAGCTACTCAAACCTCCTCTGGTGAAGAACAAATTGTTAAGTAAATCCTAGAAATGCAAAGAATAATCTCTTCACCCAGGCCTCCTACCACCTCCCTCTCTGAGCCTCAGTTTATTCACCATAAAACAGGAAAGATAACAGTACTATTGGATCGCTGAGAAGATAGGAGATAATACATCTTAAGTACTTCGTATAGTGACTTGCATATAATAAGCATTCAATAAATAACATCCATTATTGCCATTTGCAGCAGCATGGATGGACCAGAGATTATCATACTAAGGGAAGTAAGTCAGACAGAGAAAGACAAATATCATATGATATCACTTATATGCAGAATCTAAATGTGACACAAATGAACGTATCTACAAAACAGAAACAGACTCACAGATATAGAGAATAGACACGTGGTTGCCAAGGGGGAGGGGGGGTCGCGGAGGGAAGGACTGGGAGTTTGGGATTAGCAGATGCAAACTATTATATATAGGACGGATAAACAACAAGGTCCTACTGTATAGCACAGGGAACTGGATTCAATATCCTGTGATAAACCATAATGGTAAAGAATATAAAAAAGAATATATGTGCAACTGTGTCACTGTGCTGTACAGCAGAAATTAAGCACAGCAATGTAAATTAAAAAAATAACAGCCATTACTATCATCATAAGCACAGTTTGCTCAAGGAACAAATAAAAACCTAAGCTTTTAACACACATGAAGTTCTCTGACCATATTTATAATATCTATAATGAATACTAAAATAGGTATTATATTATCTCCATATTATCTTCATATTAGTTTAACTTTTCAACTTTTATACATTTTGAATTTTATACCTTTTTATGGTATTCGTAATACTGGTAAGGAATATATGGGTGTTCATCATATTAATTTCATCATATCTTTCCTGAATGTCTGCAATAGTTCATAATAAATTAAAATAATTTTAAACCCGTAGTCTTTTGGATAGTATAATTTTCTATAATTTATATATAAATGGCCTCTGTTTTTGTTTTTTGTTTTTTTTTTACATCTTTATTGGAGTATAATTGCTTTACAATGGTGTGTTAGTTTCTGCTGTATAACAAAGTGAATCAGCTATATGTATACATATATCCCCATATCTCCTCCCTCTTGCATCTCCCTCCCACCCTCCCTATCCCACCCCTCCAGGCGGTCACAAAGCACCGAGCTGATCTCCCTGTACTATGCAGCTGCTTCCCACTAGCTATCTACCTTACGTTTGGTAGTGTATATATGTCCATGCCTCTTTCTCGCTTTGTCACAGCTTACCCTTCCCCCTCCCCATATCCTCAAGTCCATGCTCTAGTAGGTCTGTGTCTTTATTCCTGCCTCTGTTGTTATACAGTACAGTCAGTATCATTGTGGGGGACAGAATCTTGGGCCCTTCACTCCCTACTGTCATCTCTGTGAATATATTGCTTAACATGGCAAAGGGACTTCGCAGATATAATTAAGTTTATTTGTTAACTTCAAAAAAGGGTTAGTATCCTGGATTTTCCAGACAGGTCCAATGTAATCATAGGAAGCCTTAAAAACAGAGCTTTGTCTGGACTGAGGACAGAAGAGGAAGTCAGGGAGATTCAAAGGGTGATAAGGACTTGACCCGCCATTACTGGCTAGAAGATGGAGGGGGCCATGTGGGAAGCACGAGAAGAAAATGAGTTCTACAACCATGAAGGAGCTTGGAAGATGACCCTTGCCCTAGAGAAATACATCTTTGGCCAACACCTTGATTTTAGCCCAGTGAGACTACGAGCAGAGGATCCAGCCATGCCCTGCCAGACTTCTGACCTACAGAAATTGTGAGGTAATACTTCTGTATTGTTCTCAATCATCAAATCTGTGGTAATTCATTATGGCAGTAAGAAAAATCTGATAGAATCATCAAGAGGCAGGGTGCAATGAAAGGTTATCTTATTTCCTCTCCCACACCGCTTTGTAAGAATTAACCAGTATGATACAAGTAGAGGTAGAATTGCAAGATTAATTCTTGGAAATGTATCCTTCCAGCTAACCTAATGCCTGTTACATTTAAAATTAATGTCTCTTAGTTCTTTTCTCATCAGGGTCAACCATTCCTTGAGTCTACAGTTAAATATACATCACAACCCATCTTGTCTATGTAACTTCCCTGCTCAGAAGCTTGCAGGATTCCCCACCTCCTGCTGAGTACATTCCAAATTCATGAACTTGGTATTCAGGACCACTCACAGCTCTTCAAGTTCTAGATATGGACTAGCTGCACTCGTGCAACTCTCCTTCTGGAAAAGATCAAGACCCAAATTTAAAGTAACCTAGAATTGATGTGTTTTTACTTTCTTGTTTTCAAAAAGACTAATGTATGCTGATCACTACTGAACTCATATTTTACAAATTATTTCTCCAAAAATTGTAGGCTATTTTTAATCTAACTCTATTATTCAAAATGGTGGTCATCTTTAGTCATGCAATGCCATCGTTTTTAAAAGCTACAATCAGAAGAGAAGACTAATAAACTTCAGTGCACTTTCTTTGTGAGAACTTTTGTGCCTGTGGAAAACACGTTTCTTTTTGTTAAACTGATTAAAGAAATAGACAAAAATGACTCAAGTATCCTCTAAAAGAGACAGTGAGCTGTCAGATAAAAAGACAGAATATTCACTAACACTACAAAAATGAAGGGCAATCAGCAAACACCTTGTGCATTCGATTTATATTTTAATTCTCAATCATAACTGTGTATTTGTTTTAGAAAGTTTCTGCCTGTTTATTTTTCCCAAGAATGTTGACATTTTATAAGTCACACAATTCTCACCAAGATGCTCAACTTATCAAATACTTTTATGTATTTGATTTTATTTATGTACCATGGCAGAAGATCTTCATTAAACTAAAATTCAATTTAATCCTGGAAACAGATAATAATATATAAGTTAGATGAATGTAATTACAACCACTTTACCCCTATAGATATCGTGTGCATATCTGTTTTAATTTAATTTCTATCCATGACTGCTATTACTAATTAGACAAATTAAACTACCCAAATTAATTTGGTCAATTTTAAGTTAGTTTTGAATATCTGTATCTATCAACCATGGACAATAATAATTATATTTTGTGTGTTTTACAAACACTATTACAATGAAGGAGATACATAAATATATAAAGGTATATAAACATATAAATCTTATACTTCTATTTCAAGCTGATTTTAGAATTATTATTTAAATCCAGAGTAGTCCTTTATCTTACTGATTCTTTCATTCATTCATGTGTACACACACTTACTCAAGTATTATCATGTGTCAGGAGCTCCATGACTATAGCACATATTTGACTATAGCACATATTTCTTCCTTTCAGAGCATAGCCATTCGAATGAGTACGTGGATGTGGCAGAGATGACTAGATGTTCCCAAAAGCCACCATCTTCTCATCATCTCTGGCACACACGTAGAGTACATTTCCAAGCTTCCTTTGCAGATAAGGTGGTTGAGACTGAGTTTTAGCTGGTGGAAGTGATGGGTGATACCACCAGGTCTGGCCCATAAAAATCTCCCCCTTTCCCTCCTCCAGGCTCCTTTGCCTCAAGTCTGTTTGGAATGCACAGAGCCTCAGGAAAACCTTGGAGTCCCTTGTTAAAGGTCACAGAGGCTCCATTAGCTGGTTCCCTGAATGACTGCATGCAAGAAGCCCACCCCATGACCTGTTCACTTACCTAATACTGTAACACGAGAGGGAAGAGGAGGGGGGAAAACAGGGATAGGAGACTAAGAGATAAAAACCACTACATGAAAAATAAACAAACAATAAGGATGTCTTGTACAGCTCGGAGAAATATAGCCATTATTTTATAGTAACTTTAAATGGAGTAAAGTCTATGGAAGTATTGAATTGCCATGTAGTACACCCAAAACTAATATAGTATTGTAAATAAACTATAATTCAATAAAAAATGGAAAGTGTAAAAAACAGAAAAAGAAATTAACAATTTTCCGTGTTTGAACCACTATCCACTTTAGAGACTATTTCTTACTGCAGTTAAGCTGCCTTAATTAATAAAATGAAAAATCTAGGTGAGCAAAGGATGCCATGAGAATATAGAGCAAGGGCAATTACCTCTCCCGGGAAGGAATTTGAAAGATTTTAAAGTGAGGAAGAGTGGGAATGTACTAGCTGAACAAGGGGAATGGGAGTGGGGAAGGGAAGATTCTTGTTCCAGGAAGAGGGAACAGTCTGGGAAAAGGCATGGAGGCTTGAGATATCTAATTCTGTTTGGTATGTTTTAAGTCATCTAGCATGACAGGAGCATGAGGTACGTGAGAGCAAGTGATGGGAACAGAACGTGTACAGTGGGCAGGGGCCAGATCATGAATCATGGTCACTGATAGACTTAAGCAGCCAGTGTCTTGCTTGGACTTATGAGTTTGGAAGTGTGTGCAGGTGACCCTGAGGAGGTAAGACTAGAGATGAGGTGACCAGTATCAGATCGTTGCAGTTATTCAGATGAGAATTTATGAAGAGCCAAGGAGCTGGTGGGGAAGGAAATGATCATGAGATTTGGCCAACTGAATGCAGGGGATAAGTCTCAGGTTCTGCCTAAATTTTCAGTCTGGATTTGAGCAGAAGAGCAGAGTGGATAGTAGCACCTTCAAGAAAATAGAAAACAGAGGAGGAGAAGCAAGTATATGGGTTAGATTAGGAATCTGATTCCAGAGAAGCGGAGAATGAGGTGCCTTGGGGAAAGAAAGCAGAGTTCTGTGCCTAGGAAAGAAACTTGTCTGGAGATGATATGGAAGTGTTGGCATCATGTGGGGAGTAGATGATGGTTGGCATGGATAAGCGTGCCAAGAGAAAGTATGGAGAATGAGAAGATATGAGAGCTAAGAACCCTGGGAGCACTGATATTTAACATGGAACATGGTTCCATCTCCAATGGTCCATTTATGCCAACAGAAAATATCAACAAGGAGAACTCAAACTTTAACAGATTTTCATCATTTTTAGACTTCCTTTTATTGGTTTTCTATGAAAATACACTGATGACAGCACTGCATCCAACTTATTACAAGTATTTAGTCCCTTGAGAACAGAGAACATGGCTCATTGATCTATCAATCCCAGCCCCTGAATTCAACTAAACGTTGAATGAAATTTGAAAATTTCCAGGAGAACTAAGACTTTAAAAATTCTGTTTCTGATGGTCAGACCAGGTTTCCTGATCTGGGGTTTGGAAAATATGGTTACTTTACATTTGATATGTCAAAACCCCCCTTGCGGTTATCAGGTAGTTAGCATATCATAAAAATACATCAAAACTGGCACCCCATGGCATTTTATGGTCCAACAGTGTTAGTTTCACAGATGGGAAACCAGAAATGAGAGAAGTTGAAGAATTTTGTACGTGGCCAGGGGCTATGTTAGGATTAAGGACCAGAGACAGTGTCTCTTAAAAACTCAAATCTCTGCTAGATTCGAACCCGGTTGTTCGTCCAGAGGAATAGGGCAAGAAACAAATCATCATTACTAAGATACCTACCTGTTTCTATAGGATTTCTAGACTCGTAAGGACTGCTCCTCAGGAAGTATGAAGATTGCCATGTGCTAGAATTTGTACCGTATGATGAAGACTGCTTCTCCAATTGCAGTCTGATTTCCTGCTTCAAACAGTGACTCTCTTTCTGCCCGTTGGCACACCAAAGTACTCCTTGGAGAATCCAGGAATGTAGAAATACCAGCTCCCAAAAGAGAATCTCATTAGATCCAGGAAAGCATGGAAGCAATTTATTATTGTGGTATATGTTGTCTCTATATACCTTACAGAGCTTTTAGGGAGGGACACAGGTAAATACAGGAAACAAGGGAGTTTTCAAATAACTCTGTCTTCTCTACCCCATTAGAGGGAAAAAGAAGATAAAGGTAGCTTAAAACAAAAGTCACTGAATAATAAGAAAAGTTCTTGCATTTGGCTTTTGGACACAGTCAGAAACTATGTCTATGATAACTTTCGTCTTCTACTTCAAGCTTGCACCCATCACAACCTGGCATCAGACGTCCTCCTTGGCTTGACCTGCCTTTCAGTGGATCCAGAGAATACCGGTTAGTATTCTGACTTGCCTGTTCACTCGTGCACATTTTGTTGTAAGAAAAGATAACCCCACCCCCGCCTTAGAATTTCCTACTTCTTACAAGTTTGCTCTGTGAGTTGTGACTAGAATTTGGAAAGTTACAATTCAGAGCAACTGGTTCACATTTTGGACTTCTACATCATTAAGGAAGAGTCATCATCTCTATAGAAACTGTAATGTTGATGATGGTAGTGGATTAAGACCAGAGCTTTTAAGCGGCTATAATGTTCTTATAACTCCAGGAGAGGCAGCCATTTCCTTCCAGGCTGAGAGAAAGGGATGTAGAAATAACAGAAGTTTAAACATACAAACATGCCCTCACATTATCATTTTATTGTTCTTCTTTCTTCATTTAGTTTTTCTGTGAAAACGTAAATGTAGCCAAGCTTTTGTCCCATGGGTAGGATTTAGGTTACAATATTACTTATAAAGTACAGCACTGAAAACCACACTGTTAAATTTTTTTTTCCTACTGAAAGGATTTTGCAAAGTATATTTATGCCCATATTCTGGTTCATACTTTACTAAGAATTAAGATCGTGAAGCTGTAAATTCTGATCAGATTAGAATAATAATTTAAACAACTTAAGTAACTGGCCACTGGGTTATCTGAATACGCACCTATATTTAAATACCAGTGGGTAGTGAAATGATTGGGTCAGGGTCATGAGTTCCTGGCACAAGGGGGTCACTCAGTGTTTACCGAATACTGAAAAGAAAGTTTTCTTGGAGCCAAAAAAATCTCCAGCTCCAGTTCTGAGAGTTGCTGCTAAGTAACAGGGAGAAATAATGAGACCTTACATGGACTCAATCAAAGGTCCCCAATGTAGCCCTGCCACCCAATATCATTACTATCTGATCCCCAAAATCAAACCTACTCAGCGGCCAAGGGAAGAAAGAGAAAATCTGTTCCCAATGTGAAAGTATAAGTAACTTCTGGTTTGAAGGAAACTGAGCCAAAGGATGAATATCCTATCACTAGCCTTTAAAATATTGATATATTTAGCTTAGGCCAAAAATGCAAATAGCCCCAGATGAAATTTCGGGATTAAATCAACTAAGAAGTAGATCTGAAATAAAAGTATAGATCTTTTCAACTTGATTAAAGATCCTGACATTTGGTAACAAACTGAGTTTGCCTGATATGAGTAAATTCTATTTGGCAAGGAACAAGGGTCCCCGATTTCTGGAAGGAAATCAATCACTTGACAACCTGTCTCTGGCTATTCTAATGGACTCAAACGCTATGGAAAAAAAAAATCCAATCTACTCTCAGTGGTCCCTTTCCATTAATCCCAATAACCTCATTCCTGATTGGAATATTCAAATATAGTAAGATGGGGAAATAAGTGAAGAGTAATTCAATTGTAAAAGATAGGAAAACATTATCAGCCTATAATCTCACGAAAGACATTTCCTCATTAAAATGCAGAAGGAGAAGTATTTCAGAGGTATAGGAGAACATGCACCAAAACATTTATAAATGTCTCCAAACTCACAGTCACCCACCAGACGAGGCTCAACCAGCTTATAATGCCTGAGAATCAGCAATTCTGTCTGCACACATTCACAGATTTGTACAGAGAGCGGGGAGGCAGTGTCACTGAAGAATCCACTTTCATTGTTGAAAGGGTCCACTTAGAAAACCATCTGCTTAACTTTGAAAGTATTTTCGGTGGTTGTGTTGGGGAGTGACTAAGCCTTTGTAGACAGAGACTTCACAATGCCCCTAGACCTATATTCATACCTACTTCTACAGCCAGTTTGTCTGGGAAAATCAAGTCTTAAAGTACCTTCAGGTGTCCCAGTTAAAGGCTGCCAACTATGCAAGCTGATTAGCAGCGTTAGACTCCCTGAAGCAAAGGCTAACATGATCTCAAGAAGACCGGTGTGGGGGGAGTTCATAAAAACATTCTTATAACCATATTTAAGCCACTGACATTTATATATACCTGGTGTTTGGAGCTGAAATCCATTTTAGTATTCTGTTTGTTCTTCTACCAACTTTAATTATTATTTCTAAGGATTGTAAAGATAATTGCTAAAAGGTTAAAGCAGAAAGAAGTGAGATGGGACATGCTGGTCCAAAATGTTCAGCTGGGCCTCATAATTCTTGGTACAGATGTTCCTACTTAGTTCAGGTCTGATTTAGAGAAAGAGCTATAATACGGTTTGAGACAAAGTGACCAGATGTAGTTGAATTTAAAGATCTGTCCCAGAATGCCAATGAAAAGAAATTCTATTACCCTAGCAAACCTTTACAGGAGGGGGGAAAAAAGTTATGCTTAAAAAATTATCTACTTTATCTTTAAGGTAGATGGATATCTACCTTGATGAGACAAGGATTCCTTTACAAAAAAATAAGTAAAACAAACGAACAAGTAGAGAAGTTTACCCTCACAGTACTAGTGGGTAAAGAAAAAGTAAAGAAAAGGTAACACCAGGAATTCCATCAGAGGGTATGTACTGTGTGTAATATGGGCTTGATCTATAGCTAAGCTGCGGCATTTCCATCACTTGTCAGAAACATGGTTGCTGAAATGAAGGTGCTAAGAAGAACTTAAAGACCATCTTCACCAAGCTCTTATCTTTTCAGATGAGGAAATAAATCGCGTTCATAAGTACAGGGAAGAGAAAATATGTGGGTTTTGAGACATCTCCTTTGGCATATGTAAGATGGAAAAACAGCCAAGTAATTCAAGAAACTTAAATAACTTCCCCGAAATATAAAGCCAACTCTCTTCTCCCTGATTTTTCTCAAACATTTTAAGACCATCCTACTCCATTCCTATCAAAAGGGGAACAGAGTACAATTTCCAGAATTCAAAAGACACTAGGCTTCAGAACACTGATAAGAGCTGTGACTCCGATCTACACTTAAATAATGAAAGAACACGTGAAACAGAAGAGGTGGAATCCTCTGTGCTGTGCTCTGCTCCTAGGTGAATGGACACTTTATTATCACATCTCCTAATGACACAGAGAAACAGGCATGGTCTTCAAGTTTTGCACCGGTGTGTGTGTATGCATTAAATCTGACATGTAAAATGAAACCCTCACTCATGCCAAGAATTCAGGGAGAGAGTTGAGCAGCTAGAGGAGAATTTTAAGAAAAAAAGGGAAGAAGATGACTGTGTACACATGCAGTGGTAGAAATCAACTGTTTTCATTGTTTACTTAGCAAATGTTTATATAGATCAACCTTATTACCCAGGTTTTTCTAAAGAGAGTTGCTTAGCTAAGAGGAATATGAAGTCAGGGTACCATTCGTATTCTGAACCAAGATGAAGATATTAATTAGGGCAGGAGTGTCTTTCTTCCCCCTTGCTTACTATTTACATTAGCTCTTTTGAGGCCATAAAGATGTGCCACTCAGATCCCTTGCTGCAGAGCTTAATGGACAGACGACCCCAGATGCTGTCCTCTGAATTCACATCCTTGTTGCCCACTGGTGCTCCCAGCCAGTGACTGAGCACAGCAGAGATACCAAAGCAAGTCCACTCCTGAGAGATGCAGAGCCCGTCTGACAGGTGACCTCTGCTCAAAGACACCCCACTGTCTGGCCAAACCTTTCTTAGCATTGCACTATGGTCTGAGACTCTTCCCATCGAAACTATGGGTCTTGTTTCTCCTTCACTAGGGAGAGTCCAAGTTACAGACTGATGGCTTTTCTGAGCTCCTCTGCCTTCTTCACCTTTTTCACCAATAAATCTCTTGCTTCCTCATCCTGTGTTGGTACCTGCTCTGGACCTCAACTAAAACAGCTTTTCTGGGCTTCCATGGTGGCGCAGTGGTTGAGAGTCCGCCTGCCGATGCAGGGGACGCGGGTTCGTGCCCCGGTCCGGGAAGATCCCACATGCCGCGGTGTGGCTGGGCCCGTGAGCCATGGCCACTGAGCCTGCGCGTCCGGAGCCTGTGCTCCGCAACGGGAGAGGCCGCAACAGTGAGAGTCCGCGTACCGCAAAAAAAAAAAAAAAAACGGCTTTTCTTCTTTTTACCCAAGTACTACTGGACTGGACGTAATATTTCCAATTCACCACTCCTATCTGTATAAAAAAAGGTCATCCAGTCTCCATGATGCTAAAGAAATGCTGGGAACACTTCTCTCTGCTCTCTTTACACTGAAGTCTCAGTTAATTCTCTACAAAACTGAGAAATAATGATCAGAACTGGTGGATGAGAAACAGCTCTGATTTTGATCCATGATCCTTACCCAGAATGTCTTTACCTGGCTCCAAGTTCACTCCTTTTCTAGCATTCTTCACCCTAACCCTGAAATGCAGATGTACAGCAGATACCCAGTTGGTTCAATGACTTTAATTACAGACAAAAAAGATCAAGGTAATAAACTAAATCATTTTGTGGGCAAGTAAGCTTTTATTGTTTCACAAACTTGAGAAGTTTCTCTTTTCCCTGGCTAGAAGTCTCACCAACATGTGCTATATTACAGAGAAGAAAAAATAGGATAGCTTGGACCCATGCAAATTTATTCCCCATTAAAAAAAAATATTCAAAGCAGTGCTTCAATGGTATCCTTAGTGTAACTCAGATATATTTGAGTTCACCATACCCTCTCACCACAGCAAACACATACCCCATGGCCCGGTCTCTGAAAAATGTAAACTCAAAAAATCGGGAGAATTTATATCAGTATTTATACTGTATACGTAACTGAAAGAATTTCAAATATTTACTCTGTATCTCAAGAAAATACACAAGAAATGGGGAGGTTTATACTTAATGCATAGCAAGCATTCTTAAATGTCCACTCTTTCTTCCTCACCCATTTTTGTCTTTCTCAATGTACTCCACACCGATGGCAGCTGGCTCCTCAAAACGTTTTTGTCTCTCAACTCCCAAGTTATTTCTGAAATTCAGTCCATGTATTTCTTGGGGAAAGAGAAGTGGAATTCTGAATATAGTTGTCTATTATGACTTTATCATTCTTTTATATTAAAAATATTTGGCTCCTTTTAAAGAAGTATGCTCTTTGTAAGGAAATGAAAGTACTTGATAGGCACATGTATGCATATTTACGTATGAATGTATACGTGTGTGTAAGTGTGTGTGTGAGTAGCAGAGATCCCAGTGTGACACTAAATTGTGAGACCTAGGCATGTCTGATAGATGATGGGTCTATCTCAGTGAGGGATGGAGAAGCCTTTTGAGAGAGAGTTCATCTCAGCTTGGTCTAGTCCCAGAGCCTTGGATATCAAAGAAATAAAGAACAATTCTATACTCAGCATAGTGAGTACTGACTCAGGTTTCACTCAGTGGAGGGAGTCTTTAAGTAAAAAACAAAAAAAAGGCGTGGAGCTAAAAACTCCTCTAATAGAGCATAGAAGTCTGCCTTCCCATTTCACCAGGTGGAAGCTCTGGCTCCCTCAAGTCTTGGAGTATCAGTTATACGGACCAGCAAGAGTGCCCAGCAAGGACAATGGCTATACCAGGGGAGACAAAAGCACCTGCAGAGGGGGCAGGGATAGCCAGGAGGAAAGGGGGGTAGTGGCAGGAAATGGATCAGCGGTGAACACTGCAGGCAGCCATGCGGTGCTTCCACCAAGCATCCCAGGCACAGAGGCCTTGGCAGTGGACATCACCATGAGGGCTGGAACAGGAGAGGTACTAACAGGACTTATTTGTAGGTCCACCTCATGAAAACATCCCAAAAGGAGAAGAAGAAGGGCTTGCAAAGACCTGAAAGGCCTCCAGTGAAAGGTAGGGCAAGAGTAAGCCATGTATGTCATGGAAGCTACTGATATTCATGTGACTCCTTTCATTCTTCCCTGCATTTGACCAAGTACTTTTTAGTCTCAAAATGTCACCGTGAGACTATAATCTCCGCGGATGAGAACCACCTCTGTCCTGTGCGCCACTACATTCTAAAATCCAGCAGTGTCTGGCAGAGAGTTGAGTTCTATAAATATCTGAGTAGCAAATTAATGAACATCTTTTTTTGTTCTTGGTTACTAATTTCAGAATTTTTAGAGCTTGAAAGAGGCTTAGAAATCATCCCGTCTAGCTCCCTCTGGAGCCCAGAGAGAAATCGACTGACTTTCCCAAGAACATAGATTTCATGTGTCAAAGTTCAGACTAAAATGTAGATTTCTGGACGCCAGTCCCATGTCCTCTCCACCCCATGGCTCCAGTGTCCCTCTCCCGTTTGAGTTGTCTCCCGCAACAGCTAGCAAGTACAGGATGTGGATGACATGGAATCATAACTGACTGCAAGCTCAATCAATCAACAGTGAAATGTGGTTAATTTAAATTGGGGCTGTGGTGAAAAATACAGTGTAGGAAACAAAACATAGGATAGCTGCCTTCTACTCCATGTCCAACTAACCATTTACATGGGGTACAGAGTTAGTTATTAGATCCCAAACATTAAGAAGGACAACTGATAAACCAACAATTCCTAAAGAAGGAAAATACGATCGTGACTGTCTGGAAAGCTTATGACAATCAGTTGAATTAATTAAGGGCATTTTGCCTGACAAAGGGAAGGAGATTTGAGAACTGTCATTAAGTCTTGAAGGGCCCCTTCCAAGAGAGAGGAAACTTACTTGCCTTGGTCTTCCTCACCCCATTCCTGACCTTCATTTCCTTCTCACCCACCTGCTCCTTAAATTCTGAATTCTATAGTCACTGCTTTCCTCTCTCCAAGCTCATCAAGGTTGGGCTTTCACCCATCTGTCCTCAGTCACCATCCGTAATGACCATATGCTCTCTCTTGAAAGTCTTTCCTCCCTTGGTTTCTATAATCCTTTCAAATGATCTTAACTCTTTGGCCATTCCTTTGGTTTCTCATTTGGTATCTCCTTCTACACCTCTCACCTACTAACCACAGGCAGTCCCAGGGCTATGTTCATGGGCATCTTTTCTTCTCTCGTTTTTTTCTTGCCCTGGGATTTTTATTAGTGCTTAGAGAGTCAGCCACCTCTTCTGGACAGGTGATTCCCAAACCCATACATGGAACCATGGCTCTTACATGAGCACATCCTGCACTTCCTGTATCCATAATTTGAACTGTGCCATGTCCTCTACCTAGGATGCCTTCCTTCCATCTCCTTGTACTGAAATTGCATCAATCCTTAAAGACTGCTTCTTCTCTGCATCTTCCCCATACTCTCTAAGCATGTATAATTTCTCCCCCACTGCATCCACAGAGGTTCTGCTCTTCTAATTGAGATCTGGAGTCTTAGGACCTGGATGTCTTAGCTCACCACTTCCCTGCTGTATAATTTGGGTAAATTGCTTAAACTGAGTCTTAGGTCCCTCATATGTAAATGGAAGAGAACATTACTACTTACCTTACATAGTCATTGCAATGATTACATGAGCTAACATATGAAAAGTGATTTGTAAACTCAAGTGCTATACAGAGTTTGGTAGTATCATTACAACAACCAGGGAGTTTTTTGACAGTATAAGCTAGCAGAGTGTGTCCAGTCAAATAAATTAGTATTTCCATCTTCACTGACTCACTTGGCTGGGAAAACATGTGGACATTCCAATGTAAACAGCATTGGGGAGGGGGTGTAGGAGACACATGTCATAATTTATTGAGATATGAGTCCTGGCACCTCATTTTTAAACAAAAAAGAGCACAGCACATTATTACTTCTCTAATGGCACATATTTTCATCTCTCTTGTGGTCATTTGGGAACTTGTCTTACCTCTGTGAAGATATCAAGGTCAGAGACCCTGACCTACTGATCATCCTGGAAGGCCACGAACAACACCTTAAACTTAGTAAATGCACAATATTTGTTGAATTGAATGAAAATAAATTTGGCACATCTGCTTTCAAGAAAGTGGAATTTAGCCATAACTTATCCCGATAAAATAGAGTTTTCAAACAATTAAATACGGTGTCTTGATAATGAAATTGGCTACTTAGTAGGTAATAAAGACTCTGACACTGTGAGCTTTCACTCAGGATCTGAAGAAAGCATTTAGATGAATTCTGAGAGTCTTTCTAACTCTGAGAGTCTGTGGGTTAATTAGCTAAAATTATTTCCATTATTTCCACTGTCATTCCCCACCTCCTTTATAATAGGAGACATATAACATTTGGAAATGTTGGTGGAAACATTTACCCTGGTGATGCTGATGCTGGGGTCCAGCAACCACGTTTCCAGCAGCAAGATTCTACAGATTATAACCCAATCTCCTTTTAAAGGCCCCCAAAACCTTTTTTTTTTTTTTTTGTTCCTCTACTTGCCCCTGCACCCTCTTCTCCAACCCTTTCTTTCTTTGCTTTTAATGTTCCAGCAACACTGAATGGCTTGTGGCTGTCCAGATACACTATGATCATCAGCTGCTCTCCTCTATGCCTACACACTTTCAGTTCCATCTGCTTTGCGTGCCCATCTATAGAAGTCTACCGGTTCACTCTTACTGAACTCAATTCTATCTTTACAAGTTTGTCTCCACACCAGACGATGAGATCCCTGAGAGAAGAGTTTGGTTCATTTCAAGGTCCTCACCTAGTAGAGTATCCTGGCCCAGAGAAGCTAGTCTCCAAACTTTGGTTGCATCAGTCCACAATCTATTTGTCTACAGCACAAGACACTTAAAATTTCCCACTGCTCTTTAAAAACTTCCTCATGGAGTGCTAAAAGTCAAAACAAATACTAAAGTGGGAGTAGATGAGAAAAAAAACCTATAATGTAAACACATATTGCATGTAGAGTTAGACCCTGTCTTCCACTTGATCAACTGGAATTTAAGCAAATTTATCACTAATAAAAATATTTTCATTGTTTTTCAAATTGCTTCACCAAACTCTTGCATTTAAATGTGCCTCCCGAGCATATTACTAAATGTGTTAAATGTATCACCCATTACAAAATGGATAATAATGAAGGATTAGCCACTGAGTCATTTGAGGGTCCTGCTCATTAATTTTTACAGCCTCATTGCCTGGAATCTAATCATCAACTGTTATCAATACCCTGGGAAAAGCAAAAACTAAATAAAATAAAATCAACATTTATTTATTATTAAAGGTAAGATTCCTTAAAGTGTTACGATTTGTCCTTCTTGTCTTTCCTAGACACAACTCATGGATGCTTTCATATTTTGCTTACTCTTTATAAATGTTGCATATTTTAATTATATTTTTGCAGATTCCCATTTGACTCAACTTTAGTATGTGATCTTGACTTTAAGAGACATTTCTGTTTTATAGATACCAAATAAATTCCTGTACCCTATTAATCTTTTCTTTTTCTGTCAGTGAAGTGTAGGTGACTGAATGTTAAATAAACATTCTTTTTCAAATTCACACCGAAAATAGGATGTTCCATTTGTTTATACTATGTAAACATGAAAAAAAAAATGTGAGTTTTTCCTTTGGTTTCAAACAGCCCACTCTGTTCACTTCCAAAACTATATTTTTTAAACTCTAAAAGTTTGTCATGTTTTCCATTGTTAAAACATTATTACGTTTCTAAGGTTTTTAAGCCTCCTTTACATTTGTGAAGGAGCTTTTGGACCTTTATTACCTTATTTTATTTCAACAAATATTGATTTAGCTTCTGCTATGTTGTATGTTCTGCGCTAGGTGCTAGAGGGGGTGGACACAAAAATAAATATGGTCCCTGGCCTTCACGATCTTACAGTCTAGAGGAGAAAGAGAATGGTAGGTACATACCATAGTAGGTAGGTGTACTTCATTGGTTTTGATTTCTATTTCCTTAAGTTGTAGTAGTAACAAAATGTCAAAATGCCCAAAACACAGTGATATCTGCTACATGAAGATACAAGCTCCATGCCTTGGATCGGTAGAAAATAGTGGAATAGAATGTTCTCTCAAAGTAAAATGACATGTGCTCTGAGAACTACAAACCATTCATGTTCACTTCCAAGCTTGCTAATGTGAATCCCTGAAGTTCAACTGATGAATGGAAGAGTGTCTAAATAACAATTTCTAGGTTGTCTTGGTCTTTTGGAACAATCTCAGGAATGGATCAATCAACAAATAGCACTGAGCCTCCACTCTGTGTGCAAGAGTCTATAAAAAGTCCTACTCCACTTGCTGGGTGGCTGTGAAAATAAGATGAATAGAAGGTCAAGCACATCTACTCCTTGGGTATTATCGCCAGTGTCAACAACACCTAAGAAGAGGTGTTTCCCAATAATTACAGCCATTCTA
Source organism: Lagenorhynchus albirostris (assembly GCF_949774975.1). Lineage (NCBI taxonomy): Eukaryota > Metazoa > Chordata > Mammalia > Artiodactyla > Delphinidae > Lagenorhynchus > Lagenorhynchus albirostris. The sequence continues at coordinate 67,255,341 of NC_083101.1, read as the reverse complement.
CAATAATGCAGATAGACCGGCTGAAACTTGGTCCTAAGCAACCAATGGGATGCTAGAAAGCAAGATCATGGCCAACAGGTGCTGAATGATGAGCCATCCCACCTCCTCACCATACCACCTACCATCTTTCTTGTTCTGGTTACTCAGCCTTTTTTTTTCCTGATTAATTGAAACAATCTCTTTTTACCAATCTGTAGTCATTACTTTCTTCAAGACCATTTATTGGATTCCTAACTTATATTAGGAATTGGTCTAAACATTCTAAGAATCTTTTCAAATTCTCATAAGTCAAATTAAGCACTATTATTTTTATTCAATAGTTGATGAAACTGTTTCAGAGAGGTAACATACATTGCCCAATAGTAGAGCTGAGATTTGAAACCAGGACTATGTTTTCTTAGAAATTAAGGCATAATATTTACTTAAATAAATATTCCTGAGCACCTAAGTACATGAAGAACACTGTGCTAAAAGCTGTAAATAATTCAAAGATAAGATCCTTACCCTCAAAGAGAATCTAAAAGGAGAAAGGGGAATAGGGAGGTGTTAATCACTTAGAAACGTGGAGTAGAATGAATGTGCTTTATCACCATAAAAAGCTACCTAATAAATTTTGTGTTTAATATATATAACATATAAATACATTCTTAAAAATTGTTTTCAATAATATAGAAGCATATGGAGACTATAAAATGAAAATCTACTAAACCCTTGAATCCCATATCTTCTTTATAAGGGCACACTACCAAGCTCACTGAAGACCAAAACATTCAACAAATAGTTTTTGAGCAGACGCTTTGCAGATGGCATGTGCTTAAAAAATATTTGTTCTTCATATAATGTACCTATCGTTAAAGTATCGTATAGAACACACCACCTTAAAATATCCCTGTGCTTCACCATTAAACCCTCCTCTGTCCTCCTAAACCCCTGGCAACCACTAATCTGTCTACTGTCTTTATAGTTTTGCCTTTTGGAGAATGTCATGAAATTGGAATCATACAATATGTAGTCTTTTCACATTGGCTTCTTTCTCTTGGCAACATGCATTTGAGATTCATCAATGTTTTTGCATGACTCGAAAGCTCATTTCTTCTTATTGCTGAATAGTTCTCCATTCACCTAATTCCATACACCAGATTAGTGGCTTCCAACTTTTGATGATCATGGATAAAGCTGCTTTAAACATTCACCTGCAGGGTTTTCAAATGTGGATGTACATTTTCAAATAGATTGGGTAAATACCTAGGAGCATGACTGCTGGGTCATACAGTAAGGCTCTATTTAGCTTTGAAAGAAACTGCCACATAGTCGATCTTTCAAATTGCTGTAATAGTTCTCATTCCCGCTTGAATGAATGAGTTCCGGTTGCTTTGCTTCCTCCTCAGCAATTGGTACTGTCAGGTTTGGGGATTTCAGTCATTCTAACAGGTGTGTAGCGGTAGCACTGGTTTTAACGCATCTTTTTCCAATGACAAATAATGTTGAATACCTTTTCATATGCTTATTTCCTTCTGCATATCTTCTTTGGTGAGTTGTCTATTCAGAGCTCTTGCCCATAAGTCGTTTATCAGATATGTGTTTTGCAAATGTTTTGCCCATTTGTTTGCGGCCATTTTTTTAATTGAAGTATAGCTGATTTACAATATTGTGTTAGTTTCAGGTGTACAGCACAGTGATTCAGATATATATATATATATACACACACACACATGCACACATTACTATATAGCACAGGGAATTATATTCCCTGTGTTGGTTGTCTATATAGTAGTGTGTATATGTTAATCTCAACCTCCTAATTTATCCCTCCCTACCCCTTTCCCCTTTGGTAACCATAAGTTTGTTTTCTATGACTGTGGGACTGTTTTGTAAATAAGTTCATTTGTATCTTTATTTTTAGATTCCACATATAAGTGATATCATACGATATTTGTCTCTTTGTCTGACGTACTTCACTTAGTATGATAATCTCTAGGCCCATCCATGTTGCTGCAAATGGCACTATTTCATTCTTTTTTATGGCTAATGTTCTATTATGTATGTGTGTGTGTATATATATATATATATATATATATATGCACACCACATCTTCTTTATACCCATTCCTCTGTCGATGGACATTTAGGTTGCTTCTTCTTAGGAGTTTCTTCTGCAGAGCTGAAGCTTTTAACTTTAATAAAGGTCAGCTTATCCACTTTCTCTTTCATGGATTATGCTTTTTGTGTTTTATCTAAAAACTCATTACCAAATACAAGGTCACATAGATTTTCTTGTATGTTTTAATCTAGAAGTTGTATAGTTCTGTATTTTACATTTAGGCCCATGATTCATTTTTGAGTTAATTTTTGCGAAAGATGTATGGTCTGTGTCTGGGGTCGTTTTTTTTTTTTTTTTTTACATATGGACATCCAATTGTTCTAGCACCCTAACAGTGCAATTTAATGTCAGAGGAATGAATGGAATCTTTAGGTTACATGTGCTTAGTGATGGATTAATAAATACAACTAACATGATGATAAAAATGCCTTTGAGTTTATAAAGCATTAGGAGCTGTCAACATGAGCCTTTTACAAAGAAACTGAGGCTCAGTAGATGTAGTAATTGACTGAAGTCAACCACTACATGGTCCTTGGAGAACTAAGAACAAATGGTGGTCACAGGTGTTTAGTACCTATGGAGTATTATTCAAGAAGGTTCAGTTCCTGTTGTTACTATACCTTTATGGTTTCTTTCTTTTGGCTTCTGAAGTCTTTTCTGTCTTCAGCAGTCCACTTTTAACACACACATATACCACTGAGAGTCATTTCACTTCTTTAGTTAGAATTCCCAGGTTACACCTAAATAGCATACATAGCATTGCAGACCCTCAGCTGGAATGAGACTCCTCTCCTCCCCAACTCAAACAGCAGCTCTCACAGCCTTTGTGGGGACTCTATTACCTACCTATGGGTTTGCTACTTCCTGAGGCAGCCTGCTGACAGCTGCAGATATTAGCAGGGAGGGATATCTTCATCATGATACTGAGTCAGAGTTCATTTCCCTGTAACACCACCAAAGTCCCATCGTTTTTAATCAAACAGAACATCCTCAGCCTGGTATCGTGAAAGGAGCACTGACTAAATGAAAGATGCTGAGGTACCAATCCAGGCCAGGCACTTCATTCTCGTAAGTCTTAAGTCTTTCATTTAAGAGAAAGTTTTCAAATTCCTTGCTTCTAAAAAAAACTCATAAGTTGGCAAGGATTAGTTTCTGTTGTTGTTTTGTTTTTAGAGTTTTAAAACTAGAAACATAGTTGATTTACAATGCTGTGTTAGTTTTAGGTATGATTCAGTTATACATACATATGTATCTATTTTTTTTCACATTCTTTTCCCTTATAGGTTATTACAAAATATGGAGTATAGTTCCCTGTGCTCTACAGCAGGTCCTTGTTGGTTATCTATTTTGTACACACTACTATATATAAAATAGATAACCAACAAAAATTCGTTTTTAATTCAACTAAAAACAAAAGTAAATAATGAGAAAGCACACTGGGAGTAAGGAAACAGTAGGAAGGATGAAAGGGGCACTGAAACAGGTGAAAGATGGTTTAAATAGCCAACTTTGCATAGGTTCAGCCATAAAGAAACAGACAATATTATGACATGCTAAGTGGCTTCCACAGCCTTTACAGAAATGCCATTCTCAAAATCTGTCTCTGTCCTAAGTTCTAGCTCTCAAAGGCAGGAAGAACACAGTCTTTCCCCAGGGAATGTTTTACTCCGTTGTTGAATGTTCCCACCAGAAATCTTTTTGAAAGTCCTGAAACATATTTCATCTGCCCTTCCCCATTTTCCTACAGAAACAAAATTAACTGTTCCCTCATTGGCAGTTCCCGCACTTCTTTTAAAACTTTGTGAATGAAATGTGGCTTTGTGCGGATTATTTTCATTCCTCTAACATCCATAATGAAAGAGCCTGCTTCATGGATTCATTGAAAGAATTATTGAAGCTCCAGCTCAGCCCTTCGTTATTGCCAGGGATAAAAGAAACAAAAGGTGATTTGCACTGGAGAATTTGCAGCATGAAGTGTCCGTTAAACAAACCCAGCGGCAAGCATCCTCCAGGCGGGAACAGGGACTCTTTTATGAAGCATGCACACGCCTCCACTTGACCCATGGGCTTTGGACAAGGGAGAACGCCAGTATGATTCCATCGGACCGAGCGACAAAAACCCGGGCTTCGAAAAACACAAAGGCGCATGGCAGCTCTGAGATTCGCTGCTAAGCAACATTGCCTCCCCCTTCCCCAGCCCTTACCCCCTCCCACCGCCATAAAAAATAAAGTGAAAGTTACTGACTGTGGGAAAGGAAGATGGACTGAGGTTGGAGAGAAGCTGCAAACCTGCTCTTTAAAACCCTTCCATTAGAGCCAGCTGACCCAAGCTCATATGTAATTGCTAAGTGAAGGAGAAGGAAACTTGCTTCAGGGGCCCCCAGGGGGTCCCTCTGAGCACACCGCTTACAGGGAACACGCCAAATGTGAGTATTACAATGATGAGTGCAGCCTTGTGGCTCTAGCTCCATTCTCCTCGATGGCAGCGGAGACGGGGTGGTGGTTAAAACTTCTGATCCCAACTCCAATCAGCCCTACTTTATCCAGGCTCAGTGCTGTCCAGCCAAGGTTCAAGTGAGACTGCCCCCTACAGACCTCCATCATTCCCACCCCATCTAGTATTTACTGAGTTCTCCTGGACTCCAGAACCCAAACTAATGCTTCATGTACCCTAGCTCATTTAATCTTCAAAATCATACCAAAAAGGTAACATTACTCACCCCATTTTATAGATCAGAAGACTGATGCTCAGAAAGATTAAGATAAAAACTGGCTGGGGTAGGATTTGAACTCATGCCTACCTCATTCTGAAGTCTGTAGGTTTTCACACTTTTATATACTAGCTATAACACATGCACGTGCCCTTGGTCACTTGTTAGGAGGCTGGCTTTGTGATGTGACCCGGCTGTGGTTTCCTGTTGAAGGCCACTCTCTTTTTAGAGAGGCAGTACAGTGTTGTAGATGAGTGTAGAGATCCCACACTTTCTTGTTTCAAACCCTAGTTCTATCTCTCGCTAGCTGAGGAACTTTGGCAAGTCATTTCTCTTCTCTGTGTCTCAGTTTCCTCAGCCACACCTACTTTGTAAGTTGTTTATGAGGCTGGGAGGGATCACTAAATGTAACACTGTTAGAGGAGCACTTGGCATGTAGAAGGCCACTCGTGAAATCTTCTCTATTATTGTTTGCCTCATAGGAGTCTGAGGAAGATGGGACACCTAGCAAAACATAGAAACACACTCCTGATGCTCATGATTTGCTGAGAGGGAAACATAATGTACTACAAATCAGCAAAGATTTTACAGAGAAAGTTGGAAAACACCAGCATCAGCTCTGAGTCCTGTCATGTCATTACTTTTAAGGTCTGATGGCTCTGAGCTGTGCTTGTGGACAGGGCCAATCGATTTGAAGTCAGCCGATCGCCTTGCCAATTTTTTTTTTAATGTTGTTAAAACATCTGTTAGTCAAGAACTATTATACAAGAGGTGGAGAAGAGTTCTTGAGAACAAGAGGTTAAGTAACTTGCTCAGAGGTTAAATCAATAGTGAGACTAAACACAACCCATAATTCCCAATCCTCAATCCTCTCCTCTTCCTCTCGAGTCATGCCTTTCGTTTGACTGCATTCCTGGCTATGTTTGGGAAGTCATTCACTCTTCAAATCATGGGGGGAAAAAATAAACCTTTCACATAAAAATATACCTGTTGAGTCAAGATGAACCAAAAGCAAGTCACACCAGTTTGTTATTTTTTTTAACATAGCCAAGATAAATGTGCATGCAACCTCACAAACATTACCAGCTTGGCTTCTAACTTAGTACTTCCTCCCCCCATCCCCGCTCAGCTCCCCACCGAACAAAAACTGTGATGAATACGGTTGCTCAGAACCACGCTTGAGGACCCAACCTGCTTCTCAAGGTTACATAAAGAACCATTGCAAGGGAAGTTTAACTAGGGTTGGGTCATTTGTTAACACCCCGGATTATGGTTGTGTCAGCAGCAAGTGAGGCAGAAAACAACTCTAGCCATCTGCTAGCGTGAGGGCTGGACTTTGTCATAAAACAACACCCTAACTCTAGTTTCAGTCTAGAAGAGGGAGAAGCGTTACTTTCTATAATGCGGCCATCCCAACATTTCACCATGGGTTTGCCCTTCCCATGGAGATCACTGCAGTTCCAGTCCAGAGAGAACATAACACAAAAGGTCTATTCTAAGGACCACACTCATCCTTCCAGACACACTTCAGCTTAGACACCAGAGGTCCAAAACCCTCACTTAAGCCTACCTTTCAGCTTCTACAGTGGGGACTTCGAACATGCACCGTCCATGAAGATCAAAGATGGGTAATGGGAGCTACAGGCAAGAGGTTTTGTTTTTTGTTAAGTTTTAAAGAAAACAGAGCATGTCATTAGGGTAAAAGAGCCTAGCTCAATTTCACTGTTTCCTGACCGCTCACTTTTTCTTTGTCCTTTGGCAGCAAAGACAATGACAGCAAGAAACTTGAAGAAATCACAGTGGGGGACAGAAACATGGGCGATGCTTGGTATCCGATGTCCTCATGTATCCAGCAAGTTGTGTGTGTGGAGCAGGGAATAAAAGCAACAGTCCTCTCCAGATTCATTCGATAACTCAACTGTGGAAGACATTACAGGCAGGAGAAAAAGCCTGGAGCCCTCGGTCCTATAGCTATAGGAATTGTCCTCTGTGTCCTCTGCACGACAAAGTGAGCTATTTATTGAGTTTGCTTACTCTTCAGGAGTCATGCTGGGTGACATCAATGCATTGTTTCATTTAAACCTGGCCAAAGCCCTGAGAAATACAATTATCCTCTTTTCTAAGTAGAAGACGGCTACTCAGAAAGGTTAAAACCCTTGCCTACAGCTGCACAGCCATTTGTGGGGATGTAGCATCTGGCCAATCTCCTAAGTTTGAAGTAGTAGTGGCTCCTTGCTCATGAACACCTGCTGGAGAAAGTGACAGTGACAGAGGTCAACGGGGATGTCTGACGGGTGAAGATGCAGCTGGGCAGCTGTCGTGAAGAATTTGCCAACAACGCACGGTCAAGAAGTACTTCTCCAATCCAGTGAGAGGTACCTCCACCAGGAGAAGGTCACCAACCTGGAGATGGAGAGCTACCTGGAGGACGGGTCAGCCACACCTGTGTAGCTGGGTTGCCGGGTGCCACTGTGTTGCCTGTAGCTGGCTACTTGAAGTAGCCAAGTAGGGAGGGACAGGGTTTGATTCAGCCTTGTATCATCCGGTCCAGTGCCTTATACAAAGAATATACCTAGTAAATAGTTTGTACTTGACTGGATGAATGTCACTTAGCTATTTCTCTCAATTACAATCCTTGGCTCAAAATATTGTATACTTTTATTTGACCTGTTTGGAAGTGAGATCATTAGCATCCCCTGACTTCCAGAGCTTCTAATATTTCCATAAGTCTCTGAAGACAAAGACATGACCTTTTGTGATTGGCCGATATCATAAGAAACCAATAAGGAGGAATCAGATTTCAGTTTAGGGGAAGAAATGCAGGATATATTTTTGAAATTTCTTAATGAAGAATTCAAACTTCACTAGCCCAGTATCAGTGGGAAAAACTGTGATTTCATGTGTGCTAGCTTGTACTGACTCATGAAGTTTATAAGATTAAAGTATTACACACACGGCAATCACGTAGGATGGCTATTTTTACCATTTTGTACAAGGGTTATGTAACATAGCATATATTTAGTATCTTAATTCATCACTTCCTGGCCACCTTAAAGTTGGATGGAACTTGTTTGGGGAAGATTCTCATCTAGAGTGATTTGAAAACTCTTCTGTGGATTTGCAAGGGATTTTTCAGAATAGGAAAATTAGAAGAGGATGGACTATAACAGAAGAAAGTTGGCTTCCTTTTTCTTCAACTCTGCTCTCTATCACTTACTTGGGAAGCTTTCCTGCACCACAAAGGAAAACACTCTTGATTTTTTAAAAAATCTTCTGACAAGCGATGTCATTTGTTCTGTTTTAAGGTATTGGGGACCTTGTAGAATCAGGTGTATACACCACCCCAGTGCTCCCTCTGCTGCCTTGGGAGGGGAAGGAGAGAATCTAATACTGACTTATGGAATAGAATATGCTGCCTCAATACTGAACACGTAAACCAGGCTGATGAAAGTTTGCCCTTCAACATTGCATTTAGAATGAAAATATTATAAAGTCCAAGGTTTGCTGAATCAATCAGTGAGTCAGTTGATCACAAGACCATAAAATGTTAGAGCATTGTATTCTGCCCTTTTTATTCCAAGGGAAAGAAATGAGATTCAGACACGTGAGATGATTTCCCCCAAGGTCTCATAGTTCTTTAGTGACAGACATCAGAGTAGGATCCGTGTATCCAGACGTTTTCTCATCAATGTCTTCTTAGTCTTCCTAGATATGCACATATACACACATGTGCTCTCAGCTACTCACACACCCATAGTCAATGGTGACATATAAGAGGCTCATGGCTATGGTACAATCCATTCAAGGCAATGTTATTTAGGTCTTGACAATTTAACCACTCCAGATAAGATCTACTTTAAACTAAATAATCTCATTGGAATGCTAGTGCTCCAGCATGAGTTAATAAATATGCTACAAAAAGCACAACTCCACCCTCCTTTTTTCTCCAGGACTCCTAGAACTGGCTTGCTGTGTCTCTACAGTGCTTCCTTTCTCATCCAGGTGTTTTTTTTTTTTTTTTTTTTTTTTTGTGGTACGCGGGCCTCTCACTGTTGTGGCCTCTCCCATTGCGGAGCACAGGCTCCAGACGCTCAGGCTCAGCGGCCACGGCTCACGGGCCCAGCCGCTCAGCGGCATGTGGGATCTTCCCGGACTGGGGCACGAACCCGCGTCCCCTGCATCGGCAGGCGGACTCTCAACCACTGCGCCACCAGGGAAGCCCCTCTCATCCAGGTATTTTGAGAACACTTATAATACAAGAACACTTGTTTTCAAAGTTGGTTTCCCATAGGTAGAACAGCACAGCAGAATCTGTGGTTCATCTTAGTAGCCAGACCCCATGGTAGCACACCAGCTTTAGCACTGGAGGTTCCTAATTGTGTTAAAAATTTCAAGTAACTCATCTTGAAATGCAAATAACACAAACCTAGAGCCTTCTCATGTTCATTATTCCCTAAACTTAGCATACCCAGCCTTAAAAGTGTTAGCTGCTGGCGATGTGGGTAAAGAAGACATGATCAGGGAGATATCTATCCAGAAAAAACATGTGCAAGATATATACATAAACACAACTTGGTTTTAACTTAAGAAAGTTCTAAAACTATAATAATTACAACTACACAAGTCTTTCCAATTTACAAAGCAATGTGAATACATATTACCTCATTTAATCGAATAGTTTTGACAATATTCCCATTAGGCAAGTTTTATCAACTCATCTTATAGACAAGGAAAAGGAGGTTCAAGCATGTAAACTGGTTGCCTGAGAACACGCAGCCAGCATGTGGCACAATAGGGTCCCACACTCAACTCTGCAGGATTTCAAAACCCAGAGCCAAAGGTTGTGTATGTCAGGACTTCTCAATTCTTGGTCCAGCTGTCCAGTAGGTGATCCCTACCTTGAGAAGTCCTCCTCCCAACCAGAACAATCCTCCCTGTCTGCATGCACTTGTTGGAATCTTAGGCCAAGGGCACCTCTCTTTTGAATGTTTCACTCCCCACATTTGGAAAAAGTTATTGCTCTCCACCAATGGAATTCTTAGAACCCTAGAATAATGTGCTTGAAAACGCAACTTCTGGTTACTAAAAGGGCCCCTGAATTATAAAATAGATAGTGAAACACAATACAGAACTCTACCATTATAGAAATTCCAACATTTCAGGTGGGAATTCTTTACAATTATTTTTCTTCCACAGGGTTTTATTTTGTACATTGTTTTAGCTTTCTCCAACATCATTATATATATCCCAGTGGAAAAATTCATCTATTGCAGAGCCATAAAGTGTTTTCTTAAAAATTCCATCACGCACTTTATTACTAGAATGCAACTACAGAAAGACTTACACGTCAAGAAATTTAAGATTGACCACTGGGACTAATGGAGCTTGGGCTTTCAATATTAGTCTATCAGAAAACTGTAAAAACAAACAAACAAACAAGCAAACAAGAATACCTTAAAAGATCCCCATGTCTTTTTCAGAGATGACTGTTGAAGGCCCAAGACTTTGACCAGTCCCAATTTAGCATGAATAAAAGTATAAAGACCCACACTTCTCTTTCTGTAAATATTATAATTATTTCAATAATAAAATTCCTTTTTCACTTGTCTTCAAACTTAATTTATTTTCTATTTAAAATGATTGACTCTGCCAAGAAAATAGAAGGACGACCTAGGATTAGACTGAGCTTCTCCAGCAACAACAGATATTCTTCCAGAAGCCTGGGATACCATCATTGTCTGTAGAAACTGTAGCCTCATCCTTGACTCATCCCTCACTGGCCTCCCCCTCCCCACCCCATCCAATCAGTTCTCTTTTTCTTCGGAGGTTCTCACAGACATGTTGCATTAACCCCTTCCCTTTCCTCCACACTCGCTCTGCCTCAATTAGAGCTTCTTCCTATTTCACCTTAAGTATGACTCAGCTTCCCCACCCGTTTCCATCTCCCTCCCTCCAACCTCACCTCCTTTAAGCCACGCCCCCACACTTCAGCCCCCTGGACGTTTTTCAAATGCAGCCCTTTTCTTTCACTACCCTGTTTAAATATGCCAATGGCTGCCAGTTACTACAGTTCTCACTTCTTGCCACAGTGTATGAGACCAACCACACTACAACTTGGGGCTGCTGCCCAAATATCTGCTCTCCGGCTTCACAGCCTTTGATCTCAGAGCCTCCTGCTTGGAATGCCATCCCTTCCCTTTTTTATTTTTATTTTTTTGCAGTACGCGTGGCCTCTCCCGTTGTGGAGCACAGGCTCCGGATGCGCAGGCTCAGCGGCCATGGCTCACGGGCCCAGCTGCTCCGCGGCATGTGGGATCCTCCCGGACCGGGGCACAAACCCATGTCCCCTGCATCGGCAGGCGGACTCTCAACCACTGCGCCACCAGGGAAGCCCCCCTTTTTTCTTTTGTAGAGATAATGTAAAGTTTCACTTAACTGATAGCCCTTCTGCGAAGCCTTTGCTGACTTCCTCAAACAGAGGTAGTCCCTCTCTCCCCTGTGCCATGTTGGCACAATTCTCTCGTCCACCTCGAATAAAGCACTTCACCTGTGCGCTCTGGTTGACCAAGCTGTCTCTCCTAACATACTACCATGTCAGGGGCTGTTTCCAGAATTCATGTTATATCCCTATTACCAACATACCTTTTGGGGTTTTTTTTTAAATTTTTTATTGGAGTATAGTAGATTTACAATGCTGTGCTAGTTTCTGCTGTACAGCAAAGTGAATCAGTTATACACATATATATATATATATATATCCACTCTGTTTTAGATTCTTTTCCCATGTAGGTCATTACAGAGCACTGAGTTCCCTATGCTATACAGTAGGCCCTTATTAGTTATCTATCAATATTTTATATATAGTAGTGTACATATGTCGTATTACTCAGCCACAAAAAGGAATGAAATAATGCCATTTGCAGCAACACAGATGGACCCAGAAACCATCATACTGAGTGAAGTAAGTCAGAAACACAAAGATCATATGATACCGCTTGCATGTGGAATCTTAAAAAATGGTACAAATGAACGTATTTACAGAACAGAAATAGAGTTACAGATGTAAAAAACAAACTTATGGTTACCAGGGGGGAATGGGGGGAGGGATAAATAGGGAGATTGGGATTGACATACACCAACATACCTCTTGAATATAGTGTTTTTAGAGAATGCCACTTCCTCTTGCCTAAATGCCCCTGGTTGACGTGCATTATCTAACCCAGCGGTTCTGACATGCTGTGTTGACTGCCTACATCAGAATCACTTGGGAAACGAATTAAAATAAAGATTTCCAAGGAATACCCTTTGAGAGTCTGATTAAGGAGGTCAGAGGTCTGCCCTGGCAGTCATTTTCAGAATCGCTCCTAGGTGATTCTGACGTGCAGCCAGATTTGGGAAACACTGTGCCACTTACCTGACTTACTGAGTTTTGTAAATGCTCTCCCTACCTTCTTCCCCATCAGTATTATACGGCTGAAAGGGAGGCAGTGTAGGGCACAGGGTACGGAGTAAGACAGTCTGAATCTTGGTCCTGTGCATTCTAACTACGAGACTATGTGAGCAAAGAAATGAACTAATCTGTGCCTTGGATTTCTCATTTTTAAAATTTATTTGATTGAAATAGAGTTAATTTACAATGTTGGGTTTCAAATGTACAAAAAAGTGACTCAATTATATATATATATATATATTCCTTTTCAGAGTCTTTTCTGTTATATATTACAAGATATTGAGTGTAGTTCCCTGTGCTATACAGTAGTCCTTGTTATTTACCTGTTTCATATACAGTAGTGTGTATATATTAATCCCAAACTCCTAATTTTATTTTGGTTATTATTTATTTTTTATCTCTCATTTTAAATGAGAGAAATGCTATGCCTCTCGGGGGCTATTTGTGAAAGGCATCCTATAAAAGCCCTTAGTATACAGCATCTCGTGAACAAAGGGCTCAATATGAGCTGTGATGATGACATTGGCCCTCATCAGGAAGACAGCACTGCGTGTCCAGAGTTAGAGACGGAGAATGGAAGTCCTAACAAAACAGTATATCCTTAAAATTTTAAGGATAAACATGGTGACCCTTTGCAAATGTATTATATCATCACACTTTGCAGGTAACCTTTTAAAAATGTGCTAATTTGCACAAGGCTTGCCTGCTCTCCTTTGGTGAGTATCACCAGGGCTCCTTTTCCAACTGAATGTCTGAGCCTGCTCCTGTGATATATATATATAATGTGTGTGTGTGTGTGTGTCTGGTCTTATATTCCACAATAGTTGGCTCTCCTGATAGTCTCATGATGTAACATTTTCTGTAAAATCTAACAAAGGGCTACACAATACAGGAGGTAGAAGTGACAAGGGCAGTGATGATAGTGGTGGGAGAGGAGAGGAGGATGCAGAGGCAAGGAGGCAGAGAAGAGGCCCAAAGAAGAGAAAGTAGGAGAACTGTATTGTCACCATGTCCCAGCAGCAAGAGTCCCCTGCCTTCATATACTGTTAGATTGCAGAAAACTCAAGGCTCAAGTAAACACACATGAATAACCTGCAGAGGATCCACATGAGAAGTTGAAACTTAACAGCCTAGATAAAACTGAAATACATCCGAAATTTCTGTAAGCAATGATTAAGTGCTTTCTTTGCCCCTCAGTGGAAAAAAAAACAATTAAGATGCTGTTAATAAGCAACGCATTCTTTAAAATGTAGTTCGTTATTTAAATATTCACTATTTTGTTTTCAAATTAAGTTTATTTCAGCCATCTCACTGGTAGCAAATTTCAAATATCTGATTGCTCTTATTGTTTTAATGAGATTCTCACTGGTGAGCACTGCCCACCTTCTTTTTATACAATATAGTTCCTAGTAAGTAATTTCTTTCAAAGACATTTAAAATTTGAGTCTCTGGTCTTATATTCTGCAACACTTGCTTTCCTGATAATCTCATGAATCTTATTAAACACTGTGTTGAAGTTTATCCTTGAAAATGTGATCTGAATGTATAATTTGTATGATGTGCTCTGTTACAAGTCAATTCTGACCTATTTGTCTCTTGTACTGTTTTACTCTCCTCACTGAACCAAAGCAAATTCCATATATGGAGTTGCACATTCAGGTCAGCTTTAAGTCAAATATTTATAAACAGCAGTAGTGGAATATCTCATTTAACCAGGAAATAAACAGAGGTCGAATGTGCCCCCAGGTGAAAACCAGTCGTTACTAATGATGACAGAAGGCAAAGCAGGAAGAGCATTGCTTCCTTTGTCCAGCCATGACTTTTCTCTAAGTGAAGAGACCAGCGTAATTAACCGGATGGAATATCACTGCGATTCTGTATTGACAATGCCTTTCCTACAGTTTTTGAAGGTGTGTCTGTGGTTGTTTAGTCATCCTAGCTATCCCCAGTAAATCTCCCTATGTTGGCTGATGGCCTTGCTGTCACTGCTAAAAGAGCTGTCTGTCTCCCCAGCAAACCCTGCCGTTCTGTTTCCTATTTTGAAGATCAAAGTATCATCTCAGGCGCTTGGGCTTCATTTCTCCAGTGAGTTCATTTCCCTGTATTCTATAATGACTTTGGTAAATCTCAGGCCGTTTGTTTACTTTAAGGAAAAAACCACCTCACCCACTGGCAAGTTTTGAGTATATTACATAGAACGGTACTTCCTCAGTGTCAAATGTGTGGTTAAGTGAAATGTTTAGTACTATGGGAAGAATCTGTAAATGTCAAACATTAGGATGATTAGCACTTAACTCATCTCAACAAATTATATAACTGCACTTTTTACAGGGCCCTGAGAGACATTATACTCTGAGGGCCTCTTTCTAACAGCAAAGTTCATTTCAGCTCCATCCCACCATTTGTCAATAACCAGAATTGAATCTGAAGCCAAAATAGGATAATGGGTGTGCTCCCAAGACATCAGCTTAATGATATTAATAATCAAATGGTAACCACGCCATGCAGCAACAACTCACGAGCCCCTGTAGAAGTTCAAATAAGTAGCATCACACTGGACGTCCCTGTCAGTTCTTGCATTCAGAGCACTCACAAATCTTTACACTAAAACCTTTCAGGTCAGAGTCCTATTTCCTTTCACAATGGATACTTACTTCCACATGTGGAGTTCCTATTAGATGATCAGAATTGCATTGTGCCAAATCAGGATTGCAAAGATCTGGTTTAATGGGAGTTTATTTCAAATAATGGCTTGCAAATGTAGGTTACTTAAAGAATTACATGTCCCATTTTCATTTCATTCAACAATACAATATTGTTACTGTTACTCCATCTTCTCCCAACACTTCCCAATGTGCCACCTTGCCCACGAAAGCCTTTTTATGAATAAATGAGGAAATTATGCATTTGTTGAATCAGATTCAAAGAGACGTAATATTGCATCGCGGCCATGGCCATGTTCTCAATTCTAGTTGACTACTGAAATCACTTATTTGTTTATTTGCTTATGGTTTTTAATACCATAGGTATCTCTTACCCTAGCTCCATCATAACCTCCCTTATGTACAATGTTTACAGATTCACAGGTAGTTCTGATCCACAGCTAGGATTGAGAACCCTAGCTGGGTTTGAATGCGGGTTCCACCATTTCTTGGCTGCATGACTTTGAACAAGTTATACTGCTTCTGGCTCTCATCCCAGACCAGAGGAATTAAAAGCTCAAGGGATAAAGCCTAAACATGGGTCATTTTTAATAGCACCCCAAGTGATTTTAATGTGTAACCAGGATTGAAAATCACTAGTATAATACTTTGTTGTTGGATCTGTAAAATACAGGTAAGTATGAAATACTTTATGAAAAGGGTTGGCCCAGTCCCACGCCGACACAGCTCAACAATGCTGGTGGGTACTGTTGCTAAGGCAGAAGACAGAGAAAGAGCAGTGATGAGAGCTGGCCTGGCTATCTGGAGCTGGAGCAAAGCGGACTGAGGTGGCCCTTTACCACTGATCTCAGTGACCACCTCACTGCATCAGAGGAGATACAGGCTACCCAGGGCCCCCTGGGAGAGAATCTGAACCCCAGCTCTGTACTCCTGTGCAAGTTCCTGAACCGGTCTGAATCTCAGAGGGACATAAAATAAATAGGTTACAACCACCATAGAAAAGAATGTATATTTGTGTGTGTGTTGGGCGTGGCGGCAGGCAGGCCACCAACCTGACATATATGATATGCAACAAAAATGGTGGGAAATTGGTGTTTGGTGGGGAATGGGACTGTGAGCCTTACAGTTTCTGAGCAGAGAGTGAAAGGAAAAAAGTATAATAAGTAGATTCAGTTCGAAGTAATGTATGTGATGGATGAGAAGTTGGAGTTGCCAGAGGCAAAGAAACCATCTAGGAAAGTATAATGTAATCCAGGAGTAGTGCAATGAAGGCCTGCTGAGTACATGGTCTAACCCATCTGGGCTCTACTTGCCTTATATGAGCTGTCAAAGGGTTGTGGTAGATGATCTCGAAGAATTTATTTAGCTCTGATATCCTAAGATGCTCTGACACGCCATTTAGAGTAGACATGAAGAAAGAGTTTAATGGAAACAGTTTCAGTGGGGGATGATGGAAAAGTTGTGGAGATGAATAGCGGTGATGGTTCCAGGTAATGTGGATGTACTTAATGCCAATGAATCATATACTGTAAAAGGGTTAAAGTAATAAATCTGTGTCATGTGTATTTTAACACACACACAGAATAGACAGGAGGAAATAAACACAAACACACAAGGTCTTTTAAAAGAAGAATATGGAAGAATGGATGACTGAAAGGATGTAGGTGAAAATAAAATAGATCAAAACAGACCACGGAGGGGCTCCCCTGGTGGCGCAGTGGTTAAGAATCCGCCTGCCAATGCAGGGGACACAGGTTCGATCCCTGGTCTGGGAAGATCCCACATGCCGCGGTGCAACTAAGCCCGTGCACCACAACTACTGAGCCTGTGCTCTAGAGCCCGCGAGCCACAACTACTGAAGCCTGCGCGCCTGGAGCCCGTGCTCCGCAACAAGAGAAGCCCCTGCAATGAGAAGCCTGTGCACCGCAACGAGGAGT
Source organism: Lagenorhynchus albirostris (assembly GCF_949774975.1). Classification (NCBI taxonomy): domain Eukaryota; kingdom Metazoa; phylum Chordata; class Mammalia; order Artiodactyla; family Delphinidae; genus Lagenorhynchus; species Lagenorhynchus albirostris. Next base: position 67,238,480 of record NC_083101.1, on the reverse strand, counting down.
AGCCCCAACTCGCCACAACTAGAGAAAGCCCGTGCGCAGCAACGAAGACCCAATGTAGGCAAAAATAAATAAATAAATAAATAAAATTTAAAAAAAAACAGACCATGGAGACTTAGGCCTCGGTGCCCGGGGACAGCACTTCTGGAAAATGGGGAGTGAAGCAGCATATCTTGTTAGGTGGGTAAGATCATGATTGCAATGGTGGACAATTTGCAGTTTAGGGCTGGAAGTCCACATAAGGAAAAATGACTGTTCTTTAACAGATGGAAATGCAGCCCAGAACTTGAGTGACAATCAGCAGTGATGCTATAGATTCAGAAATGATCGCCGATGTTACCAAATGGAAGCCTAGGGTTCTTCCTTATGAAGAACTTACTGTGATCATCTGATCTCACCTGTTCTTTTTTACAGATGGCAACACCAAGCCTTATGGAAGGGGGGTGGCTCAGACAAGGTCACCCAGGGGTGAATGAGGCTTTTTGAACCTCAACCCTTTCCCCTTCATTTTATTTATCCAGCAGTGGTCACCCCAAATTTGGTAAAAACATAAACTCCTTGAGAAAGATGATTGAGGGAAAGGATGAGCGAGGTGATGGTTACTCTAAAGAATGGCCATCACCAACAGGTCCAGGGAGAAAGAAGAAATGAGAGGCCCTAGAGGGTCCATCATTAGGACACAGGAGAGAGAACTGCAAGAAGAACGAACGTGAACCTGGAAGCTCAAAATGAAAGCTCAGAAAAGAACCTCCTGCCTCATTTCCATTAACCCTCTGAGTCACTTGATGTCTGTATTGCACACCATTGTCCTTCTCCAAAAATCCTTCATAAACAGTAACCACATCTCTGCCACAAGACCCCTCAGCACTCACATAATCTTTACTACAATAATGCTGTGGCCATGACTTTGGAGACTCCAGCTTTACTTAAAACAGTATTATTCAGAGACAAATTTCCCATAGAAATATTTGTATAACTTTGGGTGTTATTCCCAGAGAATCCCCAAATGACTTACTACACCATAAAACGTGGGGAGAGCAGTTAAAATAACTTATCAAAATTTCCTTAAATAACTTAGTCAAAATAATTAAGACCCCAAGATAACCAGTGACACCAAGACTTAAGGTGCAGTGATGTTACAGAAAGAACACAGGATCTGGAGCCAAATAAACCCTTTCTCAGGGATAGCAAGGCTCCAGGCCAAACTCCCTTTCTAAGACATTTTCTATTTCTGTGATTGGTTACTATCTTGGGGACACTGGTTTCTTTCAGTTCTTAACATGCTTTCGAGGCTTTCAGGCCACCCAGGTGTTAGTTTCTGATGGAACTGATTAAAATCAGGAGCCAGGAATGGAAACCACTTTTCAAGAAAGTCCAGAAAAGTGGATGATAGAGACATATACTGCCAAACCACAGGGGGGCTGCCCTTGCTTGCACTGCTTCTGCTCATGTTCTAAGGTTGTGATAGAAAAACTGATTATTCATTGGATCCTAAGGGCACTGGAACAGAATACTGTCTGTTGGGAAAAAAAAAAAAGTGTTCCTTATGTGTCCAGTGATAATGCTGGGTTTTATATCATATTTAGTAGTCTCTATTCCTAATTTTCACTAAACGCCTTAATAACATATTTTCCTGTCCATCTAAAAGACTTCATCAGTGTCCCTAAAAAACTTGATAGCTTCTCTCTGTAACAATAATTGTGAAACAGAGGAAATCTTGCCATCAGGCTGATTAAAGTCTTGACCCTCATCTGACAATGGAATGAACATTCTATTCCAGCCTGATTCCACCCAGGAGGGCATGATGAATATGTATATACAACTGGTCAGGATTTCATAAGAAATGTTATCGTGACGACTGGTTATAAGGATTAAGGAAATGAAAGCTGGAAAATAAGAGAATGTAGTAGTAGCACTTGTGAAATAATTTATGTTTATTCTTGAAATATTTTATTTTTATTTTAATATTTTAATATTCATTTTTATTGAAATATAATTGACTTAAAATACTATATTAATTTCAAAATACCTAGGTATAAACCTACCTAAGGAGGCAAAAGACCTGTACTCCAAAAACTATAGGACACTGATGAAAGAAATTGAAGATGATACAGACAGACAGAAAGATATACCATGTTCTTGGATTGGAAGAATCAATATTGTGAAAATGACAATACTACCCAAGGCAATCTACAGATTCAATGCAATCCCTTTCAAATTACCAATGGCATTTTTCACAGAACTAGAACAAAAAGTTTTTCAATCTGTATGGAAACACAAAAGATCCTGAAAAGCCAAAGCAAATCTTGAGAAAGAAAAACGGAGCTGGAGGAATCAGGCTTCCTGGCTTCAGACTATACTACAAAGCTACAATCATCAAAACAGTATGATACTGGCACAAAAACAAATGTAGCACAGGATACAAATCCCAGAAGTAGACCTATCCCCCTATGGTAAATTAATTTATGACAAAGGAGGCAAGAATATACAATAGAGAAAAGACATTCCCTTCAATGAGTGGTGCTGGGAAAACTGGACATCTACATGTAAAAGAATGAAATTAGAACATTCTCTAACACCATACACACAAATAAACTCAAAATGGGTTGAAATATTTTCTTTCTGCATTTCAAGAAGATATCCAGCAAGCAAAAGCTGCTTGATCGCCATGGTGCTTGCTACCCTCCCAGAAAAGGTGACACCAGGTAAAGATACAGCTGAGTAGGCTGAGGGAGGCCTGTGGGACAAGGAGAGAGACAAACTGTAGAGGTTGTTGTGATGGTGAGAATTTAGCAGGAGGCTGGCAGTTCCACAGGAGGCAGGGCCCTACACTCCTCTCTTTCTGATCCAGTGCCCTGTGGTGGGATGGGGGTGCCTGCAAGGACACACCTTGTTGCCAAAGACCCCAGTGGGCAGGACCTAAAAAGGCCAAAATGGACCGACAATGGGAAATTCAGAGTAAGAAATGTGGACAAGAACCAGTTACTGGACACATCTCCCTAGATCAAAATTCCCTTCCTCTCCTGGCCTCAAACTACTACCTGTGGCCTGGGAAGCACACACCAGCTAACATCCCCTACTTTAGCCATTTTGCAGTTCTGACTCAGAATTACAGAATCTCAGGGTTGAAAGGAATTCAATAGTCATCCATCTTTTTCATAAAAAGCTGGTGTTATATGTTCATCCAAAAGAATGGATGCTTTTCTGTTTACGATGTGCTTAATATTTTGTTATTTTATTATAAACATGACTAAATAAAAACATAAAAGTTTAAGAAACTTATCCATCCTATGTCTTATTCATTATGGACCCATCCCTCATCTACATATTGATACAGAAGAAAGATATGCACCTGCAGAAAAGGAATGAGACTGAAAAGATAATGAGGAAATAAATGAGGCAAAAAGAGAAAGTCTCTTCTGAGTGTCTTGTTTTCTTCCGGGAACTCTGTGTCCAGTCCCAACTCTGCCCCACCAAACTATGTGACCTAAGATGAGCCCTTGTTCCCCTCTGGACTGCAATGTTCTCATCTTTAAAAAGGATGCAGTCCAAAGGTGCTCACAAATTCTCCTCCAGCTCTATCAGTCTCTGATTCTGCACCTCACCTCTGTGAATAATAGGATAATATGAACTTCCTGGAAACGCATTGCTTGCAAGAGGCTTTTAGGATTTAACACCAGTAAGAACTGCATTCAGAGGGAAAGATATATTTAGCAGGTGGGTCTTTTGTCTCCTTTCATCATAACATTACGCTAGGCTGACCAGAGTTTATTCTTCCCTGGACATAGATATAAAACAGATTATACCATTGGTAAAATAATGTGTTATTAAAATGAGAAATTTCTGCACATTATTTGGATAAAACAAAGAGGAGACATAATCTTAATGTATTTGTGGTCAGTCTTATAAAAGACTTCATAGATTGTCTCCATGTTTTTATGAATAATGAATGCAAAATATTGCTTCTTCCTTTTAAAAGGAAATAATGTTGTACTTTGGTGTTCTTTTAATAAGACCCACAAAAGCCTCCTATGCTTACCTTCTGCTGTTAGTTGTTATGGTTATCTGTATGGTAGGGTTATTCTATAGCCTAAATAACTACTTTCTTATTTATTTGCTGGACCAGTATAGAAAAGGGAGAATAGGAATTGGGGTGGGGAGGGGGGAGTAGAGGGGAAGACAGTGAGAGAGAGATCTTTAATTTATGTTTACAGTTGAAGTGCTAAATTTATGGAATCTTAGTGATGCCCTATTTCATTAAAGACGGTAATTCATGTACCACATTCAATATTTTAGTTCAAATTGTACAACTGGAGGCTGTTTCCACTAACACAGAAGACATCCAGAAATACTATCATTGGTGCTATGTTAATAAATGCAAATCTCATTACCCTCGGAGGACATTGATAGCTTAAGAAGAAATAGAAAGCAATATTCTGATTTTCCATGATCACATCCCACGAGAATCATAGTCTAATAGAACGCTCCCCAAATTTAACTTGTATTTGAGACTTTATATGCTTATGTCTTTCTACCTAACTCAAACTCTCCCATGATACAAACTACTTGACAACTTTATGTGACTAGTCATCTGATAGACCAAAAATGTACGTAAAACTCAGCAACAATTGGGCAACTTGTCATCTCTACGTGAAAAACATCTAAAATTGGTCATCTACTGAAGCCCTAAGCTATTTGCACATGCCTCTTCTAAACAAAAATAAAGGTCCAATCTTCATATACTGCATTGCCACACTACTGCCATAGAAACACGAGGGAAACAGATGTAAGACTCCTGCTGTGTGAGTGAAAAAAGGAAAATCAGATGCTGTGGGCTTGGAGGCTTTGCTGTAGACAGCCCTTCCGGGATGGTGGTGAGTTTCTGGTGACCATTTCCACTCTCTGTATTGAGCGAAACTGACGTGCACCTCTCCTCTCTCCCCACCCAGCCCCAAGGTCGCTAACCTTCTCAGCGTTGACAGCAAGGACTCTTTAAAAGAAGGATGACAAAATGTGAACACTTTCCACGTGCGGCATGCCAAACGCCTAAACTGAAAGTATTACTTTTCAAGCCCACCAAGCTAGAGGAACATTTTGGCTCTGGTGAAAATGTATTCTCCTTCTATTAAAGCGTGTGTGTGTGTGGGGGGGTGTGTGTGTGGGGGGTGGGGGGGTGGGGGGGTGGGTGTATGTGCGTACGCACATGCGCTTGTGCACGTACCCCACACACACTCACACACTCCATTAGTTAAAAAACCCCTTTCATTTTTTCCCAACCCTCTCCCACTCCATTCACACACACACACACACCCATTTTACATTGCTATTACATCAGAAAATGCTGTCTGTAGTACAGTACAATGCATCCGGTGGCCTAGACAGTGAATCACAAAGGGATTTCCTTATGCTATGAAGGAAAACAGTTTTATCACCTGCTCTTCCTGAGACAGGCTGGGACCTGGGACCCTTTGTTGCAGTGCTGCAATGCTTGCAACTGGACACACCTCTCCTCGAGCAACAGAATACAAAGAAACTATAAGGGACTAAAAACTGTGTGCATGCACAGTTGGGGCAAATTATGGACAACAAATTATGGACAACAAAAAGACCAAAAAACCCAGCTTCCACTTCTGAAGAGCCGGGAGCAAAAAACACGCTGTCAGGAGCAAAAGCAGGGTGCTGCGCACATCCCCTGAACCTCAACACCGTCAAAGGGGTAGGCAAGACACTTGAGGCACACCTCCGGCCTGACCCCTGGATACACCCCTATCCTCACCCCATATAAGGAACCAGCTCCCCTCCGCTAAGGGAGCGAACAAGGGCACCTGTTACTCGTTTTCACTCCCTCCTGCAGCAGCAGGGGCCCCAATAAACCCATGCCTGAGTTTCTGGCCTCTTATCAATCTCTGTTGATTGGGGAAGGCCAGGAACCCGGGTCGGTATCATTCCTATTAGCAGCATAGGCTTCTCTTCAGGTCTAAATAGTCTGGGTGTCTCCACATGCCTTCCGACTAGGTCACCCTGCTTGGCACAAAACCCTCACCGCTATGCCATGTGTCACACATTATTAACAGTGTGTTCTAGTTACCCACTGAAATGTTGTCTATACAACCCGTATCTACCACCTTGCTGGCTGCCCCGCATTCTGGTTGACACACAGCTTAGAAGGTCAGCCTTGTCACTCCTCCTTCCCCACCCAGGTTGGCAAAGGCCTCTGGTTGCGATCATGCAGGCTGCTGTCAACAAACTGAAAGAACTCAAACTGAAATAACTCATATAGGAAGCTCCCTCTCTCTTCCCACACTGCAACTATTTGTTGCAATCTGGGTTTTCAACACGCTGTGTTTACATCCAGAGGCCTAACTATAGACACATTTTTCAAAGATTCACAGATAACTCATTAAGACCCATGGAGAGTTGTTTGGATAGCTGCTTACTATTAGATTTACCCAAATCATGAGTTCACCCAATCTTCTTCCATTTCTGTGTTATTCTGCCAAACTGCTGTCACTTTAAGTTTTCTAAAATATTATAATGATAGGTTGAAATTAAATAGGCTCAAGTAACATCAGCTGATTTCATTCCCCAAGTGTTTATTGAATGGCTGCTACAAATGGTGGGTACTCGGCTGTGTGTGGTAGATACGGCAATAAACAGGGGAGACAGGCAAGTAAAAAGATGCTACAGTACAGTGTGATAAAGAAGGTGTCAAAGGAGCTTTGGAAGCACATAGACGGGTATTAAGCCCCATATGGAAAGCTCCAAGGGGATTTCCAGGAAGAAGGTAATGTTAAAACTAAATCTAAAAGGGACCTGGCTATATAGAGGGAAGAGTGACAGAAGCAGTGATAAAAAGGGGTTTGTGGGGAGATTCTGGGTTGCTTGATCTGGGTGGTGGTGGTTATGTGAGTGGAGCGTGTTCACTTTGCTTTAATTCATCACACTTACAGTTACGATTTGTGCCCTTTACTGAAAGTAATTTAAGAAGAACATTTTTAAAAGATCAGTGGGGTATCTTATGTAATTTAACAATGATCAGAACCTTATGAAATAGCTATATTGATAATAATCTCCATTTTGTAGATGAGGAAACAGATTCATTCACCATTCAACAAATACTTTCTGAATGTGGGTGATATATTGGGCTTTGGTGGTGAGCAAATCAGGCAAGGTCGCTGCTGGAGTGAGGTTCACAATCTAGTTGGAACTGAATAATTTGTCCCAGGTCACACTTAAAAGGCAGAGCCAGATTCAAAACTAACAGTGCCTCATTCACAGCCCCTGCCCTTTCTAGCACCCTGCACATGGCCAGATTTAACATTTTTCTTATAATCCTTGGGAGCCACTGAAGATACTTCAGTAGCAGAAAAACATGATCAAATATACAGTTTAGAATAACCACTAGCAACGGTATGGAGAAGAGATTCAATAGAGAAAAGCCCCTTACGTTGGTGGACAATTGCTTTTCAACAAAGGAACCATGACCATTAAATGGGGTAAGAACAGGCTTTTCAACAACTGGTGATGGCGCAACTGGATATCCATATTCAAAAGAATGAACTTGGACTCCTGCCTTATCCTATAGAAAATTTAGCCCAAAGTGGATCAAAGACCTAAACTATAAAACTCTTGGAAGAAAACATAGGTGTAAATTTTCATGACCTTGGATCAGGCAATGACTTAGATATGATAACAAAAGCACAAGCAACCAAAGAAATAACAAAGTTGCACTTCCATTAATATTTTTTTTAACAACAAAAGAAGGAACCTGCTCTAAGAATGTGAAACATTTTTCTTTCCGATACCAAACGTGGTGAATGAGTCCCTCCAACAGATTCATGAGAAAGAAGAAAGTTTTATTCATAAGAAGAAAGTTCTATTTCGTATCTTGAGTTCAACAGTGCTTCTGGCATTAGTCACTAGGAATTCTCCTTAATATATTCAAAGGAGAGAATATTTAGAGAGAGAATTTAGGACCAGAAAACTATTTTCTGAAGCCACTAGGAAATGTTTATACTTACTGAATTGCCCTTTGTATTGCAAAGGAGTCAAGTATGCCTTGCCTTAAAATGCTTTCTTTTTTTTTTCCTCTGAAATAACATATCTTAAGCACTCAGAAATTCTCTTTAAATTATTACCATTTTTAAACACCTGTTCAAGTATGACCTTAATTTTATGTATGTTTATGTGTGTGTATCTATGCCATCCATATACTGTATCACATACATCAGGCATATTCAATTGGATGTCATCAAAGTTAGAAATGTTTGTATAGAGGATATTATCAACAAAGTGAAAGCACAACCCACACAATAAAAGAAAATATTTGCAAATCATATATCTGATAAGGGCCTAGTATCCCTATGATCCACATAATTTATATAAAAAATTATTACAACTTCATAATAAAAAGGCAAATAAAATTGGGCAAAAGATTTGAGTAGACATTTTTTCCAATGAAAAATACAAATGGCGCATAAGCACATGAAAAGATGCTCAACAACATTTATCGTTAGGGAAATGCAAATGCAAATCAAAACCACGAGATACAACTTCATACTCAGTAGAATGGCTAAAACTTTTAAAAAGCAGGCGATAATATGGCAGTCATTACACTTCTAGATATATACATAAAAGAAATAAAAACCTATGTCCATACCAAAATTTGCACATGACTGTTCATAGAATTATGATTCATAGTAGCGGAAAATGGCAACAACTCATGAATGGATACACAAAATATCCACACAATGGTACGCTATTCAGCCATTAAGAAAAAGAAGTATTGATTCATGGTATAATAAGGATAAACCTTGAAAACATTATGCTAAGTGAAAGGAAGCTGACACAAAAGATTACATGTCATAAGATTCTACTAATATGAAATGTTCAGAATAGGCAAATCCACTGAGGTAAAAAGTAGTTAGTAGTTAGTGGTTACTTAGGGCTGGGGGAGGAAGGAATGGGGAATAACTATTAATTGGTATGGGGTTTCTTTCTGAGGTGACTAAAATGTTCTAGAAACTTCTAAGGGGGTGATGGTTGTAAACACTGGGCGCAAAGTCAGTTTGGCAGTGTACAGATGGCAGGAAATGGTCACCCAGAAACTCGCCACAGTTTTGGAAGTTGTGTCTACATGGTAAAATTATGCTATCATTTTAATTTTCTTCCTCATAGCAGAAGTCTTGCGCATTTCCCTCTTGGGTAATGTGTGTGTATATGTCATCCGTATACTGTACATATATATGAGGCATACCATAGAAAAGCACTGCAAGGAACAGGTCAAAATATTAATAGAAGTTATCTCTTTTTAAAGTAGCTATCTTTCAGTGGGATTTTAAATAACTTTTGTATTTCCTTATCGTTTTTTTGTTATTTCTCAAATGTTCTGCAGTGAATTTGTATTACTTTTGTAATCAGAGAAAAATACATTTTAATGGTTTCTTTAATAAGCTACAGGCTGCATAATTGCTTTTACTTCAAGGTCTCCCCTCTAGGGACTGACCCTGTACGGAAATAGTGGGTAGGTATTAATCCCTGTGCCAACAAGACTAATACCAATTCATTAATACCACAAAAACAAATTAGTTTGAGCTTTTTGTATGCACAACTGTCACGGTACTTCAAGCTGTCTTATAAAAAATGGAATCATTTCAAACACATGGCTGAATTTTACACACAGCCTTTTTCTTTATGTAGAATTGTCTGTATTTGTTTTCGGCAAGGGAAAAAGAAAGTCCCTGATGACATTTTGCAAATACCAGTTGATGATTTTCAAAACTATTTCTTTTTCCTTGAGCCAACTGTATCCATTGCAAGTCTATTCCCATCTGCCATCAATAAAAACAACCTTATCTCAAAACATGGTTTTTTGAAATGTCATTGCAGTACTCCACCTATTTTCTTGTAAGGAGGGATAAAAAAAAGCTTTGGTTGACTTCCATATTCTTGAAAGACAGACTGTATTTCTGTGTAGAGTGTGTGTAGGAAAGGAGTCAGGGTTGGGGGGAGGAGGGGCAGAGAGAATAGAGAGCTTTAGTACCAAATACTAATTTAATAGGTAATTTTGTTAGTTCCATTCCATTATTAATTTTCAAGACATACTAGGTTTTATGATCGAAAAAGTTTAAAATATATTCTATACTGGTGTTTCTCAAACTTAATGTGCATAAGAATTATCTGAGGGTTTGGTTAAAATGTAAATTCTGATTGAGTAAATCTGAGAAGGGCTAATAGTCTGCATTTCTAATATGTGTGTTTGTGTGTGTGTGTGTGTGTGCACAAACAGTAATAGTATGCATACACAGATAAAATTATGATGTTCAATGACGAAAACACGCTTTTAGATATAACTTTTGTCATTTTATTTTCAATTCAGACTATTCTAAGGCTATAGCCTTATTCCTTATTTATAAAAAGGAAATACAAGTTCTTCTTAAAAAGTTAAATACAGCTGTGGTTGCCAGCCTTCAAGATGGCCTACCAATGATCCCTACCTCTGGTACCTGCATCTCCTGTGTCGCCTCCCATATTACACCAGAGTTGGTGTGTGATCAGTAGAATTGAGCCAAGCTGATGCTATGTCCCTTCTGAGATTAGGTTATAGCAAACACCGGGGCTTCCCTCTTGGGCTTTCCTCCATGCTCTCTGGATCACTCACTCTGGGGAAGCAGCTGCCGTGGTATAAGCTGTCCTAGGAAAGGCTCACATGGTGAGGAACTGAGAACCCCTGCCAACAGCCATGTGAGTGAACTTGGAAGGTGATCCTTCAGCCCAGTCAACTTTTCAGACGGCTACAGCCCCAGTATGTATCTTGGCTACAACCTCAGAGAGAATCGGATCCAGAATCACCCAGCTAAGCGAGTCCTGGGTTCTTGACCCTCAGAAACACTGACTTCAAAAAAGTGTGTTGTTTGAAGCTGCCAAGTTTAGGAGTATATACATAGCAATAGATAACAAACACGTGGGCAAAAATGATATATGTAGTAATGAATCCACAGAAAGTTGGTCTGTTTCTCAACAGAACCCATGAACTTTTTCTAATAGGATTTTTTGACCTCCCACAGTTAAAAGAACACACAGTATAATGGTCTAGGATGTCTTATCAACCTCTTTCTGTCTCTGTTCACAGATCAGTGATGGAAGAGGGGGAGACTGAAGCCAGCCACCCTCATGCACGCATGCCCTGAACTCCAAACCCAGCGGTGTTATCATCTTACATTCCCCCAATTCAGCAGCCTAGCATGGACTCCTCCAAAAACCAAACAGTGACTTACAGTAGCAGAAAGCAGCACACTGCCTTATCTGTGTCCCTCCCTTGGCATGCTACGTTACAATCTTGTTAAAGATATTTGGAGAGGCAAGAACTCATTCTTAGGTATAAATAATAATGTCTAGCCTATATCGAAAGTAAGAATATCATGATTACAAAAATTGTTCACTGAAATAATAGTAAATGTATACATAATGTTTACCATTACTGTGCTGACCCGTTTTTATAGATTAACTCATGTCATTCTCACAAATCCAAGAAGGAGGTGCAGCAAATATTCTTATCTTACAAATGAAGAAGTTGAAGGCTATGTAACTTGCTCAAGGTCACCCAGCCAGTTATGGGATGGGGCCAGTCTGGCTCCAGAGCCTATGCTCTACACTGATCCTCATAAATAACAAATCTGTTTACTATAGTAAAATACTATTAATTCAAAAACCAAGGAACTGGCAAAGTGAAAGTGGCATGCTTTGTACTATTTATACTTTTCGTTTAAGAATTACATGGACTCAGAGACCTTCAAGACAGCAGAGGAATAAGACGTGGCGCTCACCTTCCTCCCCACAAATACATCTACATGTGGAACAACTCCTACAGAACACCTACTGAACGCTGGCAGAAGACCTCAGATTTCCCAAAAGGCAATAAACCCCGCACGTATCTGGGTAGGGCAAAAGGAAAAACAGAGACAAAAGAATAGGGATGGGACCTGCACCTCTGGGAGGGAGCTGTGAAGGAGGAAAAGTTTCCACACAGTAGGAAGCCCCTTCACTGGCGGAGACAGGGGGTGGGCGGGGGGAAGCTTCTGAGACACAGAGGACAGTGCAGAAACAGGGGTGTGGAGGAGAAAGCGGGGAGATTCCCCCACAGAGGATCAGTGCCCACCAGAACTCACCAGCCTGAGAGGTTTGTCTGCTCACCCGCCTGGGCGCGCAGGGGCTGGGAGCTGAGGCTCGGGCTTCAGAGTTCAAATCCCAGGGAGAGGACTGGGGTTGGCGGTGTGAACACAGCCTGAAGGGGGCTAGTGCGCCACAGCTACCCAGGAGGGAGTCCAGGAAAAAGTCTGGACCTGCCTAAGAGGCAAGAGACCACTGCTTTGGGGTGCACGAGGAGAGGAGATTCAGAGCACCACCTAAACGAGCTGCAGAAACGGGCGTGAGCTGCAGCTATCAGTGTGGACACCAGAGACGGGCATGAGACGCTAAGGCTGCTGCTGCCGCCACCAAGAAGCCTGTGTGCAAGCACAGGTCACTCTCCACACCTCCCCTTCTGGGAGCCTGTGCAACTCACCACTGCCAGGGTTCCATGGTCCAGGGACAACTTCCCAAGGAGAACACATGGTGTGCCTTGGGCTAGTGCAACATTACACCAGCCTCTGCTGCCGCAGGCTCGCCCCACACTCCGCACCCCTCCCTGCCCCCAGCCTGAGTGAGCCAGAGTCCCCGAATCAGCTGCTACTTTAACCCCATCTTGCCTGGGCAGGACCAGACACTCTCAGGTGACCTACACACAGAGGCGGAGCCAAATCCAAAGCTAAACACCAGGAGCTGTGCAAACAAAGAAGAGAAAGGGAAATCTCTCCCAGCAGGCTCAGGAGCAGCAGATTAAATCTCCACAATCAACTTGATGTACCCTGCATTTGTGGAATACATGAATAGACAATGAATCATCCCAAAATTGAGGCGGTGGACTTTGGGAGCAACTGTACACTGTGGTTTGCTTTCTGCATCTAATTTATTTCTGGTTTTATGATTATCTTAGTTTAGTAGTTAGAATTTATCATCAATATTAGATTTGTTTATTCATTTGGTTGCTCTCTTCTTTTTTTATATATATTTTTTTCCTTTTTCTATTTTTGTGAGTGTGTATGTGTATGCTTCTTTGTGTGATTTTGTCTGTATAGCTTTGCTTTTACCACTTGTCCTAGGGTTCTGTCTGTCCGTTTTTTATTTTTTAGTATAGTTTTCAGCACTTGCTATCATTGGTGGATTTGTTATTTGGTTTGGTTGGTCTCTTCTTTCTTTCTTTCTTTTATTCCCTTTTTTTATTACTTTTTGTTTTATTTTTAATAATTTTTAAAATTATTTTAATAACTATTTTATTTTATTTCTATTTTCTTTTTTTCTCCTTTTTCTTCTGAGCTGGGTGGCTGACAGATTCTTCGTGCTATGGCGGGGTGTTATGCCTGTGCCTCTGAAGTGGGAGAGCCGAGTTCAGGACAGTCATCCACCAGAGATCTCCCGGCTCCACGTAATATCAAATGGCGAATGCTTTCCCAGAGATCTCCATCTCAACGCTAAGACCCGCCTCCATGCAATAACCAGCAAGCTACAGTGCTGGAAACCCTATGCCAAACAACTAGCAAGACAGGAAGACAACCCCACCCATTAGCAGAGAGGCTGCCTAAAATCATAATACAGTCAAAAACACCCCCAAAACACACCATTGGACGTGGCCGGCCCACCAGAAAGACAAGATCCAGCCCTACCCACTGCAACACAGGCACCAGTCCACTGAACCAGGAAGCCTACACAACCCACTGAACCAACCTTAGGCACTGGGGGCAGACACCAAAAACAGTGGGAACTATGAACCTGCAGCCTGTGAAAAGGAGACCCCAAACACAGTAAGTAAAGCAAAATGAGAAGACAGAGAAACACACAACAGATGAAGGAGCAAGGTAAAAAATCACCAGACCAAACAAATGAAGAAGAAATAATCAGTCTACCTGAAAAAGAATTCAGAGTAATGATAGTAAAGATCATCCAAAATCTTGGGAAAGAATGGAGAAAATACAAGAAACGTTTAACAAGGACCTAGAAGAACTAAAGAGCAAACAAACAATGATGAACAACACAATAAATGAAATTAAAACTTCTCTAGAAGGAATCAATAGCAGAATAAGTGAGGGAGAAGAACGGATAAGTGACCTGGAAGATAAAATAGTGGAATTAACTACAGCACAGCAAAATAAAGAAAAAAGAATGAAAAAAATTGAGGACAGTCTCAGAGACCTGTGGGACAACATTAATTCACCAACATTCAAAGTATAGGGGTCCCAGAAGAAGAAGAGAAAAAGAGAGTGTATGAGAAAATATTTGAAGAGTTTATAGTTGAAAACTTCCCTAATATGGAAAAGGAAATAGTCAATCAAGTCCAGGAAGCACAGAGAGTCCCATACAGGATAAACCCAAGGAGAGACACAACAAGACACATATTAATCAAACTATCAAAAATTAAAGAAAAAATATTAAAAGCAGCAAGGGAAAAACAACAAATAACATACAAGGGAATCCCCATAAGGTTAACAGCTGACATTTCAGCAGAAACTCTGCAAGCCAGAAGGGAGTGGCAGGACATATTTAAAGTAATGAAAGGGAAAAACCTACTCTCAAGATTACTCTACCCAGCAAGGATCTCATTCAGATTTGATGGAGAAATTAAAACGTTTACAGACAAGCAAAAGTTTAAGAGAATTCACCACCACCAAACCAGCTTTACAACAAATGGTAAAACAACTTCTCTAGGCAGGAAACAGAAGAGAAGGAAAAGACCTACAATAATAAACCCAAAACTATTAAGAAAATGGTAATAGGAACATACATATTGATAACTACCTTAAATGTAAATGGATTAAATGCTCCAACCAAAAGACATAGACTGGCTGAATGGATACAAAAATAAGGCCCGTATATATGCTGTCTATAAGAGACCCACTTCAGACCTAGGGACACAGACTGAAAGTGAGGAGATGGAAAAAGGTATTCCATGCAAATGGAAATCAAAAGAGAGCTGGAATAGCAATTATCATTTCAGACAAAATACACTTTAAAATAAAGACTATTACAAGAGACAAAGAAGGACACTACATAATGATCAAGGGATCAATCCAAGAAGAAGATATAACAATTGTAAATATTTATCCACCCGACATATAAGCACCTCAATACATAAGGCAAATGCTAACAGCTATAAAAGGGGAAATTGACGGTAGCACAATCATAGTAGGGGACTTTAACACCCCATTTTCACCAATTGACAGATCAACCAAAATGAAAATAAATAAGGAAACTCAAGCTTTAAATGATACATTAAACAAGATGGACTTAATTGATATTTATAAGACATTCCATCCAAAAACAACGGAATACACTTTATTCGCAAGTGCTCACGGAAACTTCTTCAGGATAGATCATATCTTGGGTCACAAATCAAGCCTTGGTAAATTTAAGAAAACTGAAATTGTATCAAGAGTCTTTTCTGACCACAATGCTATGAGACTAGATATCAATTACAGGGAAAAATTTTGTAAAAACTACAAACACATGGAGAATAAACCATACACTACTAAATAACCAAGAGATCACTGAACAAATCAAAGGTGAAATCAAAAAATACCTAGAAACAAATGACAATGAAAACACGATGACCCAAAACCTATGGGATGCAGCAAAAGCAGTTCTAAGAGGGAAGTCTACAGCAATACAATCCTACCTCAAGAAACAAGAAATATCTCAAATAAACAACCTAATCCTACACCTAAAGCAAATAGAGAAACAAGAACAAAAAAACCCCCAAAGTTAGCAGAAGGAAAGAAATAAAAATCAGATCGGAAATAAATGAAAAAGAAATGAAGGAAACAATAGCAAAGATCAATAAAACTAAAAGGTGGTTCTTTGAGAAGATAAATAAAATTGATAAACCATTACCCAGACTCATCAAGAAAAAAAGGGACAAGACTCAAATTAACAGAATTAGAAATGAAAAAGGAGAAGTAACAACTGACATTGCAGAAATACAAAGGATCAAGAGATTACTACAATCAACTATATGCCAATAAAATGGACAACCTGGAAGAAAGGGACAAATTCTTAGAAAGTTATAACCTTTCTGAAGACTGAACCAGGAAGAAATAGAAAATATAAACAGACCAATCACAAGCACTGAAATTGGGACTGTGATTAAAAATCTTCCAACAAACAAAAGCTAAGAACCAGATGGCTTCAAAGGCGAATTCTATCAAACATTTAGAGAAGACCTAACACCTATACTTCTCAAACTCTTCCGAAATACAGCAGAGGGAGGAACACTCCCAAACTCATTCTACGAGGCCACCATCACCCTGATACCAAAACCAGACAAAGATGTCACAAAGAAAGAAAACTATAGGCCAATATCACTGATGAACATAGATGCAAAAATCCTCAACAAAATACTAGCAAACAGAATCCAACAGCACATTAAGAGGATCATACACCATGATCAAGTGGAGTTTATCCCAGGAATGCAAGGATTCTTCAATACATGCAAATCAATGTGATAAACCATATTAAGAAACTGAGGGATAAAAACCATATGATCATCTCAATAGATGCAGAAAAAGATTTCAACGAAGTTCAAGACTCATTTATGATAAAAACCCTCCAGAAAGTAGGCATAGAGGGAACTTAACATAATAAACGCCATGTATGGCAAACCCAGAGCCAACATCATTCTCAATGGTGAACAACTGAAACCATTTCCTCTAAGATCAGGAACAAGACAAGATTTTCCACTCTCACCACTATTATTCAACATAGTTTTGGAAGTTTTAGCTGCAGCAGTCAGAGAAGAAAAAGAAATAAAAGGAATCCAAATCAGAAAAGAAGAAGCAAAACTGTCACTGTTTGCAGATAACATGATAGTATGCATAGAGAATCCTAAAGAACCCATCGGAAAACTACTAGAGCTAGTCAATGAATTTGGTAAAGTAGCAGGATACAAAATTAATGCATAGCAATCTCTTGCATTCCAGTGCACTAATGATGAAAAATATGAAAGAGAAATTAAGGAAACACTCCCATTTACCATTGCAACAAAAAGAATAAAATACCTAGGAATAAACCTACCTAAGGAGACAAATGGCCTATATGCAGAAATCTATAAGACACTGAGGAAAGAAATTAATGATGATACAAACAGATGGAGAGATATACCATGTTCCTCGATTGGAAGAATTAACATTGTGAAAATGACTATACTACCCAAAGCAATCTACAGATTCAATGAAATCCCTATCAAACTTCCAATGGCATTTTTCACAGAACTAGAACAAAAAAATTCACAATTGTATGGAAACACAAAAGACCCTGAATAGCCAAATCAATTTTAAGAAAGAAAAATGGAGATGGAGGAATCAGGCTCCCAGACTTCAGACTATACTGCAAAGCTACAGTAATCAAGAGAGTATGGTACTGGCACAAAAACAGAAATATAGATCACTGGAACAGTATAGGAAGGCCAGAGATAAACCCACACACATATGGTCACCTTATTTTTGATAAAGGAGGCAAGTATATACAATGGAAAAAAGATAACCTCTTAAATAAGTGGTGCTGGGAAAACTGGACAGTTACATGTAAAAGAATGTAATTCAAATACTCCCTAACACCATATACACACATAAACTCAAAATGGATTAAAGACCTAAATGTAAGGCCAGACACTATAAAACTTAGAGGAAAACATAGGCAGAACACTCTATGACATAAATCACAGCAAGATCCTTTTTGACCCACCTCCTAGAGAAATGGGAATAAAAACAAAAATAAACAAATGGGACCTAATGAAAAAAAGCTTTTGCATAGCAAAGGAAACCATAAACAAGACGAAAAGACAACCCTCTGAATGGGAGAAAATATTTGCAAATGAAGCAACTGACAAAGGATTAATCTCCACAATTTACAAGCATTTCATGCAGCTCAATATCAAAAAAACAAACAACCCAATCCAAAAATGGGCAGAAGACATAAATAGACATTTCTCCAAAGAAGATATACAGATTGCCAACAAATACATGAAAGGATGCTCAACATCACTAATCATTAGAGAAATGCAAATCAAAACTACAATGAGGTATCACCTCACACCAGTCAGAGTGGCCATCATCAAAAAATCTACAAACAATAAATGCTGGAGAGGGTGTGGAGAAAAGGGAACCCTTTTGCACTGTTGGTGGGAATGTAAATTGGTATAGCCACCGTGGAGAACAGTATGGAGGTTCCTTAAAAAACTAAAAATAGGATTACCCTACGACCCAGCAATCCCACTACTGGGCATATACCCTGAGAAAACCATAATTCAAAAAGAGTCATGTACCCCAATGTTCGTTGCAATTCTATTTACAATAGCCAAGACATGGAAGCAACCTAAGTGTCCATTGACAGATGATTGGATAAAGAAGATGTGGCACATATATACAATGGAATATTACTCAGCCATAAAAAGAAACGAAATTGAGTTATTTGTAGTGAGGTGGATGGACCTAGAGTCTGTCATACAGAGTGAAGTAAGTCAGAAAGAGAAAAACAAATACTGTATGCTAACACATATATATGGAATCTTAAAAAAATTTTGTTCTGAAGAACCTAGGGGCAGGACAGGAATAAAGACACAGACATAGAGAATGGACTTGAGGACACGGGGAGGGGGAAGGGTAAGCTAGGAGGAAGTGAGAGAGTGGCATGGACATATGTACACTACCAAATGTAAAATAGATAGCTAGTGGGAAGTAGCTGCATAGCACAGGGAGATCAGCTCGGTGCTTTCTGACCACCTAGAGGGGTGGGATAGGGAGGGTAGGAGAGAGACTCAAGTGGGAGGAGATATATAGGGATATATGTATATGTATAGCTGATTCACTTTGTTACAAAGCAGAAACTAACACACCATTGTAAAGCAATTATACTCTAATAAAAATGCTAAATAAAAAAAAAGGAAATCCACTGATTCTAGACAGCTTGGGAACAGTAGTACCTTTAAATAAACTACAGTTTCCAATGAAGACTCATTAGCTTAGACGGGCTTGTGAACAATCGCCTCCACTCTGTGTCAAACCGATAGGCCAGGTGACACTGCAGCTTTTTAAGTCCCACCTAATCCTAACTGCTGAGTATGGAAAGACAAAATTGTCCCGTCTGCATTTTGCGATTTTAACACTTGGCCATGCCGTTTCTATGTTTATCTTTGTTTTCTGCCTCTTTGTTCCAAAGTTTTCTCCCTCTCCCCCATTAAAGGCCATCTCAGACTGCAAGCTGGCCGGTCCACTGCTCTAAGCATACCAATTGGATCATGAGTAATGACCGGGCACTTTCATTTAGGGATGTTTCTAACAACAGGATTGAGTCCAGCTGCCATGTGTTGCCTAAACTGAACATTCAAACAAGGTGGAAAACACTAGATCTGTGTCCTTGGATACTGGAAGCTTCAAGGACTGTTTATTGTTCAGCATCTTAAATCAAAATAGAAGGAGATTTCACACTGTTTCCCGGGAACATCTCCTTAGGCAAGGAGCAAATCTGTTCTTTAATAAGAATCATTGAGTGAACCAGACTTGTTGCTCATTAGCTCCATTTTCAAATAGCAGCAATAGTTCTTTTTCATTTTAATCAAGAGGCAAGTGATCTTTTTTTGCCTCTCAGAATAGAAAGACAATTGAGGACACTCATGATGGCCAATCCAGCCCTACCTGCCAGATGTTTCTCTAGGAGTTTATTTTTGTGTTTTAGATAATGACGCATTCACGATGGATTTAATTAAAATGGTGGATGCTGTTTTTAGGACTGTATTTCAAATAGGTATGTTCAGTGGAAGTTTAAAGAATGCGAAGCTTTAACTAGTCCAGCGTTAAAGCAAAACGTATAGTATAAATTTGTAACCCTCTTGTGGCTAACCATGGAGGAGTGGAGAAGCAAGGCAGCCCGGGATAGTTCTGTTAGAGAGGTCCAATGCAATACACATTTTTAAATTAATCCTTTTGTTTGTTTATTCAGCAAGTATTATGTATCTACTCTGTGTTAGATGTTATTCTAGACACTTGGGATTTTTCAGTGAATGAAGCAGACAAAGATTCATGCTCCTGAAGAATATACTTTCTACTCGGGAGACACAGACACTAAATGATCAATTGTAATAAGTAAATTCTACCATTTGTCAGTTGACGAGTGCTGTGGGAAAAGAAAAGGGGAAAGGGAGTTGGAAGTAAGGAAAGACCTATTTTAAACAAGATGGTCAGGATGAACCTCATTAAGGAAGTGACATTTCAGGTAAGATTTTAAAAAGGCGGAAGGAATATCCGGGAGAAGAGCTTTCTAGCAGTGGAAACAGGCGAAGTAAGGGTCCAAGGCAGGAGCGGGTCTGACGGGGGAGCCAGGGTGACTGGCGTGGAGAAGCCAAAATGGAAGTAGTTGGAGAAGAGATAATGGGTACTGTTCACTCTGAAAGGGAACCTACTACAGGGTTTTTAGCAGAGAAGTGACATTTGTCAGCATATTTTTACTCGATAACTTTGGTTGCCATAGAGGGATAAGAGGAGAAACAGAGAGACCATTAGCAGACTAGTGTAATCTGAGTAAAGATGGTGGTTCAAAACAGGTGGGAGCATGAGGTAAAGTAAGGATTGAATGGATGTTGGACATATTCTGAAAGTAGAGCCAGGATTTGTTGCTAGACTGGATGAGGGGTGGGAGAAAAAGAGAGAAGTCAAGATGCCTCTGAAGTTTTAGGCTTCAGCAATTTGAAGAACAGAATTCCCTTCAATTAAGATGGAGAAGGCTGCAGGTAAAAAGGATGGTTGTTTTAGACATCTTAAACTTGAGATTATCAATTAGAAATCCAAGTGGAGATACTGAATAGACAGTGGAGTACCAGAGTCTAAGGAGAGAAGTCTGAACTGGAGATAGGATATTTTAATAAAAATGGCCTATTGTTTTGGCTACTATATGAGACATTTACAATGTAAAGCACAAGACCCATCCCTAATGAGCCGAAAGACTTTTGGGAGAACTACTATTGGCTATAAAGAATCAATAGGGACTCTCCACGATAACAGATGAAGAACCCTATTTCCAAGTAATTTGTCAATCAAACGGACAGGAATGTTATTTTAAAAAATTAAAAACCCAGCAACCAAGAGTCTTTATGTCACAAACACAGTTTTTTTCCACTTTTCTGAAATAACTGACATATACCACTATAGAAGTGTAAGGTATACAGCACGATGGTTTGACTTACATGCATTGTGAAATGATTACCACAAAAGCTTCAGCTAACAGGCATCTTCTCAAATAAATACAATAAAACGAAAAGAAAGAAGAAAAAAGGAAAAATAAATTCTCCTATGATGAGAACCCTTAGTTTATGTATCACCCAGCAGTGTTAACTGTAATCACTCTGGTGTTCATTATGTTGCTAGGACTTACATATCTCATAGCTGGAAGTTTGTAGCTTTTGACAACCATCCTCCAGTGCTACCTTCCCCACGCCCCACTTCTGGTATAACCACAAGTCTGATCTCTTTTTCTATGAGTTGTTGTTGTTTTAGATTCCACATGTGAGATCATACTGTATTCGTCTTTCATTGTTTGACTTATTTCACACAGCATAATGTCCTCAAGGTTTATCCATGTTGTTACAAACAATAAGGTTTCTAGAATTTCCTTGTTTTTTAATGGCTGAATAATATTCTATTGTATATACATACACCACAACTTCTTTATCAATTCAATAGGAAGGACACTTAGGTTATTTCCAGGTCTTAGCTATTAGAAATAATGCTGCTGGGTGCAGATATCTTTTCAAGTCACTGCAAAACAAAAATCTTGTTCAAAATAGTCCAACATAACTGGTGCAAATATAGTGATTTTGTTTTAAAAAATGTATGTCTCAAGAGAAAAGTCCTTTGTAGAAGGTATTTACACACATTTCCTCTCTCATTTTCGGCTTCTCACAATTTCTTGAAACTACTGATTGTCTGAGGACAGTCTGTGAGAACCACGTAGTCCATAAATTGCTCATTAATGTTTGCGTTCACAGTTTATACAATGGGAATCATTCCTATTTATAATCTTTCAACATATGCTGAAGACCTCAGAACAAAAAAGAAAACCAACACCACACCACACTGTAAGGTTACCAATGTCGTGTCTGCTTCGCTCCACAATACCAGTTTTACAAGGCACAATGTAGTAAAACTAGAATCAAGAAGAAGCTACCACGTGGGAAAGTCATTCTGAGTATTATTAGAGATAATAGGTACAGACTCTTGAAAGGAAATGTTGTTTCCTTTGCTTTCTTTTATGAGACAGAGCATACATGTGGCTAAAAGCATAGATGCTAGAGCCAGGATCCCTAATTCGAAATCCCAGCTCAATCCCAGCTGTGTGGGCATGAGCATGCTACGTAACCTCTCTGTGTCACACCACCACTGTGTATAAAATGAGAATAATCACAGTACCCACCTCCTAAGGGGTGTCAAGAACATTACATGAGTTACTATTTATAAAGCTATTAGAAAAGTGCTAGAAACATAGTAAAACCTACAGAAGTGTTTGGTAAGTAAAGGAAATCCTGATTTTCTCTTAAAGCATACCTCCTTCTGCTTTAATTCTGCCACTGGGGCATGTTTTTCATATTTTTCTAACTTTTCAGAAACTGATGGCAGCAGTTAAATATATTTGAGTTTTATTCCCATAATTGTAGACTCGTTCTTCTCAAAAGCTCATCTCTGAGATAGTTTCTGAGGCATGCCGGGTCTCTCTGCCTGCCTTCCAGAAATTGCCTGCAACATGCCTGGTGGGTTTCCAAGTTCTCTCCAGTCAGCCAAGTAAGGTTTAGCGTGATTTTTCATCACCTTGACGTCAGTGAGAAATATCACTAAATTAATGCAAAAAAGATGTTCAATAGGATTTCATGAATAACTCAAAGCCCACTGCAAATACGAGATTGTCTGTGATGTTTTGAATTGATGGAAATCCGTCTAGGGATTTCCAGCAATTCATAAACCAATTTCAGCTGACCGATTTAAAACTTCGTTTTTTAAAACCTGGCTTGTCAGAAGGAGAGTAGTCTTTTCCAGGCAAACACCCTAAATTGATTCAATTATCATTGACATCTAATGAATTCACTGCAGGTATCAGCGAAAGTCCCTTATGGAGAAAGTTGACCACAGCAGCTTATGTCCAAACACTCTTGACTTACCTTAAAACATGACCAAGGAAAGAATTGTCTCCACCTCATTAGGCCTGCCTACACTGATTTCCAACTCCCACATTCCCTCCAGCCTTCACCGCTGTCTTTGGACATGCTTTTTCCTGCATGTGCAAAAGTCATTCCCCTTGTACTCCAAGCTTGAGAACTTTCTCCCACGTGTTTCTTGTAGGCTGCCAATATCCATCAGCAAGGGATTTAACATGAATCTTCTTTTTATTCTTGATATTTTGAGCTCCGGACGCTCTTGTAACACTTATTTCTTCATACATGAGCAATATCAAAAGCAAAGAATTTAGGTCTCAAAAATACTTTTGAGAACATTCTTTATGGTGGTAACTTTTTGAATTTTCAAATTTTACTGTGGTTTTCACTCAGGTGTCCATTCCACCCTCCTTCCTTTCTTTTTTTTAGCATGATTGCTTCTTAAGCCTTGCCCATTTTGGTATCAGGATAGGTAGCTGCAGCCTCCAGAAAGCACGGCTCATTCAAAATTTCCTCATATAATATATGCAGCACAAATCTGTCAGGTCAAACAAATTCTCTAGAATCGATTCATCTAGTTTGGTTAACCTGTTTGGTTTTTATAGTTTGCCCATAGCTGTTTCTTCTGACACTGGGATAATATTTGAGTTGAATGGCCAACCTGCATCATTTCATTAAAACCGACAATTTCCAATGTAAAATCAACCCAATGAATATCTTTTAGTCTTTATGTTGCTTGATCTCTCAGTGGCAAATGACCCAAGGAAAGCCTTTTTTTTGATCTCCTAAGTTTCCACATTTTTCCTGATATCTCTCTCACTTCTCTTGATGGTCATTATTGGTCTTAAAGGATTGCAAGCTCCCATTCCATTCCCTGTAGTTATGACACTTGTCTTTTGTTTCTCTGTTCATTCAACTGATTGATCCTAGCTCCATCACTCACTGGCTGTGTGACTTTGAGAAATTTATTTAACTTCTTTGCACCTAAGTTTCCTCATAGACAAAGTGGAATAACGGTATCTACTGCCCAAGGTTGTTGTGTTAGATACTGAGTTAATATTTAGTATCTTAATTGATAAGTATAGTGACTAATCATTAAGTAGAGCCAATTAATACCTAAAATTCTTAATAATAAGTATATTTAATAATTAAATAGAATATTTAAAAACATGCAGAACAGTGATTGGCATAGAGTAAGAACTATTTAACTATTTATTTTTTCTTTCATTAACTCCCATAGCTTCAAATCACCAAGTGTGATGACCGGTAGTAATGACTCTCCAGACCTGCATTTCCAACCAGGATCTCTCTCTCTCTCTCGAACCCAGATATCCTCACCTGGAGGGCCCATGGGTACCATGAGGTCTTTTAACTCTCAAATACGATTTGCTTACCTGCTCTGTCTAAAGAACTGGCACCGCTCAGCTCATGCCAGGACACTGACCTTGACTCTCTTTTCCACCTCAACCTACACATCTCACCATCCATCTGGTTAATCCACTTTTCTAGACCTAATTGGAATCCATCCTTCTATCTCCAGCCTTGCCCAATCTCATCTATCCGCCTCACTGCAGGAGAAAACTTAGAAGACTTAGAGTTTTCTTTCTACAAGGTAATCAGATAGAGCTCCCCCCACAAAGTCCTTCTACGATGCCCTACCAATGCTACTACCACTGTCATTACTCAGAGAGAGTCCAAACGCTTAGCATAGCATATCACGTCTTCCCGCCTGAACTTTCTATTGCCTTTCATCTCTGTTTTTCCAGCCAACAGTCACCTTCTATAATCCAGTCATATCTAAATGACTTGTTTTCCAAAGTATACCATCACTGCTCAGAAAACTCAGGCTAAGTACATACTACCCCACTTCCTAATCCTCATAACTTTCTAGCTAACCCTTTATCCTTTTAGAGTTGGTTGGAGGGAAAGCTCTGAATTAGAACATGAGCAATTCAGCATCATTACTGATCGATGGACCTTACAAGTGATTGTACCCTTCTGAACCTCAGTGTTTCCTCTGTCAAAGAAGCATTATCCATTCGACAAATATGTGTTAAGATCTTATATGCCAGTCCTGTGGTAGACTCCAGAAATATAGCACTGAATAGATGATACCTCTGCTTTCATTAGGTTTACAGTGTAGGGAGGGATATTGACTTTGAGCTTGTAAATTGTCCGCAAATCTCTACCAAAAGAAATAACTAGTCTGTGTTCTGCCACTGTCTCCTCTTACTGCACCTACTCCTATTACAGCTCATATCGCTATACTGCAACTCCTGGTTTTCTCTGTGCTTTAGCTTAGGTTTCTCCCAGAAGAAATGATGAGACAAGAACCTGGGTGCAGGTAGTTTATCTGGGGAATGATCTCAGGAAGCACAGATGAGAAAAAGGGAGACAAGGGAAGAAACCCAGTAAGGAGCGTTTTAATGACCATAGGGCAACTGGGTCTCAATGCCTCTGAAATCTGGCTGAGAAATTATATTTCTCAGAACCATCACACCAGATGGTATGGGAGCCGGAGCACCTCATCTCTAACAAAACGTGACTCCCTGGGGACATTAACTCCACTGTACTTCCAGCTTGTACTTGTATGTGGGTCAATTCAGGTGAACCAAAGCAAGAATGGCAGGACCTCAATAACATCTCCTACACTATCCAGTTCCCTTACCAGCCTGAGCACTGCAAGAAGTGTATAGTACCCATCCTCCTATTCATAGGACTCACCAGAGTTCCCGCTCAGTCTGTGTGCCAAACGAATGGACGAACCTCCACAACATGATAAAATAAATACTCTCAAAGATTCTTGTTGCTCTGCAACACTGAAGGCTAAAAGGGCCCAGGGGAAGAGGCACCTATTGGGGCACAGTTTTCTTGGTAAAATACCAGATATGAAATTCACTGATAAGATGCCTAAAAAGATTTCTTTCTTTCTTTCTAACCAGTGACCACTGTTATGGACTGACTGTTTGGGTCCCCCACTGCCCCAGATTGATATGTCGAAGCCTCAACCCCCAATGTGACTGTATTTGGAGATAGGGCCTTTATGGAGGTAATTAAAGTTAAATGAGGTCATAAACATGAGGGGCTCTGATGTAAAAGGATTAGTGTCCTTAAAAGAAGAGACACCAGAGAGTGCTCTATGGCTCCCTTGTTCTTTCTCTCCACCACGTGAGGACATAGTAAGAAGGCAGCTGTCTGCAAGCCAGAAAATCCTCACCAGAAACCAACCTTGCCATACCTTGATCTTGGGACTTTCCAGCCTCCAGAACTATGAGGAATAAATTTCTGTTGTTGAAGCCACCCAATCTATGGTATTTTGTTATGGCAGCCTGAGCAGACTAAGACAACCACATTGGAAAACATGAATGGTAATGGTGAGGTGGGTTCACCAATGATATCAGGAAAGAGTTGTATGGAAATAGCCAGTGACTTGATATACATGCCCCTGTGAAGTCCGTGACCCCAAATTCTTTCTTTAAACAAGGCTGTATTTAACTACAAAAGCCCCTGAACACACAAGATTGTCTGTAGGAAAGAGACATAAGTTTTATGTTGATCAGTCTAGAACTATTCAGAAATTTCTTGTTCAGATTTTTAAATCAATCATGAACTTTCAGAGATAAATATTTGTCGACAATGATAGGTTTGCGCAGTTTGCTTTTGTGGCATAAAATCACTTCCCATTTCATAGGCACATAAAGCAAGCACATAAAATGGTTAAAAAGCCTTCTTGGACATCAAATAACTCATACAAAACACACTGATGAGTTAAGTGTAAATAAATGAGAAACACATGGATAAAATTTTCCTTAAATACATAAAGCTTTAGACATTAAGTGAAAAAAGGGACTGACAAAACACATCTGGGGTTTTGCCCACTGCAAAAATTATTTTCAGTTTTGGATATTAAGACAAATTACAATTCAATGTGTCTAGCTTGAGTATAAGCTCTTGATTTATAAAATAATGCTTGTCATATAATGATTGGGAAGATAGTATAGATAAACATTTATGAGAACTCAGCCCTGACCTAAGATGGAGAAAATTCTTCACTCATTTAGCAGCAAAAAGGTCAATTTTCTTACTATTATTTTTAGCAAGGGAAGCTTACAGCAACATATTTCTGTACTTGACGCTGAAGAATAAACACATGGAAAGAGCATCAATGTAGAGAATGAAATTGTTGCTACTTTTTTTTTTACATCAACTAAAACCAGATTATAGTTCAGAGGTAGATGAGAGGCGTATTTGCTTCACTTAAATTTGTCAAACAAAGTTGATCAAAAACTAAGTTTTAATTTCCCCCCATATCAACTGATGCATATGATGTGACGGAAGGTTTGGGTTAACTTATACTGTTCATGTGCAGCCAGATTCAGTTTGCCCCTTAACTGTCACCTACAAGTGGACATAGCAAAGTAAGATCAAAAGCGAATTGTGCTCTGGGTCCTAGCTAAGTGACTGTTGTGTAAACTGGTAGCTTTTCCTAGTAAGTACAAAGGGCCTACTTCCATTTAGCCTGGGGAGTCCTCACGCCTGAGCTTCAGTTCTGTGCTCACCATTAAAAAAATGGCCACTGACAATTCCATCCCACCAGTATTTCTCCTGCAGAAGACACACAATGGATAACAGGCTCAACTCTGGACCCATTAAAGCTTCTGGCTTAGGACGTCCCGGTTGGGAGTTGTAGCTGTTTCAAAGGACAATGCAAAGGAAGGAAGTCCCAGGAAATCATCTATCTTCAGGCTTCATCCCTTGAACTGAGGATCTTGATTTTAGTCCTAGACCCTGGTGGCCTGAATTCTCAGAGATTCTCTAAATCTCCCTAGTCCTATACCTTCCTTACTCATAGCATTCTCTAAGCCACAGCTCTCAGAACCATGTCCTTCTTAATGATACACTGACCGACCTGGAATCACTGTCAACTGGAGAAAAAGGAATGATCAGGGATAAGCCTTGATCAGCCATATGATGCCTGAGAGCTGAGAACAAGATACTCTATAGCCAACAGCTCTCAGATCCAGGTCAGAAACAAACAATATATGCCTGTGGAAAATATTCAGAGAAATGGAGCCCTTAGGCACCAGTGAAGAGAACACAATTCAAGGATAACTGAGTAACTGAAAGTAGTCTTTGGGGAAAGAAAAAAGTTAAAGCATTGATGAATAAAGAAAAGGCATCTGGAAGTAAATTGAAAACTTCCAGAAAAGATTCACCATTCTAGATGCCATAAAGAACATTCAGATTCATGGAAAGAGGTCAAATATTAGCACATCATCTGCCTTGAGTGGCTGGGCATGGAGAGAAGTCCCTCCTTCTGTCATCTAGGTCACCCTCTCTTTCTTTCATGAAATAAATTAATTTACACAGAGCAGCAAAAGGTGACACTGCTAATGAAAGGAAATATGGTATCAGTCTGTCATTCTCTCTGCTTTGGTTTTATGGGCAGGGGCAAGAGGCAGCAGCAGTGTCACGATAAGTCACTCCCACGTACATTCAAAGGGCTGTGGGCACCGTACAACTGTAAGAGCATTACCATGCTGCCAACAGTTAAGAATTCTGAGGGACCTGGGCTTCACAGTGCTGAAGAATTAGGCTATTTTTTTTCTTTTCTTTTTTTTTCTTCCACTACTCTTTATTGTTTTATTGAAGCATAGTTGATATACAATATTATTGGGTTGGTCAAAAAGTTCATTCGGGTTTTTCCATGACCTCTTCCAGAAAGACGCGAACAAAATTTTTGGCCAGCCAATACATTAGTTTCAGGTGTAAAGTACAATAATTCAAAATTTTATAGATTATACTCCATTTCAAGTTATTACAAGATAATGGCTGTATTTCCCTGTGCTGTGCAATATGTCCTTGTTGCTTATTTATTTTACACCTAGTAGTTTGTGTCACTTTTTTAAAAATTTATATATATATATTTTTATTGAAGTATAGTTGATTTACAGTATTGTGTTAGTTTCATTAGCTAATCACTGTTAGCACAGTGATTCATTTATACACAAAGATAGATAGATAGATAGATAGATAGATAGATAGATAGATAGATAGATAGATTCTTTTTCAGATTCTTTTCCCATTTAGGTTATTACAGAGTACTGAGTAGAGTTCCCTGTGCTATACAGTAGCTCCTTGCTGGTTATCTATTTTATAAAGAGTAATGCGTATATATTAATCCCAACCTCCTAAAGAGGCTACGTTTTATTGTTACATCATGAATCTGTTTGTTTCAGGGACTCCAAGTTCTAAGACAAAGATGTCCTTTTATTCATACCCTTTGAATTTTTAAGACATGGTCAAGAGATCACAGGGCTCTGCCTTAAATTTATGCTCAGGAAAGAGGGAACACATGAGTCCTAAGCTGAAGTTGGATTGTATGTAGCTGAAGGGTGATTCATTGCCTGGGCACCTACCTTCTTCAGAATGTCCCCAAAGTGGCCAAGGATATAATCCAAGGAAGGCCTGCGGTGAACTGTGCCCCAGGCTAATGTGCACAGAATCAAACTCTTCCTGAATGACCTGCTGTATAGGAGAAAACATGTGAATGTTCCTGAGTGATCCCTGGCAGTGCGTTATAGAACATCAGGGCCCCTCTAGCGGAAGTGGGGACACAAAGAGGGTACGAGAATAGGAACAAACAGATACAAATGTAAAGGAGGAATATTATCAGGAGAATTTATTTCTTCCAACAAACTGCAAATTAGGTGAGGGATGGAAATTTGTCCCCCAAAATGTGTATTAAATAAGTCCTAAACTTCTAGTATCTACACATGCAGTTGAAAAGAGTCTTTCATGAAACATTCTCTTAGGTCATTTTATGAAATTGATGGTGGGTTGTGAAAAGACTGTAGGATTGACTAAGGCCTATCAATTCATTATGGCTCCAAACTTTTTATAATTGTATACCACTGTCAGGGAAAGCAATAAAATGTATCCCCTCTCCCCCTTGTACACACCGGCGCTTTCACGGAGAACTTCTGGTGAATTTAAACTGCAAATGCATCCCTATAATATTCATTTTAGCACTGAAAAGAGTTTCACTTCAATATATAAAGAATTATACAATTAAAAAGAAAAAAATTTAGATAACCCTCTCCTCCAATGTTCATAACAGGGGATATTAAATGGTTCATCCCAGTGACTGAGTTTCACTTACCTATGTTCAAGTAGATTATAAACGTAAAATTAAAAACAGCTCTAAGTACCGTCTTTGATACTGAGGGTGCAGTGTTGTGTTTTCTTTAAATAAATGCAAGAAACTAGAATAGAACTCCAGGTGCTCTGTAACCTATTTACTAATGACAAACCACTACTTTTCATTGTAACATTCTCCATGATCTGGCCTCCCAAAATCTTTAAAATCACCATTCTCACAACTCTTGTCTTTAAGAGTTAACATGAATACTTTTTTTGCCCACTTCTCTCAAATTTAAGATTCTTGGGCCTTGGAGGAATGTAAACACCACAGATTCTTTCTTCAAAAGAGGCTTTAGCTCTGGAAATTCTTTGCTCTAGTCTATAACAACCTCCCTTCTAAAACCACGAGGTGTAAAGCCACTTGCTATATGCTTTAGAGACAGGGTTCTTTCAGGCATCATTTTGTTCTATTTGCCCACCAGAAATCAGCAATGGTGCAGTGGCAGGAAACTGCACTAGAGGCTCGGCACTGTGGGTGAGAACAGCTGGTCTATCCAAGACTTACTCCACACTCAGCATTTAACACCTGGTGGTGTAATGTTCTAATCCATCTGGTTATGTACCTGCCTTCCACAGTTAAAGTCTTCCGGTATGCAGTTGACAGCATGTTCACAATGATGATTTAATGTTTAGGGAAAAAGGCAGCATATGAAACACAGTCTAAACCTCAGGTATTTTTCTGGCCCAAAGCTCAAGGAAATGAGTCTTTGTTTTCTGTTTTGTTCATTTATTTTTCTTGCTTAAATTATTTTCAAATCTCCAAAGTGTTATTTCTTTTTTTTTTTCTTTTTGAGTCTATATTTTTCTTAAGACCCAGAGTTTAGCTGTAAAAATCATGTTACTTCCATAATCGTCTAGAACTTCAGTGCCTTTAGCCCAAAGTACTGCCATGCTCAGCACACTTTCAAAACATCGTTCTCGTTTAACAGTTTCTCTCACTGTGGATTTCCACACAGGAAGTTTTGTTTCAGCTTCACGCATGGGAGGAAATACTTCTACTACAGGAGTTAGAGGTAAATTCTAGCACTAATACAATTAAAAATCTGTGTTAAGATCCTTGAAATTGCAAAATTTATATACTTCCTGGACCCAGTCAATGTAAAACTGCTAGGCTGGGAGCCATCCAGCTCACAGATCATGAAAGAGGATGAGAACTATTATAGCCTTATATGTGGATTAATTCTACCTCCAACTCACAAAAGCAATTTACGTATCTATCTTAAGTACCTAATCCAGCCTCTCTACACCCCTAGGACACGCGTGGCACTGCAGGTATACAAGAAAGATTAGATGTGGGGTTAATAAAAGATAGAATAGGAGATTAGAAGAATAAGGAATAGCAGAAGAATTGCGGAAAAAGTCAAATTCTATTCCCAAATGACTGGAAGAAGTTGCATTAAAAAATCCCAAACCTATGTAGTCTACAGCCTATTCTTGTTAATTTGTCAAGAAAGTTTTGATGTGGGTATTACTGTATCTTTTTGAAATTTCCTCCCTTTAAAAAATGGCCCTGACAAAATACAGTCTATTTGATTATGTCTAGATTGGACATCAGACCCATTCTTATTATCTAAACTTAGACCATTTTTCTTGTTGGCTAGAATCTCATCCCAAAGATCAAATATACAATTGTTGCTACTTGCAAGCTGCTGTCGCAAATAACTAAACACAAAGGTGAGGGTGGCATTTTCAATGTCAGGAAGAGATTATGTGGATTCCATTTTAATTTGTCTACACTCTGTCTTTTTGATCACAGGTAATTGTGAATTGGCTCTAGTTCAAAGCCAGAAGGACAGAGATCTTAAACTCATGCAGTCTTTACAAGAGTCACAATAGTATGCCCTGCTTATTTGGACCTTTTCTCCTTAGCACAATAAGTGTACGCTAAGCATAGTTGAAACTTGTCCTGAAAAACTCATAGCCTCAGGGGTTCCATTGAGAAATGCTGTGTGGGCAAACAAAGCTCTCTCTTTACAGCTTTACAAATGATAGGTTTTCACTTTATAAGATGTTTTCACTGCATTCTTAAAGCACCGGCTCATGCAAAACAGCATGGGCCAGCCATCCCAGTTTAGCATAGTATGTGAAAACAAACGTCTATTCATGGGAGCCTCACTCTCTCTCCGAGTCAGCTGCTTTCATTGAGAAGCTGGGAGAACAGGATGTAAAGTAAGGGGGGCTAAAGTGAGATGCCA
This sequence comes from Lagenorhynchus albirostris, assembly GCF_949774975.1. Taxonomy (NCBI): domain Eukaryota; kingdom Metazoa; phylum Chordata; class Mammalia; order Artiodactyla; family Delphinidae; genus Lagenorhynchus; species Lagenorhynchus albirostris. The sequence goes on along the minus strand of NC_083101.1, from coordinate 67,205,804 downwards.
GCCTTCAGCAGTGTGCTTCTACTCCCCTTCAAGCGCATGCCTCTCATCACTGGCCCATCTAGCAATAGACTGGAGAACTTAGAATGAGCACTGCACGAAGCCCCCAGGGAAGAAATGATGTGCTGCGAGTCACCCTAGGAGTTCAAAGATGAGAAACTTCTAGTACTGTACTAAAAAAAAGTTATGGTTACCAAAGGGGAAAGGGGGTGGGGAGGGATAAATTGGGAATTTGGGATTAATGGATACCCACGACTGTATATAAAATAAACAAACAAGGACCTACTCTATAGCATAGGCAACTATATTCATATCTTATAATGACCTATAACGGAAAAGAATCTGAAAAAGAACATATATACGTATGTATGTATGTATAACTGAAACACTGTAAATCAACTATACTTCAATTTTTTTTACTTTTTTTTTTTTTTTTTTTTTTTTTTTGCGGTACGCGGGCCTCTCACCGCTGCGGCCCCTCCCGTTGCGGAGCACAGGCTCCGGACGCGCAGGCCCAGCGGCCATGGCTCACGGGCCCAGCTGCTCCGCGGCATGTAGGATCCTCCTGGACCGGGGCATGAACCCGCGTCCCCTGCATCGGCAGGCAGACTCTCAAACACTGTGCCACCAGGGAAGCCCTATACTTCAATTTTAAAAAAACAAATATTTGTACAGAGAATAAATCAAGAACCTCCTGACTAATGTTGCAGAACTGAGCATATGTTCAGTTACAGAAGGGAGCATCCAACTGCTCTAACTAAAACTGTCCTGCAGCCAATTTGTTTGATGATCTTCCCTAATTTTTAGAAACCTGTCATGGTCCAGAGGGCCTGTGTTTTTTTGTTCTACTCTCCAGGGAGGATTAGTTGACTAATATGTCAGTATGGTTTTCCCAAAAGGAAAAATGACTATGCCGTATAAGGTGTCACTAACTTAAATAGAACTATGCCTATGTATACATTCTAACAGGTTGCATCTTTCTGCAACACCTTTTCCATGGAAACAGCCCATGTCCTTTATTGCATTTGGCATTACGGGTGAAGTCTGCTAAGAACTCTCTGGGAGGCCAGTTTACTTTCTGCTTTCTTGTTGCTATGTGATTTCTCCAGTACACTGACATTCTTTCAAATACCATATTCTTCTCTCTCATCCAGAACCCTCCAAAAATTAAGAAGATGGTGTCTTATAAAAAGAAGGGCTTAAAAATACTCTAACGCAAACAGTAAGGTGATTTTAATTTCACAATATTAAATAAAATAAAATGTGTAGCTTGGAAGGCTGTCAAAACACAACAGAGATTCTGCTTTTCCTTCTCTTTCCAGGCCATTCCACCAAGATGCTGTCAGTGTAAATAGATGTAGCCAAATCTTGATTATCCATAGAGATCAGGTCATGGACAAATAACACTCCAAGATCAGAGGCTCACAGAAAGAGCTAGAAGGGAAGTCAGAGAGCATTTAGTCCAATTTATTTGGTTTACAGGTGAGATGACCGAGGTCAGAGAGGTTAAGTGTCTTGAACAAATTCACACACCTAATAAGGGGTAGAGCCTAGAACAGAACTGAGTTTCTGACTTACCCTTTATGTCTCCCTTTCTACTGTCTCCCATGAATTCTTTTTACAGGCTTTATTTTTATTTATTTATGTTTTTTAAGATACAACCCTGACCTCTCTCCCCCAAACTAAAGTTCTTATGGGCACAGGTGCTGAGTAAACCCTAACTCACTCTTTTAAGTCTGATTTAGCTTACTTTGTCCCTGTTCATCCTTAGTCTGGGGCATCATGGAAGTGATAAAATGACAAACAGGCACAGGAGGATAAAGCAAGCATACGGCACTAGTGGTTCACAAGTGGAATTTGCAAGGGATGAATGATTACTTTTGGCGGTCCAATTAAAGAGGTGGTCCAATACACCGACTGTGGTCACGTGCAGGTATAGGAAGCACATGTGGTGGTTGGAAGAGGGCAGATCAGGGCAAAATTCAAAATGGAGATGATGGAGACTCCAGTTTCCAGCACTAGGTACCGTAGAATCAAGCCAAAGGCTTTGTCTTTAGGATGGAGTTGCTCAGCCCTGAGTTCATTCTCCCATTTGAGTGCAAAGTTTATCAGTGGCAGGAAAGTTTCTAGTAGCTAAGGAAAAAGGAGAAGGATAATTACAGCACTGCCAGTGCTATATCACACATGGATCCGAGAGATCATTGAAAAGGGAAGTGGCAATATGGGAACTGAGAAATAGGGTTCACAGTTCTATCAAGAGCTGTGTGACCTGCAGAGAGAAATAAACCTTCCTGGGCTTCAGTTTCCCACAAAATGAAGAGAAGGAATAGTTTCCCAAAGCATATTCTAAATAACATGAGTGCCACAAGATGTTAATTTACTGAACGAACATTCACACACATGCGCATACACACATTCATAACCACATATACATGATCAAATAAATTTGAGAAACTCTGGGTTATAAAAAGTCAAACTGGCGTATCACTAGGAAAATCCCAGAGCCTTCAATAGACTAATAGTCATGTGTATCTGTAAGGTGAGAAGCGCAGCACACAGCAATGCCCTCAGAAATTCTTATTTACAGGCCATCTATGGGACTCGTGCTCTACAGAGCATATATTCAGAACACTGACCAAGAAGATAGCTAATGCCCCTTCCAGCTCTTAAATTCTCATATACAATTCCACGGAATGTAGGTTGAAGGATCTAAATTTTATTTCCAAAAAAAAATGCCCATATCACATACAACATTGCTCTTTTTATAACAGGCACACAGATGCTACTAGAAATGTGTAGTGATAGATACTTTACAGCCGGTAAGCCTAAAATATACATTCTCACACTTAAAAACTGTCGATCAAGCAGAGAATATAATCCTGTAATGCCTACTTGCCGTAGGAATCTAAGATGGTCCTGTATCTATTTCTCAGAATTTCATAGTGCCAGCCTGAGGAGATTATTTCTTAAAATACATTCCTGTTCTTGACATCATGAAAATCCTCAGAAAAGACTATCGTATCTTGAGAGAACATAGTTATAAATTTCCAACTCTGATTTTCAAAATATATGTAGCATATGAGCCTAAACATCTTACATTTTACTGCAAATTGTCCCTAAAATTATCAGTTAGCCTAGTACTAAGCATATAAAATATTTACAATGAAAAGCCCAGGTGTCTTTAATTTTCAATGAAAAAAATGTGTTTTCCTGACCTTTCACAATCTAATTTGTTACATATCATTAAAGATCTCTTTATCCTGGAAAGTTCTGGCAACTCTGCTTATTATGAAATGGCCCACGAATATAGAGAAACCATTTCCCACTCGACACTCTACTTTTCAGACAACAGACGTCAATGTAGCATGTGTATATATGTATAAGGAGAAGAGAATACTAAGACTCAAGGGCATCAGTTCAAATTTAAACAAAAACAACCAGCTTTGTTATAATCAAGTCAAAGGTATCATAACTGGGGGCCCCTTACCTCTGTATTCTCTCCTCTCTGCCCATCCTCCCCAGAGAGTCATCTTCTAGCTCTGATCACATAAATCTATTATTTGGAAACTTCTGAAGGATCCCTTTGTCTATAAGATTAAGTGAAGATTCCTCTACCTGCCATTCATCCCTTCATAATATGTATAAGCTTTTTAGGCTAATTCTCACAACTTCTTTATACATGTCATATATTCCAGCCAACTTGGTCTATTTGGTGTTGCCCGAGTACAGCCTATGATTTTGCCTTTGTACCTTTGTTCAAGAAAGCCTTCTGGCTCAATGGTCCACTCTGTTATTTCTTCATTCCCCACTTCCATACCATGTTGGTCAAAATAGTATTCATCATCCAAGACATTGCTCACTTCTAAGTCTTGCATTAACCATTCTGTTTCTTTCATGTAAATGTGACAGCTAACTGAACCAATAACCCCTTCTCATCTTGAACACTTTTTTGAAGTATTTACTATCTGCCATGATTGTATATGACATGTAGGAAAAAGACCATGATATATACCATGCCTTTATCTCAGATACTTGGTAAATAATACTTTCAGAAATAAATGAACTTTAAGATTTTTTGTATCAAATAGAGTACATACACACTTTTTTAATAGATCTTTATTGGAGTATAATTACTTCACAATACTGTGTTAATTTCTGTTGCACAACAAAGCGAATCACCCATATGCATACACATGTCCCCATATCCCCTCCCTCTTGAGCCTCCCTCCCATCCTCCCTGTCTCACGGAGCTCCTCCTCTCAGCACCAAGACCCAGCTCTACCCAGTAACCTACAAACCCCAGTGTTGGAAGCCTCAGGCCAAACAACCAGTAAGACAGGAACACAATCCCACTCATAAAAAAAAAAAAAAAGACATGGCAAAAAGATACATGTACCACAATGTTCATTGCAGCACTATTTACAATAGCCAGGACATGGAACCAACCTAAATGTCCATTGACAGGTGATTACACAAACACTTTTAAAAAAACAATGTGTGTAGAGACCTTCAAGATGGTAGAGGAATAACATGTGGAGATCAACTTCCAAACCACAAATGCATCACAAATACATCTACATGTGGAAAAACTCCTACAGAACACCTACTGAATGCTGGCAGAAGGCCTCAGACCTCCCAAAAGGCAAGAAATTTCCCACGCACCTGGGTAGGGCAAAAGAAAAAAGAATAAACAGAGACAAAAGGATAGGGACGGGACCTGCACCAGTGGGAGGGAGCCGTGAAGGAGGAAAAGTTTCCACACACTACGAAGCCCCTGCACTGGCAGAGACAGTGGGTGGCGGGGGGGAAGCTTTGGAGCCACGGAGGAGAGCGCAGCAACAGGGGTGCGGAGGACAAAGCAGGGAGATTCCCGCACAGAGGATTGGTGCCGACCAGCACTCATCAGCCTGAGAGGCTTATCTACTCACCCGCTGGGACAGGTGGGGGCTGGAGCTGAGGCTCAGAATTTGGAGGTCAGACCCCAGGGAGAGGACTGGGGTTGACTATGTGAACACAGCCTGAAGGGTGTTAGTGCACCACAGCTAGCCAGGAGGGAGTCCAGGAAAAAGTCTGGACCTGCCTAAGAGGCAAGAGACCATGGTTTTGGGGTGCGCAAGGATGGGGGATTCAGAGCACTGCCTAAACGAGCTCCAGAGATGGGCGCAAGCCGCAGCTATCAGTGCAGACAACAGAGATGGGTGTGAGACACTAAGGGTGATGCTGCAGCCACCAAAGCCCTGTGTGCGAGCACAGGTCACTCTCCACACATCCCCTCCCGGGAGCCTGTGCAGCCCGCCACTGCCAGGGTCCCGTGATCCAGGGACAACTTCCCCAGAAGAACACACGGCACCCCTCAGGCTGGTGCAACGTCATGCTGGCCTCTGCTGCCACAGACTCGCCCCACGTTCCATACCCCTCCCACTCCCTGGCCTCAGTGAGTGAGAGCCCCCTAATCAGCTGCTCCTTTAACCCCGTCCTGTCTGAGGGAAGAACAGAACCCCTCAGTCGACCTACATACAAAAGCAGGTCCAAACCCAAAGCTGAACGCCAGGAGCTGTACGAACAAAGAAGAGAAAGGGAAATCTCTCTCAGCACCCTCAGGAGTGGTGGATTATATCTCCACAATCAACTTGATGTACCCAGCATCTCTGGAATACCTGAACAGACAACGAATCATCCCAAAATTGAGGCAGTGGAATTTGGGAGCAACTGTAGACTTGGGTTTGCTGTCTGCGATTGATTTGTTTCTGGTTTTATGTTTATCTTAGTTTAGTATTTAGAGTTTATTATCTTTGGTAGATTTGTTTATTGATTTGGTTGCTGTCTTCCTTTTCTTTTTTTAATATATAGATATACATATTTTTTTTCCTTTCTATCTTTTTGTCAGTCTGTATGTGTATTTTTCTTTGTGTGATTTTGTCTGTATAGCTTTGCTTTTACCATTTGTCCTATGGTTCTGTCCATCCGTTTTTGTTTTCTAGTATAGTTTTTACTGCTTGTTATAATCGTTGGATTTGTTTTTTGGTTTGGCTGCTCTCTTCTTTCTTCCCTTCTTTTTTTTTTTTTTCCTTATTACTTTTTAATTTTTTTTTATTTTTAATAATTTTTTAAATTTTTTATTTGATTAACTTTTTATTTTATTTTATTACTTTACAGTAAAGTAAATACCTACCTTCCTCCCTTCCTCCTTTTCTTCCTTTCTTTCTTTTTTCTCCCTTTTATACTGAACTGTGTGCCTGACAGGGTCTTGGTGCTCCAGCCAGGTATCAGGCCTGTGCCTCTGAGGTGGGAGAGCAGAGTTCAGGATATTGGTCCACCAGAGACCTCCCAACTCCACATAATACCAAATGGCGAAAGCTCTCCCAGATCTCCGTCTCAACACTAAGCCCCAGCCCCGCTCAATGACCAGCAAGCTACAGTGCTGGACAGCCTATGACAAACAACTAGCAAGACAGGAACACAACCCCACCCATTAGCAGAGAGGCTGCCTAAAATCATAATAAGGTCAAAGCCACCCGAAAACACACCTCCGGATGCGGTCTTGCCCACCAGAAAGACAACATCCAACCTCATCCACCAAAACACAGGCACCAGTCCCCTCCACCAGGAAGACTACACAACCCACTGAACCAACCTTAGCCACTGGGGGCAGACACCAGAAACAACGGGAACTACGAACCAGCAGTCAGCGAAAAGGAGACGCCAAAAACAGTAAGTTAAGCAAAATGAGAAGAGAGAGAAACACACAGCAGATGAAGGAGAAAGGTAAAAACCCATCAGACCAAACAAATGAAGAAAAAGGCAGTCTACCTGAAAAAGAATTCAGAGTAATGATAGTAAAGATGATCCAAAATCTTGGAAATAGAATGGAGAAAATACAAGAAACGTTTAATAACGTTTAATAAGAACATAGGAGAACTATAGAGCAAACAATGATGAACAACACAATAAATGAAATGAAAAATTCTCTACAAGGAATCAATAGCAGAATAACTCAGGCAGAAGAACAGATAAGTGACCTGGAAGGTAAAATATTGGAAATAACTACCACAGAGCAGAATAAAGAAAAAAGAATTAAAAGAATTGAGGACAGTTTCAGAGACCTCTGGGAAAACATTAAACGCATCAACATTGTAATTATAGGGGTCCCAGAAGAAGAAGAGAAAACGAAAGGGACTGAGAAAATATTTGAAGAGATTATAGTTGAAACTTCCCTAATATCAGAAAGGAAATAGTCAATCAAGTCCAGGAAGCACAGACAGTCCCATACAGGATAAATCCAAGGAGAAACACAACAAGACACATATTAATCAAACTATCAAAAATTAAATACAAAGAAAAAATATTAAAAGCAGCAAGGGAAAAACAACAAATAACATACAAGGGAATCCCATAAGGTTAACAGCTGATCTTTCAGCAGAAACTCCACAAGCCAGAAGGGAGAGGCAGGACATATTAAAGCGATGAAAGGGAAAAGCTGACAACCAAGATTACTCTACCCAGGATCTCATTCAAATTTGACAGAGAAATTAATACGTTTACAGACAAGCAAAAGCTAAGAGAATTCAGCACCACCAAACCAGCTTTACAACAAATGCTAAAGGAACTTCTCTAGGCAAGAAACACAAGAGAAGGAAAAGACCTACAATAACAAACACAAAAAAATTAAGAAAATGGTAATAGAAACATACATATCGATAACTACCTTAAATGTAAATGGATTAAATCCTCCAAACAAAAGACACAGACTCTCTGAATGGATACAAAAACAAGACCTGTATATATGCTGTCTACAAGAGGCCCACTTCAGACCTAGGGACACATACAGACTGAAAGTGAGGTGATGGAAAAAGATATTCCATGCAAATAGAAAGCAAAAGAAAACTGGCATAGCAATTCTCATATCAGATAAAATAGACTTTAAAATAAAGACTATTAAAGAGACAAAGAAGGGCACTACATAATGATTAAGGGATCAATCCAAGAAGAAGATATCACAATTGTAAATATTTATGCACCCAACATAGGAGCACCTCAATACATAAGGCAAATGCTAACAGGCATAAAAGGGGAAATTGACGGTAGCACAATCATAGTAGGGGACTTTAACACCCCACTTTCACCAATTGACAGATCAACCAAAATGAAAATAAATAAGGAAAATCAAGCTTTAAATGATACATTAAACAAGATGGACTTAATTGATATTTATAGGACATTCCAACCAAAACAACAGAATACACTTTCTTCTCAAGTGCTCATGCAACATTCTCCAGGACACATCATATCCTGGGTCACAAATTAAGTCTTGGTAAATTTAAGAAAATTGAAATCGTATCAACTATCTTTTCCGACCACAACGCTATGAGACTAGATTTCAATTACAGTAAAAAATCTGTAAAAAATACAAACACATGGAGGCTAAACAATACACTACTGAATAACCAAGAAATCACTGAAGAAATCAGAGGAAATCAAAAAATACCTAGAAACAAATGACAATGAAAACACGATGAAACAAAATCTGTGGGATGCAGCAAAAGCAGTCTAAGAGGGAAGTTTATAGCAATACAATCCTACCTCAAGAAATTAGAAACACCTCAAATAAACAACCGAACTTTACACCTAAAGTAACTACAGAAAGAAGAAGAAGAACAACAAAAAAACCCCAAAGTTAGCAGAAGGAAAGAAACCATAGAGATCAGATCAGAAATAAATGAAAAAGAAATAGAGTAAACAATAGCAAAGATCAATAAAACTAAAAGCTGGTTCTTTGAGAAGATAAAAAAATGATAATCCATTAGCCAGACTCATCAAGAAAAAAAGGGAGAAGACTCAAATCAATAGAATTACAAATGAAAAAGGAGAAGTAACAACTGACACTGCAGAAATACAAACGATCATGAGAGATTACTACAAGCAGCTCTATGCCAACAAAATGGACAACCTGGAAGAAATGGACAAATTCTTAGAAATGCACAACCTTCTGAGACTGAACCAGGAAGAAATAGAAAATATAAACAGACCTATCACAAGCGCTGAAATTGAAACTGTGATTAAATATCTCCCAACAAACAAAAGCCCAGGACCAGATGGCTTCAAAGGCAAATTCTATCAAACATTTAGAGAAGAGCTAACACCTATCCTTCTCAAACTCTTCCAAAATATAGCAGAGGGAGGAGCACTCCCAAACTCATTCTACAAGGCCACCGTCACCCTGATACTAAAACCAGACAAAGCTGTCACAAAGAAAGAAAACTACAGGCCAATATCACTGATGAACATAGATGCAAAAATCCTCAACAAAATACTAACAAACAGAATCTAACAGCACATTAAAAGGATCATACACCATGATCAAGTGGGGTTTAACCCAGGAATGCAAGGATTCTTCAATATACGCAAATCAATCAATGTGATACACCATATTAACAAACTGAAGGATAAAAACCATATGATCATCTCAGTAGATGCAGAAAAAGCTTTCAACAAAATTCAACACCCATTTATGATAAAAACCCTCCAGAAAGTAGGCATAGAGGGAACTTACCTCAACATAATAAAGGCCATATATGACAAACCCAGAGCCAACATCATTCTCAATGGTGAAAAACTCAAACCATTTCCTCTAAGATCAGGAACAAGACAAGGTTGTCCACTCTTACCACTATTATTCAACATAGTTTTGGAAGTTTTAGCCACAGGAATCATAGGAAAAAGAAATAAAAGGAATCCAAATCAGAAAAGATGAATTAAAGCTGTCAGTGTTTGCAGATGACATGATAGTATACATAGAGAATCCTAAGGATGCTACCAGAAAACTACTAGGACTAATCAATGAACTTGGTAAGTAACTAAGAAAGGATTAATCTCCAAATTTACAAGCAGCTCAAACAGCTCAATATCAAAAAAACAAAAACTCAATCCAAAACTGGGCAGAAGATGTAAATAGACATTTCTCCAAAGAAGATATACAGATTGCCAACAAACACATGAAAGGATGCTCAACGTCACTAATCATTAGAGAAATGCAAATCAAAGCTACAATGCGGGGCTTCCCTGGTGGTGCAGTGGTTGAGAGTCTGCCTGCCGATGCAGGGGACATGGGTTTGTGCCCCAGTCCAGGAAGATCCCACAGTCCACGGAGCGTCTAGGCCCTTGAGCCACGGTCACTGAGCATGCACGTCTGGAGCCTGTGCTCCACAACGGGAGAGGCCACAGCAGTGACAGGCCCATATATCACCAAAAAAAAAAAAAAAAAAATGCTACAATGAGGTATCACATCACAGCAGTCAGAACAGCCATCATCAAAAAATCTACAAATAATAAATGATGGAGAGGGTGTGGAGAAAAGGGAACCCTCTTGCACTGTTGGTGGGAATGTAAATTGATACAGCCACTATAGAGAACAGTATGGAGGTTCCTTAAAAAACTACAAATAGAACTACCATATGATCCAGCAATCCCACTACTGGGCATATACCCTGAGAAAACCATAATTCAAAAGGAGTCATGTACCAAAATGTTCATTGCAGCTCTATTTACAATAGCCTGGAGATGGAAACAACCTAAATGTCCATCATCGGACGAATGGATAATGAAGATGTGGCACATATATACAATGGAATATTACTCAACCATGAAAAGAAACAAAATTGAGTTATTTGTAGTGAGGTGGATGGACCTAGAGTCTGTCATACAGAGTGAAGTAAGTCAGAAAGAGAAAAACAAATACCGTATGCTAACACATATATATGGAATCTTAAAAAAAAAAAAAAAGAAAAAGAAAAAAGAAGGATCTGAAGAACCTGGGGGCAGGACAGGAATAAAGACGCAGACGTAGAGAATGGACTTGAGGACACGGGGAGGGGGAAGGGTAAGCTGGGACGAAGTGAGAGAGTGGCATGGACTTATATACACTACCAAATGTAAAATAGATAGCTAGTGGGTAGCAGCCGCATAGCACAGGGAGATCAGCTTGGTGCTCTGTGACCACCTAGAGGGGTGGGATAGAGAGGGTGGGAGGCAGACGCAAGAGGGAGGAGATATGGAGATATATGTATATGTATACCTGATTCACTTTGTAATAAAGGAGAAACTAACACACCATTGTAAAGCAATTATACTGCAATAAAGATGTTAAAAAAAAATCTATGTGTGAAAAGGTCAACTTAAGTTGGAAGGTAGCAAATTACATTCTTCAGGATTTAGAATGGCATAAATTTGAGAAGTTTCTCTAGTATATATTTAAAAAACAGTAAGTTTAAGTAACATCTTTCCCAAAAGGCACTCAATGAAAACTCCAAAAGAAACATAAAAATATTCTACCACATCTTTTGAGGTTAAATCGAAATTTCTGTCCCTGCACTAAATACAGTAAGTTTTGCTTATGTGCTTCTGCCCTCTCATCACCACTTTCTAACTTCTATATAGAATCAACATCATTGTGAGACAAGGCACCTCATCCTCTGACCTAGAGTTACGACGTAGAGCTCTTCATAGCAGCACAAGAGCTAAGGGCTATAGTTCTTCCATTCTTTTATTGATTAGGTGGATTTTCACCTATACCTTCTTACTTGAACATAGTGCATGCATTTGCTCCTACCTATAATAACTATCTGCCTTGCCTTATCTCTGTCATCTCTTAGACCCCCATCCTCTGCCCTTACATCCAAGTTCAGAGTGATCCTTCTTCCCAGGACCTATACTGAACCAGACTAGGAGCCCTTAGAAGTAGCTCAACCAGCACATATTTTGATGGGATTGTGCTACCTAGGGCAAGCGGTTTAACAAGCTTTCCAAGAAACACAGTCCACATTTAATGCATTTCTCTGTATTTGATTTCAGTTAGGGTTCATTTTTAAATAAAAGGACTCTACAGGAATTCTAGAAAGATGGCAGAAACCATGGTAGACTTAAAAAGACAATGCATCTAGATGAATGGATGGATGGAAGGAGGGAGGAGAAAAGAAACCACATGGACATCATATACAACAGAAGTACATGACAAGGTATCCCCATGAGTCCCCAACTACAAGCAGATGAGTACAAGCCACCAACAGCATAAAAAACAAAACAAAACCAAACAAAAAACACTGGCATGGCATTAGCGTTTGTGTGAAAGATAGCAGAGAGAAAAAACGGGATATATGAAACACCAGAGAAGGGAAGAATCCCCAGAATCCCCAAACATCCAACAGGTATTTACTGTAAAAGATGGCAGGCCCATTTCAGAACAGAAGCTGAACTGCGAAGGGTTTGACCAGTCTAATAATAGGCCAGTACAAGGGGTCCATGAGAAGGTAGGAGAGGCTGGCCCCTGTAAGCATTCAATACTAAGCAGCCAGGACTCCTTTCCAAGAAAGAGCCCCACACGGAAAAGAAATTAAAATGGAATGGACTCAAAATTGAGCAAGGAAAGGAAAACAAAAATGAAGGGAAGAAAAGGTAAAGAAAAAAGTGGAGGAGAAAAGTAGAGTCAGGAAATTTCAGAAAGCAAGCTGTCATCTTTTATTGTTTTAGATTAAGCATCTTTCAATATGTTTCCTGGCCTTCTTAACTGCAAGTCTATCCCTTATGTACTTTTTTCTTCTTTTCTTCCTACTTCAGAGAAAGAAATTTCCCTTAATTTCCTCATGCTTCCTTTGCTTCTCATTTATCTTCTCTTGTTAGCATCTTCAATTTTCCTGTCTTTGCAATTTTTTTTCTTCCTGGCTTTCAAACATAATCAAATTATAATTATCTTGGAATAAAAGACTTTATGCAACTCTACCATTCATGTCAACACCTCCCTTGTTCTCTCCAACTCTAAACTTGCCAAATGAGTGTTTCACATCCGCTACTGTCACCTCCTCTAATCAAGGATATTCAGCCCTAGTTTTACTCACTTATTTTATGTCCTCTTAAATCCCACTGCCATCTATTTTTAGTCACAGTCGTCTCAACTCCCAAAGCATCATCCCATTTCTCTTATTGACTGTAAGACTACCTTCTTTCTTTCTCAAGCTTATTTTTTCTTCTTTTACTGAAAGTGTGGATTTTCAGCATTTCCCGGTTTTGGACCTTTGTTCTTTTCCTTCACGTTTTCCTTTGGAGATCTCATCCATCCCAAACATTTCAGCTATTATCTCTATGTGTAAACAACTCCCAAATCAGTTTCACTAGTCTTGATGTCTCATTTAAATTCCAGTCTTTCACTTGTACTTTTGCCATATTTTTAATAGCACATAAAAAACTACACAAGATGGAGCTCTGTGAAGTCAGAAAAACTACCATGATGCTCCTTCTAAAAGCTCAGGGAAAGAAATTTCACATAAAAATAAGTAACATAGAAATACTGAGGTCAACTCCCATTCAAATTACTGGAACAAAAAAGGATGAAAGAACTGAATGACACTCCTGCAGACAAAGAAAACATGCCTGAAAAACATATCCACAAGAGAACAGTGTAAAACTGTAAAATTCTATTTAACTAACTATGTTATCTGTTTAACTAGGCTAAAGCACATTAAGAAGATGATACAATACACAAAGGATAACATAAATCAGAATTAGAAAAGCTCATAAATGAAATGACTGCATCAGAAAATAATTAAAAATATAAGAAAAATTATATCAGAAAAGAAACTAAATTAGGAGGAACACAAACATATGATCATAGAAGACAATGCCTTGATACAAATGGAAGGTGAAAAGGAGGAAACTTTAAAATTGAAGAAGGAAGAAATTAACAGGTTTCAAGAGCAAGTGACAAAGATTAAAAGTTAGGCAAAGAAAATCTAAAATGCAGATAAAATGAGTCCATGAAGAAAACCACAAGAGAATGGAAAAAATACTAAAACTATACTGTTTAAAGAAGTTCCTGACATTAAAGGAAAATATGTAAGCTTCCTATTGATAAAACATACCCCATATCGGAGAATATCAACCTCCAGAATGACCAAAACCAAGACATATCCTAATAAAGTTACCAGACTTTAAGTTAAAAAAAAATCCATTTGGTATCAAAGCAAAAACAATCAGTGACTTAAATGGGAAAGGAAATTAGATTGTCATAAGACTTTTTCAAGGGCAACACACTATGCCAGAAATGGAGTAACACAGTTAAATATTCAAGGGCAGAAAATGTGAGGCAAAGATTTCATATCCAGCAAAACTGACTTCCCAAATATAAAGAGCACACACAGAAAAATTATTGTCAACATGCAAGAACTCATGGAATGGACTTCTACTTCCATATATAATGGAATAAATGAATTAATCCTCCCACCATAAATGATAAAACGGAACAAAATATATAAGGAAACTATTTTCAGACATTAATATACAAACAGCATAAAACTGTAATCCCTGAAAGAAAAGGCTCACAATGTAAGCCCCAGAATTGACCAGACTCTGTATGGGGACATTTGTCAATTCCCTGTTACAGTTCAGTGATCTGTAGTCCCAGCTGAGCACTGTGGTCCTGCAGAGATTAGGAGGCATGGATCACAGTTCAAAGTATGTGAATTGGCTGGAATCTGCAGAGCAGAACACCAGAGAAGAGAGAGGCACAAAGAAAGTGCCCAGAATTCTGCGAATGTTGGGGGAGGGGGCAGGGGAAGTTTCCCTCTTGAATTCTTAGCCAAGGGCTAGACTGTGCATGAGAGAGAAACTATATGAGGCTTGCCCAGGAAAGTACACCAGGGTAGACCCTACGCTGAATCCTAAAATAAGGCTTAATGCATTCTTTGATCACAAAAGAATTAAATTAGAAATCAATAAAAATAAGGCAACTAGAAAATGTTCAAATGACTGGAAATTAAATAACAAACTTCTACCATGGATCAAAGAAGAATTCACAAGGAACACTTGAAAATATTTCAAATTTAATGGAAATGGAAAATATCAAGACTTATGAGACATAGCTATAAAAGTGTATAGAAAAAATGCTGCTTCAAATATTATACTTGTATTAGGAAAGAAAGTTTAAAGTAAGTGATTTCCGTGTTCATTTTTAAGATTCTACCTTAAAAAGCTGGCAAGCAAACTTAAAGAGAAGAGTATGAGCAAAATAAGAAGAAAAGAAATAATAAAGAGCTGAATTGAGTGAATGAAATGGAAAACAATGGAGAACTTAAAAAAACAAAAGTGGAATATTTGAAAATATTAACAAAATTAATGAACCCTAGCAAGATTAATCAAAAAAGAGAGAAAACACAAAATACTTAGAAAATATCAAGAGCCCTATCTACTAAAGAAATTGAATTCATCTTTAAAGAACTCCCCCCCAAAAAAACCTCCAGGTCCAGATTATTTCACTGTGAATTTGATCAAATACTTAAGTCTCATATAAACTCTTCCAGAAAATAGAGAAGGGGATGCATCCCAACAAACTTTATGAGTGTTGGAAAACCCTCATACCAAAACTAGAAAAGGATATTTAAAACATGAAATTTATAGACCAGTATCTCTCATGAACATCAATGCAAAAACTCTCCAAAAAATTAGCAAATAGTATTCATCTACATATAAAAAGGATAAAACATCATGACCAAATGAGATTTGTCTCAGGAATGCACAAATTAAAGCAATTGCAATTAATTAAGATAATTCACCATATTATCAGAATACAAAACAGTAGCCTCAACAGTTCCAGAGGAACAAATGTAACAAAATTCAATGTCTATTTATGAAAAATATCTCAGCACACTAGGAATAGATAGAAACTTCCTCTAGCTTGATAAATTGACAGAGAAAACAACTCATATCCTACTTGATGAAACACTGCTTTCCCCTAAAATAAAGAACAAAGCAAGAATATCTACTCTCCCCATTAATATTCAATACTGTACTCTGGAGGTTATAACCAATGCAATAGAGCAAGGTACAGAAATAGAAGGCTCATAGATAGGAAAAGAAGTTGTTAAACTGTCACTGTTCACAGATAACATCATTGTCTGTATAAATAACACTAAGGAATCTGTAAAAATAAACTCTTAAATTTAGTAAGTTAATTCAGCAAGGCTGCCTGATACAAGGTCAATATACACAAATCAACTGCATGTCTCTAGACTAGCAACAACATCTGGAAAATTCTATTTAAAACACAACACCGTTTACGATAGCGTCAAAAAAGATTAAAAAATCAGGAATAACTTTATCAAAAGATATCCAAGTTCTACACTGAGAACTACAAAATAATGCCAAGAGAAATTAAAGAAGATCTAAGTCAAAGAACAGACATATCATGTTCATTAACTGGAAAATGCCCAAGTGTTAAGACTTCCTTTTCCTCTAAATTGATCAACAGTCAGCACAATCCAAATTATAATTTCATCACGTTTTTTGCATAAACTGATAAGCTGATTCTAAACCTCATATGAAAATTCAAACGCCTTAGAACAGTCAAAATAATCTTGAAAAGGGAAGAACAAAGTTGGAAGACTTACACTACTTGGTTTCAAGACTTACTATAAGATTATAATAATCAAGTCAGTTTGGTATTAGAATAAAAATAAACATATAAATAAATAGGACAAGAAATATTCCAGAAACGACCACACAATTTTTGAGAAAGGCAAAAATATAATTCAATAGGAGACTGGGTTATTTTCACAATAAATTCAGTAAAAACTGGTTACCAATTCTGGAGAAAAAATAAACCTTGACCTTTACTTTATATCATATATAAAAATTAATTCAAAATGGATCAAAGACCTAAAGCTAAAAGCTGAAACTATAAATTTTCTGGAAAAAGTATAGGAGAAATTCTTCACCATTTTGGAGGAGGGAAAGATTTCTCAGTACACAAAGAAAGCACTAATCATAATAGAAAAAAATGATAAACTATAAAAAATTATTTGATGAAGGACTTGTATCCAGAATATGTCAAGAACTCCTACAATTAAGTAATAGGAAGACAAAAACTAATTTTAAAAATCTGTAAAGACTCACAAGAGAAGATATATAAATGGTAAATACTCATGTGTAAAGATGCTCAACATCATTAACCAGGAAAATGCCACAATGAGGTACCACAACATACTCATTAGATTGACTAAAATTTGAAAGACTGACCATTTGAAATGTTAGCAACTTTTATACATTTCTAGGAGTATACAAGGGTACAATTACTTTGAAAACTAGTCTGGAAGTTTCTTATAAAGTTAAATACACAATTACTATGTGACCCAGCAATACCATTCCTAAATATTTACCCAAGAGAAAGGAAAATATACAACTACCAAGATACTGTACACTAAAATTCATAGCAGTGTTAATCATAATAGCCAAAAACTAGAAAACACACAGACATATATCAACCGGTGAATGGACTAACAAAATTTGATACATGCCTACAATATAATGCTATATAGTAATACTGATACACACAATGTTCAAAAATGTCATGCTGTGCCAAGGAAGCCAGACCCAAAAGAGTACAGATCACGCAGTTCCATTTACATGAAACTCTAGAAAAGACAAATCTAATCTAGAGTGACAGAGATCACTGTTTGCTTGCAGTAGAGATAGGTAACTGACTCAGAGGGTAAACAGGGAATACTTTTTGATAATGGAAATGCTGTATATCTTGACAGTGTATCTGATACAAAGGTATTTACACTTGTCAAAACTCATCAAAATGTATACTTGAATGGATGCCATTTATTAGATGTACACTATATCCCAACAAAATGGGTTGAAAAACATGCTGAGTAAAATAAGCTGACACAAAAGGAGTACATACCATATTATTTTATTTATATAAACTTCTAGAACTGGTCAAATTAATCTCTAGTGATAGAAATCAGATCAGTCATTAGTTGGAGCAGGGATAAGAAGGAATTAATTGGCAAGTAGAATTTGGAGAGTTTCTGGAGTAACAAAAATGTTCTAACCTTCATTTGGGTGGTGAATTTACAATATATACATTTGTCAAAACTCATTAAAGTGAAGTCTTAATGGGTGCATTTTATATAAATCATACTTCAGTAAAAGATGATTTTAAAAAATCTTAGACACTACTGCTCCCAGGAGCAAGAGAGGACTCAAATAAATAAAATTTTAAAAGGAATAAGAAAATATTACAACTGAAATATTACACAGAAATACAAACAATCATAATAGACTACTATGAACAATTGTGCACCAACATATTGGATAACCTAGAAGAAATAAATTAATTCCTAGAAACATACTATATAATAGGAATGAATCATGAAGAAACAGAAAATCTGAAGAGACCAGTAATGAGCAAGACTGAATCAGTAATCAAAAAATTCCATGAAAGAAAAGCCCAGGACCAGATGGTGAATTCTACCAAACTTCCAAAGAAGAATTAATGCCAATCGTTCTCAAACTCTTCCCCCAAATTGAAAAAGATGGAAGATTCCCAAACTCATTTTACAATGCCCACATTACTCCAATACCAAAGGCACATAAGGATACTGCAAGAAAAGAAAACTATAAGCCAATATCTCTGATTAATACAGATACAGAAATTCTCAACAAAATGCTAGCAAACCCAATTTAACAGCACATTGAAAGGATCATGCAGCATGATCAAGTGAGATTTATCCCTAGGATGCAATGGTGATTCAATATACACAAATCAATATGTGATACACCACAGTAATGGAATGAAAGATAAAAATCATATGATCATCTCAATAGATGAAGAAAATGCATTGGACAAAATTTACCATCCTTTCACAATTAAAAATTCTCAACAAATTGTGTATAGAAGGAATGTACCTCAACATATTAAGGCCATATATGACAAACCTACAGGTAACATTACACTCAACGGTAAAAGGTTGAAAACTTTTCCTCTAAGATCAGAAACTAGACAAGAAGACCAACTCTTGCCACTTTTATTCAACATAGTACTGGAAGTCCTAGCCAGAGCAATTAGGCAAGAAAAAGAAATAGAAGACATCTGAATCATAAAGGAAGAAATAACACTGTTTGCAAATGATATATTATATATAGAAAACATTAAGACTCAACCAAAAAATTGTTTCATAAACAAATCCATAAAGTTGCAGGATACAAGATCAACATACAAAAATCAGTTGCCTTTCTATAACAATAACAACAAACTATCTGAAAAAGAAATTAAGAAAATAATCTCACTCATAATAGCACCAAAAATATAAAATACCTAGGAATAAATGTAACCAAAGAGGTGAAAGAAATGCATACTGAAAACTGTAAGATATTAATGAAAGAAATTGAGGAAGACACAAATAAATAGAAACTTTGTACTCATTAATTGAAGAATATTGTTAAAATTTCTATACTACTCAAGGCTATCTGTATATTCAATGTAATGCCTATCAAAATTCCAATGACATTTTTCAAATTAACAGAGAAAACAATCCTAAAATTCATACAGAACCACAAAAGACCCCAAATAGCCAAAGCAATCTCGAGAAAGAACAAAGCTAACTATATTACTAGGCTATAGCAATCAAAACAGTATTCCACTGGCATTAAAAAAAAGGACACATAGACTAGGAACAGAATCAAGAGTTCAGAAATAAAAGCCCATATATATGGTCAACAAATATTTGATAAAGGAACCAAGAATGTTCAGTGAGAAAACTGAATATTCACATGTGAAAGAATGAAATTGGACCTCTGTCTTACACCACTCAGAGAAGTTAATCCAAAATGGATTAAAGACTTAAATGTAATACCTGGAACTACAAAACTCCTAGAAGAAAACATAGAGGAAAAGCTCCTTGACATTGGTCTTGAGAACAATTTTTTGGATATGGCACCAAAAGCACAAGCAACACAAGAAACACAAGTGAAAATAAACAAGTGGGATTATATCAAACTAAAACACTTCTGCATATCAAAAGAAACAATCAACAAAATGAAAGGCAACCTGTGGAAT
Organism: Lagenorhynchus albirostris; assembly: GCF_949774975.1. Classification (NCBI taxonomy): domain Eukaryota; kingdom Metazoa; phylum Chordata; class Mammalia; order Artiodactyla; family Delphinidae; genus Lagenorhynchus; species Lagenorhynchus albirostris. Next base: position 67,185,922 of record NC_083101.1, on the reverse strand, counting down.
GGGAGAGAATGTTTGCAAATCACATATCTGATAAGAGGTTAATATCCAAAGTATACAAGGAACTCATGCAACTCAACAGCAAAAAAATAACAACCAAAAAATGGGCAAAGGACTTGAATAGACATTTTTTTCCTAAGAAGATATACAAATGGCCAACAGGTCACAGTCAACATCACTAATCATATGGGAAATGTAAATCAAGACCACAATGAGATGTCACCTCATACCCATTAGAATAGCTATTTTCAACAAGCCAAGCAATAAGAAGTGTTGGCGAGGATGTAGAGAAAAGGGAACACTTGTACACAGTTGGTGGGAATGTAAATTGGTGCAGCCACTATGGAACTGAGTATGAAGGTTCCTCAAATAATTCAAAATAGAACTATCATATGATTCAGCAATCCCTCTTACGGGTATATATGTAAAAGAAATTCACTCACACTATCTTAAAGACGTATCTGCACCCTCATGTTCATTGCTGCATTATTTAAAATAGCCAAGGTATGAAACAACCTAAATGCCCATCAGAGACAAAAAGATTAAAAAAATGTAGTATGTATATATAATAGAATATTATTCAGCCACAAAAAGAAGGAACTACTGCCATTTGTGACAATATGGATGGATCTGAGGGCATTACCTTAAGTGCAATAAGTCAGAGAAAGACAAATACTGTATGATCACACTTATACATGTAATCTAAAAAAGCCATACTCATAGAAACAGACAGTAGAATTGGATTGCCAGGGGCTAGGGAGTGGAGGAAATGAAGAGATATTGGTCAAAGGGTACAAGCTGCCAGTTATAAGATGAATAGTTCCAGGGATATAATGTATAGCAGGGTAACAATACTGTATTATATACTTGAAATTTGCTTAGAGAGTAGAACTTAAATGTTCTCATCACACACACACAAAGAAAAAGGTAATTATGTGGGGTGACAGAGATGTTAACTAACATTGTTGTGGTAATCATTTCATAATATACACCTATATCAAATCATCACGTTGTCACAGAGACTTCCGGGAAGATGGCGGAAGAGTAAGACGCGGAGATCACCTTCCTCTCCACAGATACTCCAGAAGTACATCTACGCGTGGAACAACTCCTACGGAGCACCTACTGAACGCTGGCAGAAGACCTCAGACCTCCCAAAAGGCAAGGAACCCCCCACGTACCTGGTTAGGGCAAAAGAAAAAACTAAACAGAGACAAAAGGATAGGGACGGGTCCTGCACCAGCGGGAGAGAGTTGTGAAGGAGGAAAAGTGTCCACACACTAAGAGGCCCCTTCGCGGGTGGAGACTTCGGGAGGCGGAGTGGGGGAGCTTGGGAGCCGCGGAGGAGAACACAGCAACAGGGGTGCGGAGGGCAAAGCGGACAGATTCCAGCGCAGAGGATCGGGCCGACCGGCACTCACCAGCCGAGAGGCTTGTCTGCTTGCCCGCCGGGGCGGGCGGGACTGGGAGCTGAGGCTCCGGCTTTTGTCGGAGCGCCGGGAGAGGACTGAGGTTGGCGGCGTGAACACAGCCTGCAGGGCGTTGGTGCACTGCGGCTGGCCGGGAGAGAGTCCGGGGAGGGGTCTGGACCTGCCGAAGAGGCAAGAGACTTTTTCTTCCCTCTTTGTTTCCTGGTGCACGAGGAGAGGGGATTAAGAGCGCTGCTTGAGAGGGCTCCAGGGACGGGCGCGAGCCGCGGCTAAGATTGCGGAGCCCAGAGACGGACATGGGACGCTGAGGCCGCTGCTGCCGCCGTCAGGAGGCCTGTGTGCGAGCACAGGTCACTAGCCACACGCCCTTCCGGGGAGCCTGTGCAGCCCGCCACTGCCAGGGTCCCGGGATCCAGGGACGGCTCCCCCGGGAGAGCGCACGGCGCCCTCAGGCTGTAGCGTGAGTCACGCCGGCCTCTACCGCTGCAGGCCCGCCACGCACTCCGTGACCCTCCCTACCCCCCAGCCTGGGTAAGCCAGAGCCTCCGAATCAGCGGCTCCTTTAACCCCGTCCTGTCTGAGCAAAGAACAGACGCCCTCCGGCGACCTACACGCACAGGCGGGGCCAAATCCAAAGCTGAGCCCCTGGGAACTGTCAGAACAAAGAAGAGAAAGGGAAATCTCTCCCAGCAGCCTCAGAAGCAGCGGATTAAAGCTCCACAATCAACTTGATATACCCTGCATCTGTGGAATACCTGAATAGACAAGGAATCATCCCAAATTAAGGAGCCCTGTGGATGAAAGGCTCTTGGTGCTGCAGCCAGGAGTCAGTGCTGTGCCTCTGAGGTGGGAGAGCCAACTTCAGGACACTGGTCCACAAGAGGCCTCCCAGCTGCACATAATATCAAACAGCAAAAATCTCCGAGAGACCTCCATCTCAACGCCAGCACCCAGCTTCACTCAACAACCAGCAAGCTACAGTGCTAGACATCCTATGCCAAACAACTAGCAAGACAGGAACACAACCCCACCCATTAGCAGAGAGGCTGCCCAAAATCATAGTAAGTCTACAGACACCCCAAAACACACCACCAGACGTGGACCTGCCCACCAGAAAGACAAGATCCAGCCTCATACACCAGAACACAGGCACTAGTACCCTCCACCAGGAAGCCTACACAACCCACTGAACCAACCTTAGCCACTGGGGACAGACACAAAAAACAACAGGAACTACGAACCTTCAGCCTGCAAAAAAGGAGACCCCAAACACAGTAAGATAAGCAAAATGAAAAGACAGAAAAACACACAGCAGATGAAGGAGCAAGATAAAAACCCACCAGACCTAACAAATGAAGAGGAAATAGGCAGTCTACCTGAAAAAGAATTCAGAATAATGATAGTAAGGTTGATCCGAAATCTTGGAGATAGAATGGACAATAGAATGGACAAATTGCAAGAATCAGTTAACAAGGACCTAGAAGAATTAAAGATGAAACAAGCAACGATGAACAACACAATAAATGAAATTAAAAATACTCTAGATGGGATCAATAGCAGAATAATTGAGGCAGAAGAACGAATAAGTGACCTGGAAGATAAAATAGTGGAAATAACTACTGCAGAGCAGAAAAAAGAAAAAAGAATGAAAAGAACTGAGGACAGTCTCAGCGACCTCTGGGACAACATTAAACGCACCAACATTCGAATTATAGGGGTTCCAGAAGAAGAAGAGAAAAAGAAAGGGACTGAGAAAATATTTGAAGAGATTATAGTTGAAAACTTCCCTAATATGGGAAAAGAAATAGTTAATCAAGTCCAGGAAGCACAGAGAGTCCCATACAGGATAAATCCAAGGAGAAATACGCCAAGACACATATTAATCAAACTGTCAAAAATTAAATACAAAGAAAACATATTAAAAGCAGCAAGGGAAAAACAACAAATAACACACAAGGGAATCCCCATAAGGTTAACAGCTGATCTTTCAGCAGAAACTCTGCAAGCCAGAAGGGAGTGGCGGGACATATTGAAAGTGTTGAAGGAGAAAAACCTGCAACCAAGATTACTTTACCCAGCAAGGATCTCATTCAGATTTGATGGAGAAATTAAAACCTTTACAGACAAGCAAAAGCTGAGAGAGTTCAGCACCACCAAACCAGCTCTACAACAACTGCTAAAGGAACTTCTCTAGGCAAGAAACACAAAAGAAGGAAAGGACCTACAATAATGAACCCAAAACAATTAAGAAAATGGGAATAGGAACACACATATCGCTAATTACCTTAAATGTAAATGGACTAAATGCTCCCACCAAAAGACACAGATTGGCTGAATGGATACAAAAACAAGACCCATATATTTGCTGTCTACAAGAGACCCACTTCAGACCTAGAGACACATACAGATTGAAAGTAAGGGGATGGAAAAAGGTATTTCATGCAAATGGAAACCAAAAGAAAGCTGGAGTAGCAATTCTCATATCAGACAAAATAGACTTTAAAACAAAGACTATTAGAAGAGACAAAGAAGGACACTACATAATGATCAAGGGATCGATCCAAGAGGAAGATATAACAATTGTAAATATTTATGCACCCAACTTAGGTGCACCTCAATACATAAGGCAAATACTGACAACCATAAAAGGGGAAATCGACAGTAACACATTCATAGTAGGGGACTTTAACACCCCACTTTCACCAATGGACAGATCATCCAAAATGAAAATAAATAAGGAAACACAAGCTTTAAATGATACATTAAACGAGATGGAGTTAATTGATATTTATAGGACATTCCATCCAAAAACAACAGAATACACATTTTTCTCAAGTGCTCATGGAACACTCTCCAGGATAGATCATATCTTGGGTCACAAATCAAGCCTTGGTAAATTTAAGAAAATTAAAATTGTATCAAGTATCTTTTCTGACCACAACGCCATGAGACTAGATATCAATTACAGGAAAAGATCTGTAAAAAATACAAACACATGGAGGCTAAACAATACACTACTTAATAATGAAGTGACCAGTGAAGAAATCAAAGAGGAAATCAAAAAATACCTAGAAACAAACGACAATGGAGACACAACGACCCAAAACCTGTGGGATGCAGCAAAAGCAGTTCTAAGGGGGAAGTTTATAGCAATACAAGCCCACCTTAAGAAGCAGGAAACATCTCGAATAAACAACCTAACCTTGCACCTCAAGCAATTAGAGAAAGAAGAACAAAAAACCCCAAAGCTAGCAGAAGGAAAGAAATCATAAAAATCAGATCAGAAATAAATGAAAAAGAAATGAAGGAAACAATAGCAAAGATCAATAAAACTAAAAGCTGGTTCTTTGAGAAGATAAACAAAATAGATAAACCACTAGCCAGACTCATCAAGAAAAAAAGGGAGAAGACTCAAATCAATAGAATTAGAAATGAAAAAGGAGAGGTAACAACTGACACTGCAGAAATAAAAGAGATCATGAGAGATTACTACAAGCAACTCTATGCCAATAAAATGGACAATCTGGAAGAAATGGACAAATTCTTGGAAATGCACAACCTGCCAAGACTGAATCAGGAAGAAATAGAAAATATGAACAGACCAATCACAAGCACTGAAATTGAAACTGTGATTAAAAATCTTCCAACAAAGAAAAGCCCAGGACCAGATGGCTTCACAGGCGAATTCTATCAAACATTTAGAGAAGAGCTAACACCTATCCTTCTCAAACTCTTCCAAAATATAGCAGAGGGAGGAACACTCCCAAACTCCTTCTACGAGGCCACCATCACCTTGATACCAAAACCAGACAAGGATGTCACAAAGAAAGAAAACTACAGGCCAATATCACTGATGAACATAGAGGCAAAAATCCTCAACAAAATACTAGCAAACAGAATCCAACAGCACATTAAAAGGATCATACACCATGATCAAGTGGGGTTTATTCCAGGAATGCAAGGATTCTTCAATATACGCAAATCTATCAATGTGATAAACCATATTAACAAACTGAAGGAGAAAAACCATATGATCATCTCAATAGATGCAGAGAAAGCTTTTGACAAAATTCAACACCCATTTATGATAAAAACCCTGCAGAAAGTAGGCATAGAGGGAACTTTCCTCAACATAATAAAGGCCATATATGACAAGCCCACAGCCAACATCGTCCTCAACGGTGAACAACTGAAAGCATTTCCATTAAGATCAGGAACAAGACAAGGTTGCCCACTCTCACCACTCTTATTCAACATAGTTTTGGAAGTTTTAGCCACAGCAATCAGAGAAGAAAAGGAAATAAAAGGAATCCAAATCGGAAAAGAAGAAGTAAAGCTGTCACTGTTTGCAGATGACATGATCCTATACATAGAGAACCCTAAAGATGCTACCAGAAAACTACTAGAGCTAATCAATGAATTTGGTAAAGTGGCAGGATACAAAATTAATGCACAGAAATCTCTGGCATTCCTATATACTAATGATGAAAAATCTGAAAGTGAAATCAAGAAAACACTCCCATTTACCATTGCAACAAAAAGAATAAAATATCTAGGAATAAACCTACCTAAGGAGACAAAAGATCTGTATGCAGAAAATTATAAGACACTGATGAAAGAAATTAAAGACGATACAAATAGATGGAGAGATATACCATGTTCTTGGATTGGAAGAATCAACATTGTGAAAATGACTCTACTACCGAAAGCAATCTATAGATTCAATGCAATCCCTATCAAACTACCACTGGCATTTTTCACAGAACTAGAACAAAAAATTTTGCAATTTGTATGGAAACACAAAAGACCCCGAATAGCCAAAGCAATTTTGAGAACGAAAGAAGGAACTGGAGGAATCAGGCTCCCAGACTTCAGACTATACTACAAAGCTACAGTTATCAAGACGGTATGGTACTGGCACAAAAACAGAAAGATAGATCAATGGAACAGGATAGAAAGCCCAGAGATAAACCCACGCACATATGGTCACCTTATCTTTGACAAAGGAGGCAGAAATGTACAGTGGAGAAAGGACAGCCTATTCAATAAGTGGTGCTGGGAAAACTGGACAGCTACATGTAAAGGTATGAAATTAGATCACTCCCTAACACCATACACAAAAATAAGCTCAAAATGGATTAAAAACCTAAATGTAAGGCCAGAAACTATCAAACTCTTAGAGGAAAACATAGGCAGAACACTCTATGACATAAATCACAGCAAGGTCCTTTTTGACCCACCTCCTAGAGAAATGGAAATAAAAACAAGAGTAAACAAATGGGACCTAATGAAACTTAAAAGCTTTTGCGCAGCAAAGGAAACCATAAAGAAGACCAAAAGACAACCCTCAGAATGGGAGAAAATATTTGCAAATGAAGCAACCGACAAAGGATTGATCTCCAAAATTTATAAGCAGCTCATGCAGCTTAATAACAAAAAAACAAACAACCCAATCCAAAAATGGGCAGAAGACCTAAATAGACATTTCTCCAAAGAAGATATACAGACTGCCAACAAACACATGAAAGAATGCTCAACATCACTAATCATGAGAGAAATGCAAATCAAAACTACAATAAGATATCATCTTACACCAGTCAGAATGGCCATCATCAAAAAATCTAGAAACAATAAATGCTGGAGAGGGTGTGGATAAAAGGGAACCCTCTTACACTGTTGGTGGGAATGTAAATTGATACAGCCACTGTGGAGAACAGTATGGAGGTTCCTTAAAAAGCTACAAATAGAACTACCATATGACCCAGCAATCCCACTACTGGGCATATACCCTGAGAAAACCATAATTCAAAAAGAGTCATGTACCAAAATGTTCATTGCAGCTCTATTTACAATAGCCCAGAGATGGAAACAACCTAAGTGTCCATCATCGGATGAATGGATAAAGAAGATGTGGCACATATATACAATGGAATATTACTCAGCCATAAAAAGAGACGAAATTGAGCTATTTGTAATGAGGTGGATAGACCTAGAGTCTGTCATACAGAGTGAAGTAAGTCAGAAAGAGAGAGACAAATACCGTATGCTAACACATATATATGGAATTTAAAAAAAAAAAATGTCATGAAAAACCTAGGGGTGAAACAGGAATAAAGACACAGACTTACTAGAGAATGGACTTGAGGTTATGGGGAGGGGGAAGGGTAAACGGTGACAAAGCGATAAAGAGGCATGGACATATATACACTACCAAACGTAAGGTAAATAGCTAGTGGGAAGCAGCCACATAGCACAGGGAGATCAGCTCGGTGCTTTGTGACCGCCTGGAGGGGTGGGATAGGGAGGGTGGGAGGGAGGGAGACGCAAGCGGGAAGAGATATGGGAATATATGTATGTATATAACTGATTCATTTTGTTGTGAAGCTGAAGCTAACATACCATTGTAAAGCAATTATACTCCAATAAAGATGTTAAAAAAAAAATCATCACGTTGTGCACCTTAAATTTATGCAATGTTCATAATGTCATATGTCAGTTATATCTCAATAAAGATGGAAAAAATCAGACAGGTGGACAAAAAAATCAAATAAAATATATAGGTGATAGTTGTATGGGGAAGAAGGAAGGAAGTAGGCAGAGAACTGTAATACCAAGATCATAACTAATCAGCTCACACATGGTAGTATATTTGGTGGTCAGGGACATGGTGATGGAGTCAGATAAAGCTGTCTTGCCTCAGCCTGTCACCTACTGGCTGAGTGATCATAGAATAGAGATCTAATCTCTCTGGGTTTTAATTTCTTCACCTGTAAAATCGAAATATGTTTTTTAAAAGCATTTTAAAAAATACTTCCAATTTTTGTATCATAGTGAGTGGTATTTAATAGACAAATCAAAAATGGCAGCTATTATTACTCAATACGTTTTCCTGGCCTCCTGTTTCTAACTTCCAAATTTTACTCTGGGTAAATTATCCAAGAAAACTACTGTCTCAATGATTTCCCAGTATCTGACAAAATGATATACTCTATCAACTTCCAAACTTACAATTCTACCTCAGACCTTCTTACTTTTCCAGTACCCTCCATGACTTGTAATTACCTACCTTTTTCCCTTCCTCTTGGAGTTGACCCACTGCACAATGACCTTCCCATATTTCTCTCCCTAGTGAATCCCATCATTAATTAGCCTCACCCTCCCTATTTTAAACCTGGTTCTAATTCCACCTTCTCCAAGAAGCCCTCTGTGACCTCTTAATCACTGAAAAGTGATTTCTCTTCCAAGACCAAAGCTCACATACTATACTCTTTGCAAAGTCTTATGATACCATTTCCAGGGATGGCTGAAAGCTTTAGACATGCCTGTTTCTCAGTTCCTAAAGAATTTGATTAGATTTTTATAATTATATTTGTCACTAGATAACTCTAAGTAACAATATTTACATTTTTCTTATTTCCTCTTAGTCTACTGAAATAAGGAGCAGAAACTTAGAAAAATGAGAATAGATCTAATACAAATTTTATAAACTTAAAGGAACAGTTGAAACTGATTAATTTTTAGAACTATTTCCAGTGCTGCTTTGTGACATCTGAATTTGAACATCCCTTCTTAATCTTCAGCTACTGAAGGGAATAAAATATATTCTGCTCAGAACTGCACTGCAACTACAATTTTAAATTAGATATCTGTTAGTCAATTAGTTCAAGCAACGAAAGAGCTAATTCAATGAGATAACACAAGATAAAGAAAATATAGAACAGATTTTACAAAGAAAATTTTCTGATTTTTAATCTGCTCCTTAGAAAAATACTACAGAATTTATTCTTTAGTATCTTTCTTCTAAATGGCATAATTTCTCCTTTGGCGTTTACCAAAAAAAAAAAAAAAATCAGTTACAGAACCTAATTCTTCTGTGCTTGTCAGCTACTACAGCTATGCAGTTCCATTATGAGTGGTCATTAGCTGCCAATCTCAGCATTATTGCCACGAAGCCTCTATAAACCCTGTCCCATGGTCAGTCTTAAAAAATGGCACAGCTGCAAAACAACGTCAGTTATGATTCAGCCCTAATTTTCCCTGTCAACAGCCTTGTTCAACTTCCCAGATATTCCTACTTGTTGCCAAGTCCATTTTGTAAACGAAATCTGCCTTTTGAAAACCACCATATGAATATGTCAACAGGTCATGAAATATTTTCATTACAAATCTTAAAGAAAAACTTAGCTCTAAAGCAACAGTTTGGAAAATGTCTATTTCATTAAGTACAAGTGTGAAATCTTGATGGAAAACATTTATTTTGGCAACTTGCTGTTCTGTTGGTGGCCCCAAAGTATCCTGACCAGACTATCTTTGTGGGAGGTGGAATTGGGGGGATTCTAGAGCAAATGAAAAATTCCTTACTAGGAGCCCCTTGGCTGGCCACTGAGGAAAGACTGAGAAAATCCAAAGTGCAAATGCCAGGCATACAAGCTTATTCTAAAAGCTCCAGTGTCAGTAGAGTTATTTCTCAATCATCCACATTAAGAAAAAAGAAGTAGTGGTATGGAGCAAAGGTGGCAGATAATCCCTAGATTATTTGTGTTTGACTTTGGAACATACACGTGTACACATACACACACACACACGCACATTTCTCTTACTCAACTCTGTTTAAGCGGTTTTCTCTGCCTGGGAAGACTTGCCACTGTAGTTTGCCTGATAAGGTCCAGTCATCCTTTATGACCAGATACAAATGTCACTTCCTCTATGAAGCCTTCCCTGCCTTCCCCAGGGAGATAATCAGTATCTCTCTCTCTCTCTCTCTCTCTCTCTCTCTCTCTCTCTCTCTCTCTCTCTCTCTCTCTCTCTCTCTCTCCTGTGCTTTCACAGCCTTGGGTGCCTACATGTATTATGCCTACATGGCATATGTTCTGTTGAACTGTAATTGTTCCTTTATGTGTTGCTCTTCCCCAACTGTCCTATGAGATCCATAGGGGTAAGGCCAATGTTTTATTCATCTAATGGTCCCTAAGAGGCAAACCTCGAGCATACACAATGCCCAGTAAACACTTTTGGATGACTATTCTCCTAGGTAATCCCAACTTGATAGGGGAATAGGTATCAAAGAAATATCTACTGATGAACAAAAATATCAGGTGAAATATCAAATTGGGATTTGAAACTGACACGGACTACTCCCAAAGAACTCAATCAGGAGAGAACTTCATGAGATTTCTTAAAATAAAGTTTTTATTGGACCTTTATGATTTTTTTTGACCTCTCCAACATTCACTATTCGCACACCTCACAGTGTTCTGTGAACTTTGTTTTTCATTTATCGTTTTAGATACAAGTACTACCTCTGTACTAATGGATGAGGCCGTGCCTTAATAATCATAAGGCTCCTTGACTTTTTTCATAGCACGTTGCGTTTACAAATTACTGTTAGTCACACTGTTCTATAAGCTTACTGTGGCAGCGATCCTCATTTGCAAATGAGAAAACTGAGAGTCGAGAAAATTAAGTGACTTGGGCTAAGTCTGCACATCTAATAAATGACAAAGCTGGGATCAGGACCCAAATATCTTTGACTCTCTAATGTCTCAAACAAGAGTGTCCTAAACACTGTCTGATGACGCTATAGCTTATTCTTGCAGTACAAGGAAGATCTCAACCTCAGGATGAGAGAAGTTAAATGGTGCATTCAGAGATCTTAGAGAAGCACAACCAGAGACAGGGGTAGAAGTCAAGTCCCTACACAGGTTTATTAATTCAAAGACTCATCCCCTTGATGTTCTTTTTTAAAAATACGGATGATAATTTACTATCATCACACTTCAGCACGACTCTGCAAAACAGATACAACAACAGGATAGGTAAGACACCATTTCAATGTTATAGGAGCAACCTTTCTTTTTTATTACTTTTTAAAATTTTTGGCTGCATGGGGTCTTCATCGCTCTGTGCGGGCTTTCTCTAGTTGCAGTGAGCGGGGGCTACTCTTCGTTGCGGAGCACAGGCTCTAGGTGTGCAGACTTCGGTAGTTGTGGCTCGCGGGCTCTAGAGCGCAGGCTCAGCAGTTGTGGCACACAGGCTTAGTTGCTCCGTGGCATGTGGGATCTTCCCGGACCAGGGCTTGAACCCATGTCCACTGCATTGGCAGGGGGGATTCTTAACCACTGTGCCACCAGGGAATTCCGTAGAAGCAACCATTCTTAAAGTGAAAAATTATGTCTGATACCAAAGAAATTAAAAATAAAAATGGTGCAGTGGAGTGAATGGTTGGCAATCAATGATATTCAACAAGTGACTGGCCATTTTGATGTTAGGTACATACACACACAGAGTGCTACCAACTTAACAAGAGATTCTCTCCAACTGGAAAGAAAAGCTTCATGGAGAAGGCAGCTGTGAGCAGAATCAGAAAGGGTAGGGAAGAGAGGGATGTGACATGAAGAGCATTCCAGGTATATATAAGCAGAGAAAGAGAAGGGTGGGGTCGTTATGAAGAACAGCAGGAAGAACATCTTCACATCCCAGAGACATGAAGAAAAGAAGGTAGAGATAAAGTTGGAAAGGGTTTTAAATTTCAAGCTAAAGTGGAGTGGAGTAAGCTTTATTTTATAAGGAATCTTTTCATCATGGTTAAATATATGTAATGTAAAATTTACCATTTTAACCATTTTTTTTTTAGTGTACAGTTCTGTGGCATTAAGTACGTCCACATTGTTGGGCAACCATCATCCAGAATCCTCTTCATCTTTCCCAGCTGAAACTCTGTACCCATTAAATATTAACTCCCTATTCTTCCTACTCCCAGCCCTTGGAAACCACCATTCTACTCTCTGGCTCAATGAATTTGACTGTTCCAGGTACCTCATATATTTGGAATCATATGAGATTTGGCCTTTTGTGACTGGTTTATTTCACTTAGCATAATGTCTTCAAGGTATATTTATGTTATAGCCTGAGCCAGAATTTCTTTCTTTCTTAAGGCTGAATAAGGTTCCATCATATGTATACACCATATTTTGTTTATCCATTCATCCATCAGTGGACACTTGAGTTGATTCCACCTTTTGGCTATTGTGAATAATGCTGCTATGAAGATGGGTGTATAAATATTTGAGCCTGCTTTCAACTCTTTGGGGGTATATTCCCAGAAGTGGATTGCTAGGTCATATGGTAATCTTATGTCTAATTTTTTGATGAACCACCACATCATTTTCCAAAGGAGCTGTACCATTTTACATTACCTTAAATTTTCTATCATAAAATGCAAGTCTAAAACTACAGAGCAACATGGATCTAGATCTCTTGGTAAGAAAGTATATTTTATGGAAACATATGTAAATTTTTTTTAATTTATGAGACCTCAGGCTGATTTGTAGAACTGACGACTTTCCTATTGTTCCAATTTAATTGACCCAGAATTTCTCATTAAAAACTAGCTAAACACATGGATAGTTCCAATCTATAGTTTGTCAATTCAAAAACTATCCATGCATAAAACTTAATTACTTTAAATATGGAAAGTTAATTTTCTTCTATAAAATATACCCTATGTTAAGTATATTTTGCTCAAACTTCCAAAAGATTATGCTTTGAGATGAAATTAAGCATGAAAAATTTCTGGCTGACAGCCCTTTTTTAATCTTAATGTATTCAGGGAAGGAGTGAAAAGAAGGTTATAACTGAAATTAACTATAGTTGTGATAAATGAGAAAAACAAAAGCAAAAAAATAAAGTTGATATCAATAAAACAAAGTAGCTATCTAACCCAAGTCAAACAAAGCCAGGATTAAATGTCTAATAGCAAAATTAACTCAACCTCATGAGAATTTTGATTGGGAAATGGCTTTACAAAAAAAGAGTTGATTGTGGAGCTATGTAATTGGCCAATGTTTGCGCTTTCTTAAAATTACAAGCAATCAGCAATTTCAGGTCATCAAAATTTCAGGTCTTGAATATAGAAAACATAAAGCGCATAAATATTCACTGTTTTCAAAGTCCTTGAACTCAAAGATAAAGCTAATACATGAAAAATTAAAAGACAGTCATTCCTAATTAAGGGCCAAGGCTCAGCTTTTTATAGAAATTGTCATAAGCAGCATTTTAATCAACTATAACCATCCTTGTCATATAAAATCACTTAAAAGCTTTCTAAAGTACAATTAACCAAAGCACCACAGTTAACCAATCACTTAAGATTGTATTTAATATGCTGTGTATCAGAGTGTGCAGCACACAGTCTTATCTTACTGCTTAATAATATGTTTTATTTTTACAGCAATAAATCAGAATGTGGAAGAATGTAGTTACCATAGTCATGGAATTCAGAAAGGCCGCATTAGAGAGAGTCTCATCTAACTTTTAAAGAGATTTAGGATTATGTGATGGCTCTTAAGAAGTTGATTTGGGCTGTTTATTTTGCTTTTTTTTTTTTTCCATTATAAATTCTCTTGTACCAAGCACAGGCAAGAGATTTCAAGTCATTGGTCGTTCTGTTTTATTTAAGGTTAGGCTCTATCCCTTCAAACTACAACTGCAACTCTCAAATGCTTGAAGGCTTCACTCCCCTATCTGGTGGTCCCTATCTCTGGGGAGGTCTGCTCTTCCTTCAGGCAGGCTCCATCTGATGCCCGCTTTGTTCCGTAACAAAGACAACTTCTGCCCAGTCAGTCCCCATAGATGACCAACAAGCACGTCAAACTTATGCCAAAAAAATAAAATTTCTGAATTCCACCCCCCGCAAAAAAATTGCTTCTCACATATTCTTCCTCCATCTTGGTAAATGACAATTTGCTGAGAGCAACAGTCCTGGAGCCCACATGACTCTCTTCTTCCTCTCACAGCTCACACCCAATCTGACAGCTGGTTTCACTGATTCTACTTTCAAAATATCTCTATAATCTGACCATTTCTTACCACCACCACTGCCACTGCCCTGGTCTGAGCCACTGTCCCCTCTTGCCTGCATTACACAAACAATCTATGATGTGCCACCTCTGCTTCCTTCCTTGATCTTGTTCTCATCATTCTCCAAACAGCAGCCAGAGTGAGCCTTCTAATGGCCAACCAGTCAGTCAACACATACATAATGTTTATTGGGTATCAGGCACTGTACAACATGCTTTACTTACATTAAGTCATTTCATCATCACAACTCTGTGAAGAAGGAACTATGATCATCCCTATTTACAAAGGAGACGATAGAGATCCAGAAAGGTTAAGTATTGTGCCTGGGGTCACACAGCTGGTAAGTGGCAAAGCTGGGATTCAAAACCAGGCAGTCTGCGCATTAGTACCTTTATTGTCTCCAGGGGACTCTCATATTATTCAGAGTAAAAACAAAGTCTACAAGGTCCTATACAATCTGGCCCTCTCTCAACAGGCCTCCTATTAATTTCCTCTCTCACTCCTCTCTGGTCTCACTACCCCCTTACTCTTTCTCAAACACACCAGCAGGCTCCCGGCTCAGCATATGGACACTCGCTGTTTCCCCAGCTTTGAACACTTCCTCCAGATACCCACGTGGTCTGCTCACATGTCAGATGATTAGTAGAGACTCACCTAACAGCCCTATTTAAAATCATGGTCCTCCTTGGAGCTTCCCTGGTGGCGCAGTGGTTAAGAATCCACCTGCCAGTGCAGGGGACTCGGGTTCAAGCCCTGGTCAGGGAAGATCCCACATGCCTCTGAGCAACTAAACCCCTGCGTCACAAATACTGAGCCTGTGCTCTAGAGCCTGGGAGACAAAACAACTGAGCCTGTGCACCACAACTACTGAAGCCCATGTGCCTAGAGCCAGTGCTCCACAACAAGACAAAACACCGCAATGAGAAGCCTGAACACTGCATTGAAGAGTAGCCCCTGCTCGCTGCAATTACAGAAAGCCCACGCCCAGCAGCAAAGACCCAACACAGCCAAAAATAAATAAATTAATTAATTTTTAAAAAAAGATTTAAAATAAAATAAAATCATGGTCCTTTTCTCCCTTCACTCCCTATCCCCCCCTTGCCTGCTTTATTTTTATCCCCAACACTTAGCATCACCTGACAAGATATACATTTTAAGTTGTATATTTCTGCCTCACCCCACTGCAATGTAAGTTACATGAAGGTAAGGAGTTTTGTCTGTTTTGTTCACTTGTTCTCTCCAGCACCTAGAATAGTGTTTGGCACTTGAGGGAGAGAGAGTGAGAGGCAGGGGAGGGAGGGAGGGGGAGAGAGAGAGAGAGAGAGGAAGAAGGAAGGAAGGAAGGGGAGAGAGAGAGAGAGAGAGGGAGAGAGGGAAAGAGAGAGAGAGAGAGAGAGAGAGAGAGAGAGAGAGAGAGAGAGAGAAAGAAAGAAAGAAAGAAGGAAAGAAAGAAAGAAAGAAAGAAAGAAAGAAAGAAAGAAAGAAAGAAAGAAAGAAAGAAGGAAAGAAAGAAAGAAAGAAAGAAAGAAAGAAAGAAAGAAAGAAAGAAAGAAAAAGAAAGAAAGAAAGAAAAGGAAGGAAGGAAAGAGAGGGAGGGAGGGAGGGAGGAAGAGAGAGAGAAAGGAGGGAGAAGTCAGGGAGAAAGAGAGCTTGAGCTGTATGTTGTAATTGATCAGTACTTTTCCCAATGAGTCTATGAATAAACACTAATGAGAAGCTAAGAGAATTCCATTACTACCTCCTGATCTGACTCCCAAGAGTGGACCCCACTCGCCTAATCTGTAATCCCAAGATAAGAGTCTTGGGTTTAGCTAAGGCAAAGAGCTCACTCTAGGAAGTCACATGGGAAGTAGGGAACCTTGTTTACAATGGGAAAGGAGAAGAGAGAAGTCCTCTCCTTCTTACTAATCAGAAGCGAGCATTTTTCCATTATGAATACATTCATCGGCCTCCCTCAATTTTCAGAATGCTTTATTTCATCTTGACTGAATCCTATCCAGAATTCACTGAGTGCAGAGGATGCAGGACTACCGTCTTGGTCTAGTTCTCTAGAAGTGAGAATTGGGGCAAAGAGTTTTCTAAGGTAGTAAACCCTAAAAAAAGAAGAAATAACCCAATGTTTAGGGCTAGAGCGAGAATGTCATGCTGGGAGCAGGCATAAGCTAACATTAGTATCAGGAATCATATTTACAAGTTATGCAGAATATCCAGAAACATTGTTTAAAATGAATGCCTTATGGACAAGATTATTCACACAATTCTGAAGAGCAGGTACAAAACAGCAAATTGTCCCTCGTAAAGAGCCCTAGTTGCACCAGGTTTAGGATTAGAATTCCAGAAGACTGCAGGTCTGTCTTTCATATAACTCGTAAGTGCTCTGAGATTTTCAGAGCTTTACACAAGTGAGGGTTTAAGCCTGAAATTACCTACAGCATTTGAACCTAGCCAAAGGCTAAATACAAACATTAAAACCAGACAAAGATTTTTCTTGGGTGATGTATGCCATAGTCAAGCTTATGGGCATTTTTATCCAGAAAAGCCTAGTCTCACTGGCACTGAAAGATTTCCTAACACAATAACTTTCTTCTTCAATGACTTTAGCCAATTGTAGATGAGTACCGTGAGGCGTTATTTCAGTCTCAGAGTTCTAACCTTGAGGCCTGAACTTACACAAGAAAAATCTGCTTTTAAAGTGCCTGAACCCACACTTACCAGTGCTTTCCTAATTCTCATAAGTTCCTTAGACTATCAGCATTTCAGTGGTCCTAAAGACCTCACAGACTGACTTGAGTAGTAGTCAAATTTAAAGATACAAAACTTCATGTTTGGCCCCCAATCCTTAAAAAAAAAAAAAGAGGTTTTTTTAATTGGTCGCAAGTCCATGGGTCTGTAACATTACTGCAGTAAAGACATGATTTTAATTTCTCCATTTTCAACCCTTATCTAATACTATTTTGCTTAGTAATTAACTGTATCAGAGTTCAAGTTCGTGGCAATATAAGTTTTTTTATTATTAATGCACATTTATTATTAATATGGGAAGCTGGATAGTAGTTAGGAAGACAGATTTATTGTCAGATACTCCTGGTTTAGATTCTCTGTTTGCCACTTTCTAACTGTGTGATTGTGGACAAGTAACTTTAACTTCTTGAATTCTCAGATATACCATCTATGAAATGGGCATCACAATAATATTTACCTATTAGAATTTCCACAATTAAATGAAATCATGGGTGTAAAGAGTGTATACACCTAAATTATGATATTGCCTGTAAGTTAATAGGCTCTTCTTCTCCTTCTCCATCACCTCCTCTTCTTCCTTTTCCCCATCATCATCATCATCTTAATGTTAATAATCAGTGAGAATTATAATTTTTAAAATTATGATGTTCATTGGGAGGACCAGTAATTGATCCAGTTTAAACTGGAAAGACAGATTGAACTTAAACCAGGAAATTTCAAGAATGACAGCAGTGTGGCTCTCCCAGCCTTAGGGCACCTGGCAATATAAGCTGTGACATATCATTACCACGTACAGTTGGTCACTTTAGTTTTCACTTCTAATTATGGACTTTCCTACCCTCCTTATCACAACCTTCTCACGTCCTTAGTCATTTAAGGATTTTTAGATAATGGAGGCCAGACACTCTTCCTTGGTCCCTTAAGTTCTTCTACTTCTTCCTTCTCTACTTCCTCCTTTTCTCAGCTTCTCCTTCCTCTGTCAGCTCCTTCACATCAGCTAGCAGAGGGCTGTCAGGGGAACAAGTCCAGCCTCCGTTTGAGTCTACAGTAGGAGGTCATCTAGAGCCAGGCAGGCTAGAGATGCAGGGACTTGTGGACAGCTTTGGGGGTCATCTGGCTTGGGGAGGCTTAAAGAGAGGGCAAGTGAAGAACAGTATTTGCCTTAGGTGTCCTTAAAGAAGGGATTAATCTAGGTTAAACAGAAGTAAGCAAAATGCAAATCTCCCCATTAATTTACATTTTCTACTCCTTCAAAACTTAACATGGGCACATACTTAGTTTCACCCTCTTTATCCTCTTTATGTTATCTGACAACATAAAGGTATTGCTATGCCCTTATATAAGACTGCTGCCCTAAAGAATGTGATTCAATTTTCAACATTAAAAAGCATCACAGTTGAAAATATGCTTACTAACATTTTGTTTTGTTAAAAAAATTACTTCAACAGATGTACACCAAAAGAATGATTCCTATCATAAAAAAGCAAAAGCAGTTTAATACATATTAAGCCACCAATTTATAACCTGTATCATATAATAAAGACTTTTCAATAATCTCAACCTTGTACTTATGCTGTAAGCACACCTAGAGAGTTTATCTAGAGTGTACCCGTGACAAAGCATACCCTTGTATTTTCACAGATATATAGTTTTTCTCCATTGTATGAAAACAATTGGTTAAAATAATACAGATAGCACTTATATATGCTTGCATCATAATGTTTAAAAAAGTGAACTCTTAAAATTACATCAAAAATGCAAATAAACAAAAATCGGGGATTCTACTTCAGCTCTTCAGTTTGGGAGAGGTAAGAACATGATGAGAAAGTCATTTTCTCATTTTTAAGGTTCTATTTCCTGATTTTAAATTCTTCGAGAATATGAGCTTTACCAAATGACAAAAGCACTGGATCTATGAAAATATACAAAAATGTGTCATTCAAATAGATTGATTTTAAAAAGTTTTGCTCTGATCCACCTGCATACAATTTTCATGAAGCCTTATTAAATGTTTACTAGGACTCCTGAGTATTCTGTGTGCAAGGTCAGTTGTGGGATGGTGAACTATTCTTAAAGATTGGGAATGTTTTATAAAGTGAGAATAATACAAGACAGAAAAACAATGGGAAAGAATTATTTGTGTTACAAGCTTAAAAGAATTCTTTTTCACAATAAAGCATAACTAAATGTGGAAAAAATAGTAATAAATATATCAGGGGGCATACATCTGTAAGGTCTAGATTGGCTGGCATCTCGGTTGTCTTCAGAATTAAAACAGCAGTTTTCCACTCTGAGACCACATTAACTCTCTGCCTACTAATTCTGATAGACTAGACTTCCCAAAGTCCTCCACAACTCAAAGTTGCAAGCTGAAGAAATATTAACAAGCTGTACAATGTTCCCTTTCTTCCAGAAGAATGACAAGTTCAAGATACCCAGCAGTCTTTGTGTTGAAGACACAACTAGAAATATTTTTAGTTTTTCATTTTTTAGTTTTAATATATCACCAGATAAATCATTAACATAAAAATACTGACTCACAAATATATAAAATATTAATAAATATTTTTAAATTCCAGTTAAAATATTTTAGGGCTGACATTGTAATAGTTTTTTTAAACTCAAAATACAAACTGTACTAATCTACATGGGCATTGCCATGTCCAAAGGGAAAGATAACAGGGTGATTCTAGAGTGGATATGGATGGTACACAACTTGGGACGAGAAGATCTACATTCAGGTCCAATCCTACCATTGGGGCAAATTAATGTTTCTGGGCCTCAGTATCCAAATTGTAAAAAGGATAATATAAAGCGTAACACACAGAGTGGTTATCCCTATAAAATGATGATTTGAGTTGATTACAAAAGTGCTTTGTAAGCTGCTCTTTCAAAGTAGCGTTCCGGCATTCAGGGTTATGTGATTTGCCCCAGATCACACAGCCAGTTACTTGTAGAAATCCGGTTTCCTGGCTCCTGTCTGCACCCTTTTTACTACAGTGTACCTTTGTCCCTTGTATTATATACCTATTCTCAGGAAAAAGGATTAATCATAATTCATAGTGCATAATGGCATCTTAAAATTTTGTTTCAGAGGCATTCTGTATGTATCCTTCTAGCTTGCCCTTTTTACTTCTGCATCATGCCTCCCCTTCTGTCTTAAAAAAACAACAACAAAAAACAAACAAAAAAAACACTGCTCCTTTAAGCCTCTCACCATCCGAATACTTTACCCTTCACCCCATATCTCTTTGATGTTTCTACCAACATATGGTCACTACTCCCACTCTACTCAGGGCTTTAACTTCCGGTTTATTCTTCTCACCTGTGCTCAACCCAGTCAGAAATCATAGAACTAGAACATCCTGAACGTGAACCATCCATCACTCTGGTTTCTCATCACTTGACTACCAATCATCTTTTCCTCCATTCTATCTCTGCCATGCCCTCCTGTGGTCATCCTTTGACTCTTGCTGTCATCAGTAAACAATCTACTCTAACCACCATTTCCCCTCTGTCCAGCTCATCTGGTCTAGTACTTCCACTACAAAATTCTTCAATTTCATTGTGACTTTCACTCCATCCACTTCCTCACTATCCATCAGTCCTCTCCTGTTTTCAATTATTCTTATGGGCCAGCTAGGATTCTAAGACCCTTTGATAAAATCATCCCTTCAGGAACACATCCAACCCTTGTGTGCCTATACTGTTTGTCTGAAAAAAACTAAATCTGGATACTCTCTATCATGGTGTTCCTCAGATATGTACCAAGATTCACTTAAGATATTATGCAAACAAGTTGAAAGGCTATTATATTGGAACTTTGAAGTACCAGGAAATGATAGAAATGAAATTCCAATGTTAACCAGAATGCACATCTTCAAATACAGGAGTAGGGAATTCTCTGGTGGTCCAATGGTTAGGATTTAGTGCTTTCACTTCAGGGGCTCAGGTTCGATCCCTGGTTGGGGAACTAAGACCCCGCAAGCTGCGTGCAGTGTGGCCAAAAAAACAAACAAATACAAGAGTATAAATGATTCCAGAACATTTAAAAACTCCTCCTCTCTGAGGATGGTAGTAAAAAACTCAAGATGGATTTTCAGAAGAGGAGGATTTGTTTGGTGGGAACTACCAGAACGCTGAGCCTAGTACCCATCACAAAGGAAGGGGTGTCTAGGGATATCCACCCCCTCAAGT
Source organism: Lagenorhynchus albirostris (assembly GCF_949774975.1). NCBI lineage: Eukaryota > Metazoa > Chordata > Mammalia > Artiodactyla > Delphinidae > Lagenorhynchus > Lagenorhynchus albirostris. Next base: position 67,164,698 of record NC_083101.1, on the reverse strand, counting down.
CAACACTAGTGAGGGCTGCTTCTATGGGACCACTCAGAATGCAATAATCCACACCTATGGATGGAAGCTCAGTGGCCAAAGTTCTCATCCCTGTCTTGGAAAGATTGAGGCCAAAAGACACGAGCTGATAAACTGCTTTGATGTGGGAGCCACAGATAGGTGGCTGAATGGAATCCACTACCCTGCAATTTATCAGAGCAAAGGAAGCATTGTTGTTCCTTGAGGTCCAAGATGAGCCACAAAGGAACATGCCAGACTTGAAGCCTTTTTGGCTTGTGGGTATGAGGACCAGCTGGGAAGGTAATGGGACTCCCAAAGAGAATATGTGTGGACTGGACTTCTGGAAAACTAGAAGCTGAGAGAAGAGAAGCTGGCCAGAGGAATGGAATATGCCTACATCACAGGAGTTGCCATTGGAGGGGCTTAGAATGGGGAATCTAGGAAAACCCACAGAAGTACTCAGAAAATGATACAGATTTAAACATATGCCAAGCCCCAAAATAATCTATCCATTTTAGACAACTGCATCTGTCAAGCAGAGCAGAAATCCTCGGTACATTCTTTTCTCTCTTTCGTTGAGCACCAGCCCTGGATGAGCCAGAAAGTCAAGGTCAACACAACTCTGGTTGTGAGGACAAAGGAGGTGTGGGGAGAAAAGAAATCTTCCCTTTGGATGAAGACTGAAGGCTGAAATACTGATGAATAAGTAGAACTGAACATTCTCATTTCTGAATCGAGAGTGTTTTTCAACCTACTACACCGGTAGGACCTTCTGTTCCCTAGGAAACATAGGGATTATCCAGGGTTTTCAATCTGTGACAGAGAAAAGACTTTTCCTACTACATAACTATAAAAGGGATAATGGGAGAGAAAAGTGAAAAATAGAAAGAATTAAAAATTGTATTCTTATTCTATGTCATGAGTCATGCTTTTAAATATATTGATTATACTGGTTTCATGTTAATTCCGTTTTCACAAAGCCCTGAATGAGCTCTCAGCCTAGCCCAGCAATGCTACTATTTTTATTTCTCTAGTAGGCTTGCTTTCCCATTATTCTCCTATTTGACTGTTCTATATCTTCATTCTTGGTTCAAACCTCCTACCTTTCTCCCTTCCTACTGCCTCACCTTTAGATGATGAGTATATCCCATACTTCAGTGAGACGCCAGAAACTCCAAAATGGTGATGCCCAAACTTCTCATCCACAAAATTGCCTAAATCAGCCTCATTTTCTCCCGTTACATCCCCAAGACACTCCTCTGTAGAAGGCTAATTCCTCTCCGTCTCTTTTCTCCTCCTGGGTTTATCCTCTACTCCCCTCAGCAGACTCTCCCTCCTACTCACTCTATCAGCATACACACGTTTTAAGGCTTTTTTAAAGAGCAGTTTTGGGTTTACAATACAATTGAGAGGAAGGTGTAGAGATTTCCTATATACCCACTGCCCCTACTCACATATAGCCTCTCCCGTTATTAACATGACTCACCAGAATGGTACATTTTTACCAAGGATGAACTTACATTGAAACATCATGATCACCCAAAGTCCATCGTTCACCTTAGGGTTCTCTCTTGGTGTTGTACATTCTATGGGCTCGGCCTAATGTATAATGACATATATCCATCATTACAATATCGTATGGAACGATTTCACTACCCTAAAAATCCTCTGTGCTCTGCCTACTCATCTCACCCGCTCTACCCCACAACCACTGAAATTTACTGTCTCCATAGTTTTGCCTTTTCTAGAATGTCATATAGTTGGAGAAATACAGTATGTAGCCTCTTCAGATAGGTTTCTTTCACCTAGCAATATGCACTTAAGGTCCCTCCAAGTCTTTCCATGGCTTGATAGCTCATTTCTTTTTATTGCTGAATAATATTCCATTGTCTGGATGTACCACAGTTTATCTATCCATTTACCTCCTTAAAGTCAATACACATTTAAAAATCTTCCTTGGGTTCCACACTCATTCTCAGCTATTTTTCCACTTCTTGGCTTTTCTTCACGAGTCATCTTTTCATGTAAGTAGCATTTGATTGATAGCTACACTTCTCCACCTCCCATTCACTCCTCAGCCACTCCACTGTGGCTTCTGACCACCATTGCCATCCTTGAAACTGCTCGACAAGGTCACTGGTGACTTCACACTGTTAAACCCAAGGGGCTTTATTTTCGGCCATAGGGCTCATTATTTCCATATCACCGTTCCCTATCTTACTCTTGACCTCTATGATGTCACTCTCTTCTAGTTTTCCTCACTCCCTGGCTTCTGCTTCTCCATCTCCTTTGCAACCTCCTCCTCTTCCTCTTGGCCTATTAATGTAGGAGAGTTCAGGACCTGCCTCTGAGGCTTCCTACCTCTGTTGTCTGCCCTCTCTTTCTCTCCATGGCTTTAAACGCAATCTGTGTATTGACAAATACCATATTTATATTTCCAGCCCAAATTTCTCCTTGGAAATTCAGAGTTTTATATCCAACTTCTCACTTTATACCTCCATTTGGATATTTCAGAGGCATGTGAAATTCCGCTTGTCCAAAATAGACCACTAAATCTCCACCCTCCTCCACCTTTCAGACTGTTTCTCTTTCATACTTTCCCTCTTAGTAATGTCAAGACATTTAAATATACCAGGAACCTAGGAGTCATCCTGTGTTCCTCCCTTTTCCTCATCTCCCACAGCCAATCTATCAACTGGTAATTCCAAGCAAATCTGGGCTACTCACCTCCATTGCTGCCACCAGCAAATGGTGCACCTGGACTAGCGCAAAGGCCTCTTCTTTGACTCAGTTTTCCTCCTATCCTCCACCAAACCACATTCCCCAGGTCATCAAAAGTGATGTTCCAACAATGTATATACTATCCCCAGCACCTCTCCACACACATAAAGGTTCTCAATTCACTCAACAAAATTCTGTCCCCACCAAGGCATTAACTCCAAATCTTTGCTCACGTGATGCAGCCATACTGGCCAACGTTAGTTGCCTGGACACGCCACTAAGAGGCCTTGAAATGTTTTGTGCCCTCTGACGGGAACACACTTCAACGCACACATATCTAAACACAGGCTGCCTGTGATTCTTTTTCAAGACTCAGCCTGATGCTCAGCTCCTTAGAGAGGCCTTTCCTGATCACCCCATCGGGTGCTATTTTTTCTCAGTGTCCTCACCACCGCTGTCAGTGCACTCACAACCACTTGTAACCATGCGTGCATTTGACAACTTATCTTTTTCTACATACTTTAGGCTCCTTAAAGCTATGAGCCATGTCAGTGTTGTTAACCTGTGTCTACCTAACAAGGGGGACCATACCTGGCCTACAGGAGAATCTCTATGATATGTGCAGAGTAATGTATTCACCCAGTAACGCATCAACACGGCCATGACTGAAATTTCACAAAACATTTCAGTTACTCCCTATGTTGAGCAATGATTTTATTAGGGTTCAGCTATCCACACAAAGAAAGGGAACAAAAAAAAAGCCAAACCACAGGAACAGACCTTTGTTTTGAAGGATCTGAGGAAGTCACAATTATTAAAGCCAAGTTGTGTTGGGAAATGAAACAGGAACCTAAGAAAAGAAAACTTAATACCCTTGTTCTTGAATCGGATATTCAACCTGAAGTGATCTTTAAATTGTGCAATTTTTTCAACTTTTTTTTTTGCAGTACGCGGGCCTCTCACTGTTGTGGCCTCTCTCGTTGCAGAGCACAGGCTCCAGATGTGCAGGCTCAGCGGCCATGGCTCACGGGCCCAGCCGCTCCGCGGCATGTGGGATCTTCCCGGACCGGGGCACGAACCTGTGTCCCCTGCATCGGCAGGCGGACTCTCAAACACTGTGCCACCAGGGAAGCCCCTAAATTGTGCAATTTTTTAAGTTGTTCTTTAGTTAGGTCAATTTGTTTGTGTAGACACAACACTATTTCCTTTGGAGTTCAGATGGATTGGATGACAGCTGGGGGTACATAGGATTTCATTAATAGCTTATCAATAAATACTTAGCCAGCATCTTTTATATGCACAGGCTGCCCTCAGCAGGAACCTCCCTGTACTGCTCAGCCCTCAGCTTGGAAATACCCCAAAGGCTGGGTCAGCTCTAAGGAGCTGTGGTCACGTGGACCTTTCAGAGCAGGCTCAGGGCCAACATTGTTACTCTTTTTCCCTAATTCATTTTCTGATGTTGGCTATGGTTTTACCTCTTCTTCCTTTAGAAATCAAACTGTATTCCTTCTTGGATAAATCAATGCAGTCAGCTAGGGTATATGCCAAAAGTAAATGATTTTGGTGTGTTGTAAAATAATGTAGTTGACTTTTATAAAGCTTTTATGTTGAAACTGACTTCTTCAAACTATACATGTTAAACTTGTTTTATGACACAGTAATCAAACTGCAGTTTCAGAAGGGAGGGGCGGGGGGGAATGAGGCCTCAGAATTCTGAGCGGCTCCCACATGGGTTAAACTGCCATGGCTTTTCTTGCTTCAAATAAAGCTTTTGGACATTGACTGTAACCTCAGATTAGGTGCTTGATTTTTAAAAATGCATATAAGTGTTACCATACATACTTCTAGGAGTCTTAATAACTTTAATAGCAGCTATTGCAATATTTGCATTAGAATAAGTAAGAAATGATACAAATGTCAATTACCATTATAGAAAGAAATTTGTATTAAGGCTCAGAGAAAATAGTTCATTTTTCCCTCACAAAACTTTTATAAAGGAAAGAAGGAAGGAAGGAAGGAAGGAAGGAAAGAAGGGAGGGAGGGAGGGAGGGAGACATAGAGGGATGGAAGAAGGGAGGAAAGGGGGGAGAGGGAGGGGAGAGGAGGGAGGGAATTGAGGAATGTACATTCATTTTAAATAAATTTGTTCTGCCTGGCTGAATAGCATCCCTCACTGAAGATGGAAAACACAAAGTGGAGAAATGGATAAATTTGCCAAATAAAAATATGGCCAAAGTGAGAGGCACAAGAGAGCTTACAGAAGAAGGAAGCTATTGCCACACTTGCATGTGTCCTGTGTAAACACAGCAGACCCACAAAGAACCTGAGGGATCTCTGAGATTCATGCAATGTAAGCTGCAGAGCGGGGACTTCCTGAGCTCGCCTCCCGGCACCACTCCAGGGATGAACGCCAGAGCACCCAGCTCACCAGGGTCAAGTGCAGTGCAGGAGACAGAAAGCCAACAGCTCCCCTCCCCCACCCTTACAACTGCAGAGCCCTCTCCACCTGAGAGCAGACTACATTCTCTTTGTTTCTCTGTTCAAGTCACATCTACTTTTTTGCACGCATCTCCATCCCAATCATTGCATCCTTTGGCAGCATGAGGACATCCTGAATGGTGCTTCCTGCATTGTGTTTATAGTTCTGTAAAAGGAAGTAATCCCAGAAGCTCCAAATGACATTTGTTAAGCCAAAAGAAAGCCCGAATCACCTGCCATTAGAGTCAATGTGCCGTGGATCAGTGGAGGCACCTCGGACCTGCACCAGAGCCAAGGGACTTGGATTTTCAATCTCTTGTCCCCAATGCTCCAAGTATAAGGAATTCTGAAATGCTTCAAGAAATGAGAAATGATCCTAAAAACTTACACCATGCACTGAAAAATACAGAAATCTGCTTCCTCCTGTACCTCACCCTCTTTAATACAAGAAATTCCAAATTTTATGAGCCAGGCATACTGGCAATCTTTTGTGCAAATCCAGGTCTTAGAGAATTAACCTAAATTAGGGCCAGAGGACTCTGATGTAGAATTCTCAGTCCTCAAGTATATCTTGAAGTTATATCTAAGACTACCTTATTCATCAAAGGATGACACCCAGGCCCCAGAAGCTAGGTGACTTCCTTGTGGTCACTCACTTAGTGGGAACCAGACCCATTGTTTTTAATTCCTTGCCAGGGTTCCTTCAAGTATATCACATGTGGTCTCTTATCCCAGTACAGTCCCATGGGTATCAAAATTGCATGTATGTTTTTACAATGTAGCGGCATGGTTTAGTGAAATCATGGGTAAAAGTATTCCTATTTTCACTCTGGAAAGAGAGCATTCTGATTCTTCAGAACTGCACTCTTCTGGATATGCATGACGGTCCTGTCCAAAGGCCTTCACCAATCCCTCAATTGCAAATACCGCTGTGGCATCTAATATCCTCTGCAAATGTGTAAGATACAAATGAAAAAAACATGTGACCCCTTTAGATCCTAATGGTTCTATAAATATATGCAGATTGATTTATAGAGCAGTGCTTCACAAGAGTACATGTGACCAAGTGGAAGGCAGCAAAATCAGTGGAGTTGTAGATGCTCAACAGGCCGGGTGCCTGACGGGACTGAATCACTCATCTTCATACCAGCCCTCTCCACACAGTGCACACAATGCAGGTTATGAATTGCTGTATATCAAAGACTTTGGGGGTTACTTTGAAGAGTTGACAGTAGGTATATTCAATCCATAAATTCCAAGGAGTCCTGGCATTTGGAAGAACGGAAAACACGTGGAGACAGGCATGAGGTGCCTGTTCTGTGCCTCTTAAGATGACATGAACTTTGGTGCACTTCGCTGATGAAGTTAACCATGACTGTGATGAGAATTCTGTTAATCTACCCAAAGGGAAATGATCTCCATCCACATCACCTTCATTATGTCACTTCCTGAACAAGAAACAAACATTGAACTGAACAGCACACAAAATATCCTTAATGCTGCCCCTAAGCCGCAAACGGATAACAGATACAATCTTTACTAGTAAGGAAAAAGATCACTCTGTCTTTGGAAAAGAGAAGGGATATTATATAAGCCAGAGGATGGTTTTGTATGTCCGTCCCTGTTAGAGTGAAGTGGGGGATAACACTATTCATCACCTTTCTCAGCCTTCAGTAGGCACTGAAAATTGTCAGCCTAATAGCTATCAACCCTCCAAAGAGATGTGGACCTTCCACAAATGTCCTGATAAAAAAATACAGGTGGTCTAAGAATTTTTTTCTTCCTGTTTGAGCAATGCTGACTCTCAGATACCTGCTGATGACCCATCTTTGGCAATAGCAGTGTTAAAGGCACATTACTTATAAGGAAGAAAATAATGTTCTCTACTTTAAGAATGAAAACAAAACACACTATAGCTGAGTTCCTACACACAGGTCACAAAGAATCCTAGCAAACTGTGTGAGTTTTGAAGAATGGGCCAAGACCTTCAGGACTTAACTCCTCAAATATAAATCCAGGAACCTGTACAAAATGTGGACAAATGACCTAACACTGGAACATGCTTCAGGCTTGGGTTGTTCTACTGTGACTCACATTGGAGGGTCACACTTATTTGATTCCTGTTTTTGCCCCTCCAGCAATGTGATTCTGACATGAAATCACACTTTGCATAACAGTAGTGAGAAATAGAAAAACCACCAGTTGCCACTGAAAGAAATGAAAAATACTCAAGAGAGGCCTTCCGTCAGTCCCATTTTTTGCCTTTGCAACTATCATTTCCATGAAAAATGAGAAAAAATGACACATTCAGTCCAAAAGTGGGATCCCCAAGGCCCATGGTTTTGGGACCACCCGGAAAACACAAGCTTGGCCACATGAAGGGCAATGTTCTTGTTCGCACAGTTGCCAGAACAGCAAAGAGGCTTAGGAAGTTTCTGGCACTGTCAATGGCTTGGAACTGTTAAGCTTGTTCTATATTAAAACAGAACTCAGAGTCCTTTTTCTCAAATGTGGATTAAGTTGAGGATCGCGTTCTAGCAAGGGACACACAGGAAGTGAGGCTGATAAATTTCATCACTTAGCACCCTTCCCCAGATCTCTCCAGCAATGATGTCCAACCTCCCCAAATCGAGTCATCCTGGAACACATAGTACATCAAATAATTCACTGGCTGCGCTCTGAGGAATGGGCACATGCTTACGACATTTACCTCCTTCCTTTGAGGAAATACGCTGATACAGGGAAAGTTCTCAATAGAAAGTTTTCACTTGCGCTCTGCTAGGTGTATGGATAAGGGCAGAATGTCATTGACAAATGCCATTTCACTTGGACCTGCCACTAGCTTTATCATCAACGCCCGCTGAGGATATGAGCATTCCTTGCATGTTTCTCATGTTCTAATAATTTACAAAGTATTTTTCATATTTGAGAATCTGTAAAAATAATATAACCACTTCCTCATCTTTTAACTGAATCCTGAACTACAGTTCACTTAACTATTTATTTCTTCACAACAGAGATCATTTTGGTTAAGGCAGGAATCCTTGTCATTCCAAATATCTGGACAGAATAAGAAACACACACACGCACAGGTGTGCACACGTGCACACGCATGCGCGCACGCGCACACACACACACACACACACATTCTCTCTCTTCTCCTTCTTATCCAAACACATTCTAAAGGGCTCACGTGGCTACTCTCTCTGGAGTGACCAAATCTTCGAATATTTTAGACCAGAAAACATCTAATAACAAACAACAAATTGCAGCTCTACATCCTGCTCACTTGTGTTCATGGGATTATCATCCACTTGAGTACATGTCATTCTCCACAAAAACTGTCTCGGGAAACTGGTCTTAAAACCATAAACCCTCAGTACAGTCTTCTCTCCATTCTGTTCTCTTCCTCTTTTATTAAAAATACACGTAGGGCTTCCCTGGTGGCGCAGTGGTTGAGAGTCCGCCTGCTGATGCAGGGGACACGGGTTCGTGCCCCGGTCCGGGAAGATCCCACATGCCGCGGAGCGGCTGGGCCCGTGAGCCATGGCCACTGAGCCTGTGCGTCTGGAGCCTGTGCTCCGCAACGGGACAGGCCACAACAGTGAGAGGCCCGCGTACCGCAAAAAACAAAACAAAACAAACAAACAAAAAATACATGTAATCTTGGGCCTCATTCAGATCCTTAGTCCCTCGGCCCCTCCTCTCTCCCGTTGCTGTGCTGTTCTTCGTGTCCTGTCTAGCTCAGGCTCTCCAGCTCTGGCCTGACTCTGATCCTGAATCAACCCATCACGTTCCTCTCTTGCCCCTGGACCTAGGCTGATGCCGAAGAAAGGCCTCTCCCGTGTATCTGAGGCCAGCAGCTGTACAAAGTACCTGATCCCCGCAGTGGGGTTGGAGGTGGGGATGGAGTCCTTTTCTGCTCAGCACCTCATCACCCATCCCCACAATCATCCTCCCCATCTAGTCCCACCCCTTCACTCGGCATTCCATGGCTTCCTGTTTAGCTCTAAGACCCCTCTATCTCCTGAGGGGCTTTGCTTCATTATCCTCTCTCATGATTTTATCTTCAAATTCTCCCACTCCATTGGCTCATTTAGCTTCGCTTAGAAGGGTACCAAATTCTTCCCCTTCTTAAAATTTAAAAAAAAGACAAATGTGATGTCCACAACACTTGCTCAAAGTTACATCCTCCACTTTCTACCATTCATCCATTCATTCATGCATTCCTACTCCTATCTCCCTCTCTCCTTTCCTTAATCTCATATTCCCTCTCCAAACAAAATTCCCTCTCCAAACAAATTCTTGAAAAACTGTGTAAGAGTCTATCATCTCTATTCTTTTTCTTGTAATTTTTCAACCCCGCTATGCTTCTATGTAAGCATCTTCTCTGAATAGTTTCCTAGACCAAGTCCGACCAGCTTTTCCCAGAGCTGTCCTTTCTCTCCCTACCTTCCCCAAACTGGCTCTGTCTGTATTCTTTATCACTGTGAAGGGCACTGCCTCCTGTCATCACTCAAATCAGACACTAAAGACTCAACTCTAGATTCCTACCCTCTCCCTTCCCACGTCCAATCACTCACCAAATCCCATTAATATACCATCTTAAGAGATTTTCCCTTTCTCTTCACCACCTTTCTATGGATCCCCTTCTCTTCCCCACTAATGCCATGGCTACGGTCTAGAGCCTCCTGATCTTTCTCATGGACTATTATGGTGATTTCAACTCCATGTCTGCATTCTGGTCATTGCCTCATTTCTACCCAGTCCACCCTACACATATGAACAGTTGCTAAAGATAAAACCAATAATATCAGAGTACTGATTTTAAAAATACTTCATCAACCAAAGGCTAAAGCCCAGATTAGTGGATAAGATTGTATTTCAGTGTTTTTAAAACTGTAAATTGTGACCCATTAGTGGATTTTAAAATCGATTTAGTGAGTTTCAACCAGTATTAAAAGAATATGAAATAGAACAGGACAGACAATACCAGAGTGTATTACCAAGTAGAAGGGTAAACTTGTGAACCTTCTGTTTCAGTTTTTGCAAGTTTCTGTGTATGTACAGATAGACCTGAGATAGATAGATAGGGCAGTGTAATATGTATTTTATACTGGGAGGTTGCAGAAAATATTTCTAAATCTCCTGCTCTATGGTAGTCTGATCCATCAATACTTCTCCAGCTTCATCTCCCATCACTTGCCTCACTTCTTCAAGAACTTTATATCCTAGACCAGGGCATTCCAACAGAAATACAATGCAAACCACCAATGTAAGCCATGTATGTATTTAAATTTTTCTGGTAATCACCTTAATAAAAGTAAAACAAAATAGCTGAAATTAGTTTAAATGGTACATTTTCTTTAACTCAACACATTTAAAATATTATCATTTCAACATCCGATAAATAAAAAAACTATACTGAGATATATTCTGTTTTGTATTGTCCTTGAAATCTCATGTGTATGTTACATCTAATGCATATCTTTTTTTACAATTTTTTTTTAATTTATTTATTTAATTATTTAATTTTTGGCTGCACTGGGCCTTCGTTGCTGTGCACGGGCTTTCTCTAGTTGTGGTGAGCAGGGGCTACGCTTCATTGTGGTGCGCGGGCTTCTCATTGTGGTGGCTTCTCTTGTTGCGGAGCACGGGCTCTAGGCACGTGGGCTCAGTAGTTGTGGCGCACGGGCTCTAGAGCGCAGGCTCAGTAGTTGTGGTGCACGGGCTTAGTTGCTCCATGGCATGTAGGATCTTCCCGGACCAGGGCTCAAACCCATGTACCTTGCATTGGCAGGCAGATTCTTAACCACCATTCTGTGCCACCAGGGAAGTCCCTTAATGCATATCTTAATTCAGATACCACATTTCAAGTGCTCAATAGTCACCTATGGTTAGTGAATACTCTAACCACTCAACATATGATAGTTATAGACATGTAGTTAACTACCTAAACAATTCATTCTTCCTTACACCTTCATGTCTTCTCACATACTGCTCCCTATGCTTAGGATCCCCTTCAATTTTGTTCTTTTGTTTTTAAATCACCTGGTAATTCCTACTCATCGTTTTAGATTTACATCAAGGGCCACATCCACTGGAAACTTCACTGATCCACAGGCCAAGCTAGACACTCTCCTCTAGGATCCTAGAGCAACATGCTCCTAAGGCAATACTACACTGCACTGGAATCGTTCTTTTATTCAATACATGCTGCCTTTCCTAGTTAGAGTGTGAGCTTCCTGCAGGCAAAAAAGATTCTTAGAACTTAGCATAGCTACTACCACACAGAGGGTGCTCAGTGAAAACTTGCTGAGTGTATTAAAATGTCTAGATTCACAACATGGAAAACATAGAAGGATCCAGGGGGACACACAGTGAGTCATGGCTTGAGCTGAGAGCCTCGGTCCCCAGGACTGAGATGTTTGCGTTTCTAAGTAATAAACCTGCATCGTGGGCTTTACTATCTGGGGCAACTTACATTCTTACTAATGAGAAGAGTTGTGACCTTCATAAAGCAGCTACTTCTGAGAGTCTGTGTGTCAGCCCTTTACCAATTCGCAGAAGATGCTGCCTCTGGCAACATACTCCACCCACCACGCCTCAAGGCAGGGCCAGACCAAACCACTTCAGATGATTATTATTAAAACTTCTAGAAAAAAAAAAACACCTGCATAGTCCTCCATTCAAATTATGCAAAGCTTTTCTTACCTACCCTAAATCCTTCATGCTGCACACTGTCAGCCCACCTCCTCCTGTTTGGATCTCAGGAGAGCAACAGAACAGCTTACCATGAGACTCTAAAAAAGAACCCTCTTATGCTTCAATAACAGCATTAAATCACCCTTAAGGCTTCTCTTTTCCAGGGTAAACAATCCAAATTTCTTTAGCCTTCCTCCATAGATCTTCTTTTACAAGCTTTTAATCACCGCTGTGGCACGTCTCCAGCCTAGGCTCTCCAAGTTCCTACATCCTATTGCTGTTGTAAACCCTAGTGCTACAGACAGCTCTGAGTGTTACTTCAGCCTTACTAGTAATAATATCCCCTGCGTACTGTGTAGTGGCCTCAAGAAAACTTGAATCAGCATGATGGTAATTCTCGAAGTCAGGAATTTGTTATGTTTAACTTAAACTGCCTTCTGCTTTTATTTTTAAAATATGACAATGGGATGACAATGATTATGGTTTCAATGCAGTTGTGTGGCATTTCATATTTCATATTTCTCATCTCACATTACGGCCAAGGGCCATCTGGGATGAACAACAGCAGTCGTCACATCAGCTAATGCTTTTGAATGTTTACTGCACGCCAGGTATTAACACTATAATTCTATGCATTAACTTTTTAAATAAAACAAATGAAGTAGACGCTATTATTATTACTGCCACCTTACCAATGAGAAAATAGGCACAAGAAGATTAAGTAACTTGAACGAAGTTACATGGATAGTAAATGTTAGAGCTGAGATCATAATACAAAGAGTCTGCCTTACTCTTAGCCACTTTGGTTTCTAATCTAACAGTGTGTTTACTGAACCCGCTGCTACTATCCTTATTTTGACCTCACAGCCATATTTTTTTAATCTCTCCAGGAGCTGCTTCTGTAATTAAAGGAATAAGCACCAGCAAAATATTTCAACAAAACACCTCCTGAGAATAGTCACTAACTACCCCAAAATATAGGAACAATATTTCAGTAAAGTGCTGGTCTTCTAATAATCATATGCATCCTAGACATACAGGCACCTATTATGTAAAGATATCAACTATTTATTTTCAAAAGTTTGGAGTATAGATACATAAAATAATAGATAAAATCATTATTTTAGGTATCTTAAAGCCACCTTAAAATTCACCAGATTTAAATAATTCTCCCTTCTGAATCTTAAGGTCATGAACATTTGTAACTGTCTTTCCCTTATCTCAGAACGAGTTATCTGATGGTGCTAGCATCCCAGCAATATGAGAAATATACACCCAGTAACTTGATTATCGCTCTTTGTTTCCGTGCTGAAATCCTTTCTTCCTCAGAAAACAGGATTTCCCAAGATGTGGGGTCCCTTGCCACTGACTATACACAGGATTTTAGTTCAATTTACTTTGCAGAGCGTGTGAGATGATTTGAAGGAATACAGTGTCCCTAAATTAAATGACATAACACAGTCACAAGCTTATTTCTTTCCTCATCTCTTTGAATCATTCTGCTCCAGTGAAGGAGAAAGGGTCATTGTGGTGGTCCTATTTATTTAACTTCTTGAGCACTTGATAATCTCCCATTTAATGAAAAGTGAATAGACCACAAGCACAGAGACTTGGACAGACAATAGTACATAACAGCATTTAATGACATTGTTTTATTTTCTTTGTGTGCATTTTTACAGTTACCTTTGATCTATGGCCTGTAGTACTGACTTTCCATTTCTGTTAGTGATATAAAGTGTACGTTTAAATGAATTGAATTATAAAGTCAGCTGATTTAATGAAATAAATTATCATAGTACATGAAAAAATGGCAATAATTATAAAGCAGGCATACAAATGACTGAACTTGGAGAAGGGAACAACGAAACATCATGGCTTAGCCCTCTGTAATTAAGATGAAAACCTAAATCCTTAAAGACAGTCTCCTTACTCTGTGATCAGAAATGGCCGGCAAAGACAATAGCTATTCCATCTCTGTGTACAGGAAATTCTTGCAGGCACATCTTAACAGAGATGGGAATCTGTCCCTCTGGGTAACACACATGAGTCAATGCAGTGTACAGAGCCAGTCTTCATGTTCTGGAGTTAACTGTGAACAAGGTTTTACAGAAATTTACTTTCCCAGCTGCAGAGAAGCTCTTGGAATTTGAAATTGTTTTTCCCCAAGGTACTGAATCGCTTCAAACATATTTACTAAAAATCTGCATCTTTATCAACCCTCTCCTTGTTCCCAGATTTATTCTGAACCCACAAAACAAAATCTATAGCAAATATTGTTTTATAAATCAATCTCTGAATACCAGTGTGATTCCGCTGGGAATGAGCTACAATCCTATTCGGTATTTCGTTCCAACTTCATGACCCAAAGGTATCTCCAGAAAATATCAGCCTACCTGTCTATAAAATTTTCAAAAACATATATGTAATTTGAAATTAAGCATTTACAAACCTCAAAAACAGGTATGAATCTATAAGTTAAAAAGAAGCAAATAATTAGGAGATTGGGATTGGCAAATATACACTAATATGCAAAAAATGGATAATAAGAACCTGCTGTATAAAAAAATAAAATTAAATTTAAAAATTTTTTAAAAAAAGAAGCAAATAAGCCAATGAGATTTCACAGAAATCCAGTCATTGATCATCAATTTTAAGCTACATGTAATTATTCTTTTATTGACCCATATATTCATTCATGAATGTTTACAGTATTAGGTTTATGCTATAGGGCATATAAAAAGAGAATCCCTGCTACAAAGTATTAATACATATTAATATATCTGTACTAATATATTGGATTCTTAAAAGTGAATATAGAAATGATGGATTAAAGAGGTGGTAGGAGGACTTTGACTTCATGTTCTTACAGAGAGGCCTTTGGAATTAATTCTGATGAAATGGGGATCCTAACTTGTGAACGGTCAAAGAAACAGCCAGAAAGTTCATCTAAGCCTGACTTCTCAAATTCCAAGGGTCTCCAGAATGCTACTGGAAACTGACAACTGGAGAGACTGAGAATCATCTGGGATGGAGCAGATTAACATTTTGCAGCCTCCCCGCTGCACGTCCCTACAGGTTACATTGATCATTCCGTTGTATGCACCAAGTCCCAAGCACACATCCCCTTCTCCTTGGCTCTTTTGAATTAAGAATCCCATCCAGCTGCACGTTCCCACGAGGGGAAGCTCGAGACAGCTCAGTGCACTTTCTAGATCTACAGCTTGCTCATTTCAGAAAGTGGGTTTCCATATGGAGTTACAGCAGAAGCATCTGTGTTTACCAATTTTTTTTTTAACTTCGTAAAAGGAAGGGGATTGATACAAATATACATAACTGAAGAGAGCGAAGGAGGCAGTGGGGGGATAAAATAGGAGTCCTGCCATCACTGATTCAGAACCAGGATGGAAATTGGAGCCCTGGCTCTGGTGTAGGACACCCACTCGTAAAGGAGGTGCAGAGCCAAACGTCTCTGCAAGGGCCAGAGGCGGAAGCTGCGAGAAGAAGGTGTTTCGTGACAGCCAAATCACTCAGCCCCAAAACTTTACGCAACGGCAGATACTCAAAAGATGATTCTGGTTTACTTTTCCCATTTTTCCAACTAAATGGAAGAAACCAAAGCATACGATCTGTGTGCGGTATCCACAAGCCCTTCTCTGCAGCACAATGACTGAGGAGTACTGTCCTGTCCTGGGTGATGGCCTCACCTCTGACGTGTCCCACTCAACCTGGCTCTTCCCTGGTACTGGCTTCACTACCACAAAAGAGCAGTGAATTACGCCCGTTTTGAACACTTCATGTCCCTGCAGCCTCCTCCAGGACTGAAAATGAATATTTCACAAACATATTTAGATAAAAGGGAAAATAGATTTAAGCTATTCGGTTCAGAATATAATATTTTCCTCCTTAACTAAAGGCTGCCGTTAGTTAACTATTCTAAGATAAAAGGGTGGACACACCAATTTATTTTTTTAAATATGCAATCTTACGTAATAGGAATAGAGTATATTATTTGAATTTATTTAATAAAGAGATTTTTTCTTGGCATATCGTGCTATGCAAAATAGTTTCTTTTCAACAACCTAAGGAACAAAATGAAACTAAATTTGAGGAAATTAACAAAACCAAGGAGGAAATAATGTTATTAGGTATCTGTTAATGGAAGGTTTCATCAAAGTCTCTGGTCACAAATCACAGGAAAATATTGAAAAATAATTTTTTAAATGGAATTTTAAAAAGCATTAGAATTGTTTTTTCAGTGCCATCACTACAGCCCAACAGACTGAAAGAATAAAATACAATTATTCAATGGGGTACTATAAATTTCTAGAATCTTGTGTAATTCCTTAATTCCAAATGTCTATGTTGTGACACTTCTTACAGACTATTCAAAATCATCTTCTTCTCCTTATAAATTTCTGATTTTTGTCTTTAACTCGTTTACAATTAAGGGTAGATGGCTTATGACACATTAGATAGCTTATGCATGGTAAATGTTTAATTAGTATTTACTGAATAAAAGGATAATTGATTACTGTACAATGTCCCTCTTATATTTATTGTATTCTATTCTATTTATTATGTATTATATCTGTTATGTTATGTTATTTATTAAATAACATTACAGCAGCATTCAAATACATGCTGTGATATTCTGCAAGCTATTTTCAGGTTCAGTAACTCGATAATTTTAACTCAGTGTTAAACTCTGATTTGCCTTTATCTGAAAAGACTCACATAAAATGAACATATTTTCTGACATTCACACATAAGTCAACCATGACACTTTTCATTAGGAAGAAAATGTTATAAACCTAAAATGCTCCAGAAATTAAGTCCTTAGGTTGAAATATCCAGAAAATAAAGATAACCTGTTTTATGTTCTTCTAAATTACCAGCTTCTCTCTAGGCCAACCTTAGCTGTGTCTCTTTCAGGATCCTATGTGGTTCATAAAATATCTGTTCTTCCTGTTTTTATAAATCCACCATTGAGCATTGACGGTGCCCCTAAAGTGGTGACTGGTAGGGCTGTGTGTAGCTTGCAGCTGGGCCCACCTCGCCACACTATAACTGGGACTTGTAGGTCCTATATCCTGGTAAATGAAAAGCAACCACTTCAAGATTTTACTGGGCTTCAGATTCCGTACACAAATGACTGGTCATTCTTCTACTGAAAACTGCAGACGCCACTTCATAATTGAAAGTATTTCTATTATCAGAGACTCTGAAACTCTTAATGCATTTTGCCTATTGTGTAGACTCAACGAGACTGACCACAAACTGAACTCTTTGAAATACAAGAAAGAATGACTTATAAGAGACAGGGAACTGAAGCTTGTTTTCAGATGATATGATACCAGCCTCCAACACACTCATTTCAAAGAGTATTGAACGCAATGAGCACAGCACATACAGCACAATTCCAGCTTCTATGGAAATGCCTAACCTGACCCTCACTGAGGAAAAACAAGATTGGGTCACATGAAGCAGTCTGGGCCCAGTTCCACTCCACATGTAATGAAGCAGCATGCTAATATTTTGTATGTTTGTAGTTTATGGGGAAATCTCACATCTATTATCCTTGTTTGATCTCCACAGCACTTCTGTGAAACAGTCAAGGAAAGGGTTAGGAGTACCAATTTCCATGGGAATAAAAACTGAAGTTACCAGGATTTGTGGTGGAAGCAAATAAATATTACAAGACATCAAAAAAATGAGAAATCAATGGGAAACAAAGGAAGGCTACATGAAAGAAAAATTTACCCAATTTTAACCACCCAAGCATTTCATAAATGCTTTCATATGCTTTTGCTCACAGTAGTTGCTAATGCTACCATCAGAGATGCTAAGTGGCAGGTCGAGGGTCACAAAACTAGTTTATAAGTGCAACTATTTAGATTTGATCAAGACTGTCTGATGATAAGTCGTGTTCTTTCTTGTATTACTCTCACTTCCTGGGTTGGAAGGTACAGAATTTGGATTTTCTGAAACACCTCCAAAATGGAAGAAAAGCACTCTTAGGATACATGACACTAAAACCCTCATTGAAAAAGAGTCTGAGTCACAGTTAGAATCATTATTATTACTAACAGGCAGAATACTTCTCTAGTTCAGTTTGAGTCACTTTCTTAGTTAGGTGACCCTGTACCTGTTTAACATCTGTGGTAAAATAAATAAATAAATACAAAGGAGGGAAAAAAACCTTTTTCTGGTCCAGCAAGGACAAGCCCCAAAGTTAATAAGTAAGGTAATGTTCCTATCTGCGAAGTGTGGGAAAAGGCTGGCAATGGGATTCTAGGACCTGAGAATTTCTACAAGTTGGGGTGAGAGTGGTGAGAAGAATTAGTGAGTTAACCTGACTCAGATCAGTAGGGTAGACATATCAGAGCGAAAATAAAAGGAGGTGTTTTTTAAGGAGACAAATACAAGAAGCAATAAATGATAGGCATTTGCTTCTTTGCCAAATTTCTATAGGCAGCTTACTAAAGGAGCTTTGTGTTCAGTCTTGCCCAACATGTCAGAAGCTGAAACCGGTAATAAAGATAATCACAGAGACTTTGACCCTCCATGGACAGAAGCCAGACTCATCCATTTGGAATGAAGAAAACAAAATATTGCAGGTGGCTTAGCCCATAGGGTCATTTTACAGATTATCTGAGTTACTTACAACAGTAAACGAACAGACTTGCAACACACATTGACGTGAGCCCACAGATGGAAAGTCTTTGTAAACACAAACATTTGACCCATGCTGAAGAAAGGATTAAGCGTATACTCTAAAAGTGAAAGCAAGTGCAAAGAATATATGGTATGCCACCACTTGCATTTTCAAAAATACACCTGTGTGTGTGTGTGTGTGTGTGTGTGTGTGTGTGTGTAGAAGCATAAACCAACTCTGAAAAGATACCTGTGAGACAGTCAATAGTGGTTAATTCCAAGGAGCTAAACTGACTGGCTGGTGATCAACAAAGGAAAGGAGACTTATCGTTATATTCTACTTTGCACCTCTTAAATTTTGTGCTATGTGACCGTATTACCTATTCAAAAAAATAAAATTGAAGGTTGTTTCAAAGAAGGGTTTGTTGAGGACTTTCGAGTTAGGAGGAAAAAAAATGCACATAAGAGAACTTAAAATGGTACCAAAGTAAGATTTATAATACAGGCTGAGAAATCAAGCCAGATTCTGTATTTTTATTTAATTTCAAACCGTAATGTTTCAAAATTTAATGAGGTGAGGTAGAAATTCACTTTTATAGCTTAGAAAGTATAAAAATATGGGATACACAAACATCCCTGGGTAAGATTTTACAAGGTCAAGAGCAGTCATTTAAGACTAAACCTTGTTGTACTTGCTTTTATACACAGTCCTTGAACTACTGTCGTGTGTGTGTGTGTGTGTGTGTGTGTGTGTGTAAAAGAGTATCTACTTCTTTATCAGTGTCTGAGAAAAAATTCCATGTTTCACTAAAGCCTATCAAAATTATACCATAAACTGTATTATAATATATGTGATGTGTATCAAAATATTACTAGGCTTGAATATGCTTTTGCTTCCATAACATCATTTTCTCCACGATATTAAGAGATGGCAGTTTTGGGCTTCCCTGGTGGCGCAGTGGTTGAGAGTCCGCCTGCCGATGCAGGGGACACGGGTTCGTGCCCCGGTCCGGGAAGATCCCACATGCCGCGGAGCGGCTGGGCCCGTGAGCCATGGCCGCTGAGCCTGCGCGTCTGGAGCCTGTGCTCCGCAACGGGAGAGGCCACAGCAGTGAGAGGCCCGCGTACCACAAAAAAAAAAAAAAAAAAAGAATTTAAGAGATGGCAGTTTTATACACATTTCAAAATTTTACAAAATATATGACAGAAAATTAGTACCATAAGTGACGCAACAAAATAAAAGGTATTCAGTTTAGTTGATTCTACCCCCACTTCCTGAGCCTCAAGACCCCAGTTGCTGTCCCAGCATTGAGAGGTGCAAAGGTGGCCTACACCCTATCTTTGCAAGGAACTAATGGTCCAGTGAGAAAATTAACTTACTCAGGGGACACTATGTGATAAGTGTTACCTATGATAGCAAGAGTTTGTTTTGGTGACACCCTCCAAGGCAATGAAGCACAGAATTTAATGGAAAACTGGGGACATGTGAGAAAGAAGGAAGAAAAGGTGAGCAAAATAGTGGACAGGGACCAAGTAGCAGAGGTTAATCTTAAGTAAACATTAAACACCGGTATTCCTTAGGCTTAAATAAGAACATGCTTTTATCACTGGCAAAGTTCATCCCAAAGCTAAAATGCAGGAATCTCCATAAAATTTGCAAGTATTGCAAACTTTCAACTTGGAAGCTCATGTGGGGCTGGAGGAGTAATTTGTTAGAAATTTAAAACTGGCAGTTACGTCTGAGGTTTCTTTTGCTGGAATTGTTCTTGTAAAAGATTTATGGGAGGAAAACCTTCCTCCTTGGCTTATTCATAAAATAAAATGGTGTAGGAATACAATAGATACACAGACAAAGATGTTTTAATATGGTCTCTCTGTGCATTCACAACATAAGGACAAAGCAAGTTCTCTGTTTTGGAAAGAATTAATGAGACCCATTTCATGGGTCAAAGGTGTGGGATTTTACATTGTTTTCCTTATGTGAGCAATGCCAGTATTTATACTGTTTCAGTGAAAGTCCATTCATCCCCAATTCCTCATTTATAGTTATATTCATTGAAAAAGGAGCATGTTCATAATATTCACAATGT
This sequence comes from Lagenorhynchus albirostris, assembly GCF_949774975.1. Classification (NCBI taxonomy): domain Eukaryota; kingdom Metazoa; phylum Chordata; class Mammalia; order Artiodactyla; family Delphinidae; genus Lagenorhynchus; species Lagenorhynchus albirostris. Next base: position 67,144,050 of record NC_083101.1, on the reverse strand, counting down.
TGGTGCATTACATTCTGAAATGTAACAAATGGCACACATACCAAGGAGATGTAATATTTTCTTTCCAATGATTAATCTTATGATTGGATAATGGCGTAACTAAATAGGGCCATTATATATTAGCCAAAGATTTCCAGGAAGCTACTGTGCCCATTTCGTCTCTTCTCTTTGTATAAATGTTATTTTCATGTACCCACAAGATAGACTCATCTGTCATCTCATCAAGGGATAGGAGGGTTTATCGGGATAGGAGGGTTTATCTCCTGCTCTTAATTAAGGTGATTGTATTCAGACCCTAATTAAGTAGAAAAAAAAAGATTATTATAGATTACTGTTCTAAACACCCTTGCGTTCTTTCATCTGTTCTTTCATTCATCTACTCTTCCAAGCTATCCATTCTCTTACCCATCCATCTGGCAAATATCTATTTAGCTACTTCTATGTACCATACTCTGTTGGGTACTGAAGACACAATGATGAACACGGAAGCAGGTTTCCCTGCCCTTGTAACTTACGTCCTAACCAGGGAGACGATGAAAAACAACCATCTAGATGTCCATGCATTCACAGTAGAGATAAGTGCTCTCAAGAAGAAATACATAGGCAATTAAGATGGATAATATGGGGGATCTAAACAAGCCTAGGGGTTCAAAGAAGATGGCCTTTGAACTTTGAAAGAGTGACATTAAAACCCAATCCTCTGGACCTAGAGATTATCATACTAAGTGAATAAGTCAGACAGAGAAAGACAAATATTATATAATATTATAAATGAACTGATTTATAAAACGGGATCACCTAGAGAACAAACTATGATTACCAAAGCGAAAAGGGGATAAATTGGGAGTCCGAGATTAACAGATGCATACTACCATATATAAAACAGATAAAACAACACGGATTTACTGTACAGCACAGGGAACTATACTCAATATCTTGTAATAAACTAGGATGGAAACGAATGGAAAAAAGAAGTTGAGAGATAGATACATATGTATATGTAAAACCGAGTTACTTTGCTGTACACCTGATACTAACACAATATTGTAAATCCACTATACTTCAATTTAAAAAAAATGCAATCCTCAAGAGTGAGGAAGAATTCAGCAGATAAGAGTGGCTTGGAAGACCATCAGGGGCAGAGGGAGCAACATGTGTAAAGGCTCTGAGGCAGAGAGGGGCTTCCTGCTTTCAGCAGGTGGGGCTGGAGCCCAAAGTACACGGCTGGAAGTGGCAAGACATGATTTTTGGACCAGGCCTAGATGACGTAGGAGCTATAGCCCATAGTCAGGACACAATCCAATTTTCAGTTTAAAAAGATCTCTCAAACTGTTCTTCCAGGGAATTAAGACTCCGAATTTGCTGATACGAGTTCTCCCTTGTTTTCAATATTTGAGTCACAAACACCCCACAGTTGGGATAAGAAACTTTGCAAATCCACCTGTAGCCAACTTTCCCTGGGTCTTCATGGGCATTTTAGGAATATATTGGGAGAACAGAAAAATCTTTGCCCTTTTTAGAAAACATATTCATTTCCTTACACATGATGTTTGTAAAACCATTACTGAAACTAGCACCCCATAACCAATTTCCCAAAAATGAGTTAGTAAAGAAACAGTTAAGTTTCCCATTATGGTATTTCTAAAAGATTTCCCATCATGGAGGGAAAAATCATCTGATACAATACTGCACATCGACTCCATGCACAGGAAATCTAAGTGCAGAGTAATTCTTTACTCTAAGTGCAGAGTATAGCCCTCAGAAAGACTGCATTTCCAGAGAGGCTACTAACCACCTACTGGGGGTTCTGGGTCGGGGGATAGGGGAGGCCTCTGTTTGAACAAATGTGGAAGTTCTCCTCCACACAATGTGAAGCCCACCTGGATGTTTCCCGATGCCCCTTAAAGGTGTTCCATAGCGAGAGATTCCTGGTTGATGAAAGGGAGACTCAGACACAGCAAAAAGTGATGGAGTGAGTGTCTAGGTTAGGCTCCAGTCTTCAAAGAAGCCTCTATAGGGAGACAAATGAAAAGTGGAGAAAAGGAACTGAAGAAAGGGCAGATGGTGACAGTGAGGGCAACCAGGCTGAGCAGAAACCCAGAGGGGCTCCTTTGTGGGGTCCAGAGAGCAGACACTTCCCTGCTGAGGAGCTACCTGGAGGGTCTTCGAGATTAGACGGGTGTTTGTGCACTTCAAATTCCTCCTCTTGGCCAGCTACCACGCTCTGAACTGCTTGCCATGTTGAGATTTGTAGTTTTCAACTATCTAAGTCTCTTTTTATTGCCTCTCCTTTTGCTCCCTACCTCCCACAAAAAGAGATCTTGCCAACAACGAACCCGCTCCCTGTGTGTTGTTTATACTGAGACCATGTGAGGAAGCACCAACAGGTCCCCCTCTGAAGGTAGAATGACTCATCTGCCCTCCCCAGTGGAGCTACAGGGAACATTAACCTCTAAGCTGCTGCTATGGGCAGCCCTAATGGAGCCCACACTCAAGAGCAAGGATGTGAAGCAAGCCCTGGTCCAGGCTGTCACACACTAAAGGAATGCAAGCCTGCTTCCATATTTGTGACAGCAGACATCCAGATCCCCTCATTGAAAATCTCCCCCCCTTCAGAGCAGCATTTTACAACTTGGAAAAACTGTTCTGGGTTTTGGGTTTTTTTTTCTTTTAAGTATAAGAGACTGCTTTATGGTATTAATATCTTAGGAGAAGGGCCAAGGAGAAGAAAAGGTTTTTGCTTTTGCTGAAAGGAAAAAAAAAAAAATGTCACCCCTCCTGGATACCCATCTGTTCCCAAGACCCCTTTCCCCTTAGAAGGTGAAACGGACCTGATCCTAGGTGAGCTCTTCTGCCATGATGATCTGGTCAATAGCTCAGGCAAGAAAATTTTCCAGAAAATGTTTGTTGCAGTAGTAGCATTTCAAATTAATGAGTATATTTTAAAACTCTTTAAGAACTAAACATTAAAGTATAGATAATATTCGATGACTCTCACAAAGACTTCCAGCCTATATTTTGAATATTAGACCTTGTCAGCATGGCAAAAGTATGACTTGGACTTGTAAAATCTAGGAAATTTAAAACCAAAGCCAAATTATACTCCAATAAAGATGTTAAAAAAAAAAAAGTTTACAAAAATAAATAAATAAAACCAAAGCCAGAGCTCCATCCTAATTTACCTCATCATACTTCTCTACTGTAAATATTCTAAACTGACAGAGGCATGTGTGGATCCCTTGTTACACACGGCACTCTCCAAGACACAACACACCGGCGGTCAGGTGACATACAGATGAAGCCTGCATCCAGGATTCCTTGTGGCTGTAACTTAGAAAGACTGTGGGATTTTAGAAGGGAACTCTAGGAAAGCAAAACCACTTTGGTCTTTATACATACATTAAGCATTTCACGTATAGATACTCAAGTAGGTCTTAGGGGCTCATTTAGAGCTCACAGAAGGGTTTTTAGGCAAGTCGTTACAGTTTCCATGAGAAAACTTTAATCCTCAAGAGCACAACGAGCCTCACCCTGCTTTTACTCACTTCCTTTGACTGGGGTGTGGCAGCACTTACCACATGGAGGAAAGGTACTGCAAGTACAATGATTATAAACAAATGTTTTGAAAACAGAACCAATAGAACCAGTCTGTGATTGTGAGGCCCAAAGTCTTACATTTTGCAACTTGGTTTGTAAGAATACTTACATAACTGCTTTTATGACACTAAGAATAGGTGCTGAAAAGAACTCTGTTACTACTTGAATATTTTGGTTGAGATACCAAGTGCCGTCATTTGACCCAGGTTTTTAGGAAAACTGCTCAGCAGAGACAGCCGCGGTCCATTTACAGGATGCAGGATGCTGCGTCCAAGCCCTGGGACAGAGAGACAGGCCACCCCGTGCTGACGCTTCTTCCCTGGGTGCGGTGCCTTGCACACCAGAAATCCCCTCCCTTCTCACCAGCGATGCCAGGTGGGACCAGGCACATGCCCTCATGTCAGAATCAATGTCCTTCCGAATTTTGTACGAAGTTCCAAGTAAGCAGTTGGACCAATTCAGTTACTTCTTCCTCAGAAGGATTTGGATTTTTAAAAATGCTTCTTTAAGTAAAAGGAAGCAACGAAAAAATGTCATGCATTACAAAGCATCCCTCCTCCACCCCCACTACCACCAGGACAATGTCAATTTCTAATTTTAACCTCATCCCGCCAAGCATCTGAATATATATGGAACTATCTAGATAATGAAAAGACAACTTTGATAGAAAAGCGGTTTTCTTAAATATTATCCATGTGCGTGCAGCCCCAAATCTTTCACCTAATAGCTGAGAGACAGACACTGGAGAGTCAAAGTCCTTTATCTGTAAATTGGACATAACACTGCAAGGGTGGTTGGAATAACTCAATGAGAAAGCATGTGCTAGCATAATAGCACCTAATAAGAAAGATTCAATAAATACTAGTTCCACTCCCAACATACCTAGACTACATAGGTATAGCATAAAACACGGAAGACTGTAATCCAATGTATTAATTGGGGTTATCTCTTGGAGGTAGGATTGCACGTAATTTATTCCTTGGGCTTTTTCATAGTCTCAATTTTCTACAGTGTGTTTGTGTGTGTATGTGTGTGTGCATGTACACATATACTGTATATACACATACATATATAAGATATTTCTATGTCTATGTCTAGATATCTTGTGTAATCAGAAAAATATGCCAGATAAAAGATGTGGACAAATAATTTCTCTTATAAATAAGTAAGTATCTGTGTCCTTTTATGTCTGGAGCTGTACAGGCTACTAAAACACTGTGAATAAAGTGTTATGCCACATTCTACAATTTTACACTATCAGAACGTTGACCAAAATGTCATAAATAGTGAAAGCTGAACACCAACAGTTTTAAAAAAAAAAAGATACCTTCACTTCAAAAAACACGGTCTGATAACTGTAATGGTTTGCAAAATACAGACCAGAGTAACCAGAGTCTTGCCCATGTTTTATTCTTGAAGCCTGCTCAGAGCCTGGTACATTGTAAATGCTCAGTAAATATTTGTTTGAAGAACTAATAAATGAATATAACATGGGAGTAATGGATCATCATAATGGTTTTCATGGTTTCTATTTTGTTTCAGTTTTTTTCTTGTTAACAAAAAGACTTGGACAAGCAATGTTCAAAGAAATACACTCAGAATGAGACAAGAATGGTTGACAATTAAGAAGGTGGAGTACATTATATGATTACTACAATATACAACTGTTCATTAAATCAGAAAATATCCCATGTTTTTAAAAATTAAGATAGTGTCATGTCTGAAATATACTGAACCAAGTGCCTTATAATTTCCGGAAACAAATTCATCTCTTCACTGTGAGGGAGCATGAAAAATTTTAATTCCAAAGAGGACCTTTTTTCTTTTTAGAAAATAAAAGTGCAATATAAGGAGCAATGAAGTAGATACCTCCTCCTTTTCCTGCCCTCTCCATCTCATTATTAAATTTAGGACAAAATCCAGGGCAGGGATGGTATGCATCAGAGTAGCACTTACCCCCAGTACAACTGCCCCACCTGAAGACCTTCTCCATGAAGGCAAGCCTGAACACTCAGGCAAAAAGTCCTCGAACACACCACTATATATAAAATAGACAACCAACAAGGACCTACTTACTGTATAGCACACAGAACTCTACTCAATATTCTATAAAAACATATATGGACAAGAATATGACAAAGAATGAATATGTAATATGTATATATATATATATAGCTGAATCACTGTGCTGTACACCTGAAACTAACACAACATTGTAAATAAAATATTTAAAAAGAAGAAAATCTTGCCTGAACAGAATACATAGAAAGAAAAAAAAAAAATGTCCTGAGCTCTGAGATCCCATTTCCACACAAAAGTGGAAGAACAGAATCACATACTTGGTGTTCTCTTAGCTTTATGGGTTTTGATTTTGACCCAGTATGACAAGGATGAAAAAAACAAGACGTTTCCCTAAAGTTTACTTGAAAGGTTGAGGAAACAGAAGGGGCAAAACTTAAAGAAATACAATCCATTTCTTAATTAGATTCCCATGTTCAAACCTACTAGCTCCTGAAAAGATGGTAGCCGATAGAGAGTGCGATAAAGATGATTTCACTCTGGTTTGCGCTAATTGTAATAGTTTTCAAAATTTGTTCAGAGAATTTCCTGCTCTGACTTTCAAAAATGTGACATTCCCCCACCACCACACAGTACAAAACATAAGTGAGTTAAAAAAAAAACATGAAAAAGATTCTTCAAAAGGTAAATTAATAAAACTGACGACGACGATGATGTTAATACAGTGTCTGCTACACGCAACTGCTTTATGTCATTTTCTTTAATCCCCAGGACAACACTGCAAGGATGTATTACTGCCCCACGTTTCAGCTGAAGCAACTGAGGCACAGAGAAGGCAGGGAGCCTGAGCATAGATAAGTGGGCAGGTAGGAGGCGCAGAGCTTCCCAGCACAGAAACAGAACCAGAAGTCTAGGCCTCTCTGAGCCCAATCTCTTACTACCAGCAAGTTTGTCCATCCTCAGGGGCTTTGCACATACTGGGTCCTCTGAATGAAGATTCTCCCCCATTGGGACAACTCTTACTCAACCTTTAAAATTCAGCTTAAATGTCACTGCTTCAGAAAAGCCTTACCAGTCTACTCAACCTCAAGTAAGTACTCTGTTATTCTCTTGCTCTGCATCTTGTTCTTTTCCTTCAGGGCATTTACCTCAGTGTGAAGTATGTATTCATTTGTGTGGTTATGCATATGGTGCCTGCTTTCTGATCCAGACTGTAAGTTCCAGACAGGCAAGAGCCATGTCTCCAAATGTAATAGTTAAATAAATATTTGTTGATTGACTCACTGACTGAAATAAGTGTAACAATGATTTTCAAAAGATGGAAATGAAGAGCTCCTGGTACTTGTATTCTGCCCGTTCTAAACATGGGAGCTCCATGTTCGTCTGCTCATGTCATGAACTAACTCGAAAGATGTTTAGACAAAGTGCTGTCAAAAGAAAATTCTGGAAATGACTCTACTCTTTCCCTACGTCAATAGACACAGACAATCAATGAAGTACAAGAAAATCTGCTTAGGTCTACCCAGCTTCTGTTTATGCAGGCAAGGTATAATAAACCAACAGAGAAAAATAGAAGAACTATCTTAGAATATAGATGTGAATCAAAAATTTGACAAAGTCACTCTTCTTTCCAAAAGCTTCAAAATGAGAACCTCTTCTCATTTTATTTATGCCGTATTATATAGACAGTGATTTGATAGGCATGTGCCACTTAACTAGAATATATAAAACATATAGCCTAACTGTATTTGAAGAATGCCCACTTAATCCAGTAGTTCCCTGTACATAAAAAAATAAAATTCTAAATAGTTGTCTGCATCTTTCCATCTTTCTCACTCTCTAGGGAGAACCCAATTCTGGGGCTGAAGCCATGTATCCCAAGAGGATATAAGCTACTGAAACGGTCCCTTGGGATCTACCCATGGCCTGATGTTCCAAATATCCCTACCTTTCCCTTCATTGATGACTTTCTCCAATGTGGTCCAGCTTCCAACCTAGAGTAACACAGTAAATGATGCCCAGTCTTTATATCCTGGATATTTTAAGGATTAAGTAAGGTGATTTACTGATTAGAATGAATTCTAAAAGCACTAATGTAAAGTTCCAGTGTATAGGAAAACATGTCACATCACAATTGGTGTGCAATGGTCATCTTACCAGCAACAGGATTACAAAAGGATTTCCTTGTTTTACTAAAAAACAATCGCTTTGACATGGAAACATGGTACCCCAGTTGATGACACAGCCTACACCTCTCCCCCTCCCTCTTATACCAAAGTAAATAGGGCTCCCAACCTGTGTCACCTGCTGCAATGTCCCTTTAGATGTTCCTATGTCTAATGTCCAATGTCCCTTTAGATGTTCAGGCCTTGATAGGAGCGACTCAGCAGAAAATGTTCACACCAGTAAAGTCATGTAATAAAATCAGGAAATAATAATATCAATAAAATCAGTAATAAAAAACAATCAGTCTGAAACCAGCCTAAAAATAAGTGAAAATAAATTTTAAAAATAAGTAAAATCAGCCTGAAAATCAGCATTTATATAGACTTACAAAAGTCCAGATTTCCCACAGCATTTTTTTTTCACAACAATCTGACTTAGAGAAAATATATTTCAAGCTCCAATATTATTTCACAGAGGACTTAGTTTGATAAAATAAAGAGATTCTTCCAATGTGCAGCAGCTGTACCAGTTTAGAGACTTGGCATATGATTTGAGGCTAGAATCCTTTACATAATAATGAAATTACTTTTTATTCTTTTTACAGGGGGAATTCTTATTAAAAAGTCACTTCTGGAAGGTAGCAGATTACTGACTTCAAACCCAAGTATTTAATAATTTGTTATAGATATATGAAAACTTGACTAAAACAGTTTACTAGTCTCTATATTTGTTTTTAGAAGGGATTACCCACTTATCAGAAAATTTTAAAGTAAACTTAAAGAAGGTATTTGGTGTATCAGAATCTACTCGTTAATGCTTAGACCATATTTTTACTTTAATTTTAATAGTTTAAGCAGGATATCTTATGTCTTCTATATAATGAGATTTTTAACTCCATACAATTTGCTTTTTATTCAATGTCATTTTAGGTTGTGAGAAAACTCCAACAGTATCTAAAATTTTCCACTGGATGACTGAGACCATTAAATTTGCTTGCAAGAAATATGTAAACATAGATAGCATATCTGTTGCACTTCCTTTGGCTGCAAGAGATGGAAACTCCCAAATCAAATGCCTTACAAAAAGAGAGATTTTTGTCTTAGACAGTAAGATGTCTGAAAATAGGAGGCTTCAGGTATAGTCCTATCAGGGCTCTAAGTAAGTTTCTGCTTCTTGGCTCTGCTCTTACAGTGTCTCCATGCAGTGTCTATCACTGGACAAGATCCCCCACATGCTCATAAAATGCCCTTGTAACTCCAGTCATAATATATAGACATACCAACGTTCACTGGCCACTACTATTAACTTTAACCATTCAGGATGTAGTAGGTTGAACTGTGTCCCTAAAAAAGATATGTCCAAATCCTAACCCCTGGTAACTGTGAATGAGGCCTCATTTAGATGTAATTAAGTTAGGGATCTTGAGATGAGATCATCCAGGATTTAGGGTGGGCCCTGAATCTAAAGACTGTGTCCTTTCAGGAAAAGGAGAGGGGCAGCAGACCCAGAGAAGAAGGTGATGTAAAGATGGAGGCAGAGACTGCAGTGATGCAGCTACAAGCCTAGTAACACAAAGGACTGCCAGTAACCACCAGAAGCCAGGAGAGAGATGCGGACTGGATTCTCCTTCAGAAAGGAATCAATCCTGCTGACACTTTGATCTCGAACTTCTGGCCTCCTGAACTCTCAGGGAATAAATTTCTATTATTTTAAGCCACCCAGTGTGTGCTACTTCGTTACAGCAGTCCTATGTAACCATTACATGGGGTCTATTTGCTGGGGCTGGATTATCCTTTCTGAAGCAAAGGATGACATGGAAGACAGTAATGTATGAACAAAGCTGGTTAGGTGGGAGGTGGGCAACTAAGGATGTCTGCTATAGATACTTTCTAGTTTCTTAAACTTCAGCCATTCAGAAAGTCTTGTAACAGGGAAGAACAAATCTGGCTCCATATTAGATCTGTTCCTTTTGCTTTAACCTTTGTGCTTTGTGGCCTGTGCTTAGTTACGCTGGCTCTGCACCTTCTGTAAAAACATGTTGCCTATAGCCTGAAATATAAAGGATAGCCTACTTCAGGGCTTTGACCTTTAAGAGTCTATTCATATAGAGATTAAAAGTTGCAGAACAGAGAATAACATTTGTTTTGTTGGCGGTTACGGGAAGATCATGACCTAACCTATGTGGACAGCTGCAAGGAAAAAGGATTCTGACACCAAGAAGTTTGCAACCATCTACCTTGCCCCTCCCCTCACTTTGCCTTTTAAAGTGCTTTGCTGAAACTCTTTGAGGAGGTTGGGATTTGGGGGATATGAGACAACTGTCTGCTTGCATGGTCCTGCAATAAATCTTCCTCTGCTCCAAACTCTGACATTTCAGTATTGTTTGGCCTCACTGTGCATCAGGAACACAAACTTTGTTCAGGAACAATCTCATTCTTAAATTTTAGGGAGACCTTCAAGAGGGTGGAAGAGTAAGACGTGGAGAACACCTTCCTCCCCACAAATACATCAGAAATACATCTACACGTGGAACACCTCCTACAGAACACCTGCTGAATGCTGGCAGAAGACCTCAGACCTCCCAAAAGGCAAGAAACTCTCCATGTACCTGGGTAGGGCAAAAGAAAAAAGAATAAACAGAGACAAAAAAATAGGGATGGGACCTGCACTTCTGGGAGGGAGCTGTGAAGGAGGAAAAGTTTCCACACACTAGGAAGCCCCTTCACGGCCAGAGATGGGGGGATGGGTGGGGGAGAAGCTTCAGAGTCACGGAGGAGAGCGCAGCAACAGGGGTGCAGAGGGCAAAGTGGAGAGATTCCCGCACAGAGGATTGGTGCCGACCAGCACTCACTAGCCCGAGAGGCTTGTCTGCTCACCTGCCAGGGTGGGTGGGGGCTGGGAGCTGAGGCTCGGGCTTCAGAGGTCAGATCCCAGGGAGAGGACTGGGGTTGGCTGCGTGAACACAGCCTGAAGGGGCTAGTGCACCACAGCTAGCTGGGAGGGAGTCCGGGAAAAAGTCCACACCTGCCTAAGAGGCAAGACAGCATTGCTGCAGGGTGCGCAAGGAGAGGGGATTCAGAGCACCACCTAAATGAGCTCCAGAGACGGGAGTGAGCCACTATCAGCGTGGACCCCAGAGACGGGCATGAGACGCTAAGGCTGCTGCTGCCGCCACCAAGAAGCCTGTGTGCGAGCACAGCTCACTATACACACCTCCCCTCCAGGGAGCCTGTGTAGCCCACCACTGCCAGGGTCCTGTGATCCAGGGACAACTTCCCGGGAAGAACACATGGCGCTCCTCAGGCTGGTGCAACGTCACGCCGGCCTCTGCTGCCACAGGCTCGCCCCGCACTGCGTACCCCTCCCTCACCCCCGCCTGAGTGAGCCAGAGGCCCCGAATCAGCTGTTCCTTTAACCCCGTCCTGTCTGAGTGAAGAACAGATGCCATCAGGCGACCCACACACAGAGCCAGGACCAAATCCAAAACTGAACCCCAGGAGCTGTGCAAACACAGAAGAGAAAGGGAAATTCCTCCCAGCAGCCTCAGGAGCAGCAGATAAAATCTCCACAATCAAGTTGATGTACCCTGCATCTCTGGAACACCTGAGCAGACAAAGAATCATCCCAAAATTGAGGCACTGCACTACGGGAGCAATGATATACGTATCTTTTTCCTTCTTCCCCTTTTGTGAGTATGTGTGTGTATGCTTCTTGGTGTGATTTTGTCTGTACATCTTGGCTTTTACCATTTGTCCTAGGGTTCTGTCTGTCAGTTTTTTTTTTTTTTTTTAGTATAGTTTTTAGTGCTTGTTATCATTGGTGGATTTGTTTTTTGGATTGGTTGCTCTAGTCTTTCTTCCGTTCTTTCTTTTCCTTTTTTTATTACTTATTAATTCTTATATTTTTAATAATTTTTTTATTTTAATAACTTTATTTTATTATATTTTTCTTTCTTTCTTTTTTTCCCACTTTTCTTCTGAGCCATGTGGCTGATAAGGTCTTGGTGCTCCGGCCGGGTGTCAGGCCTGTGCCTCCGAGGTGGGAGAGCCAAGTTCAGGACACTGGGACACAAGAGACCTCCCAACTCCAAGTAATATCAAATGGTGAAATCTCTCCCAGATATCTCCATCTCAACGCTAAGACCCACCTCCACTCAACAACCAGCAAGCTACAGTGCTGGACACCCTATGACAAACAACTAGCAAGACAGGAACACAACCCCACCCATTAGCAGAGAGGCTGCCTAAAATCATAATAATGTCAGAGACACCACAAAACACACCACCGGACACGGACCTGCCCACCAGAAACAAAAGGTCCAGCCTCACCAACCAGAACACAGGCACCAGCTCCCTCCACCAATAAGCCTACACAACCCATTGAACCATCCTTGGCCACTGGGGGCAGAAACCAAAATCAATGGGAACTATAACCTGCAGCCTGCAAAAAGAAGACCCCAAACACAGTAAGTTAAGCAAAATGAGAAGACAGAGAAACACACAGCAGATGAAGGAGCAAGATAAAAACCCACCAGACCTAACAAATGAAGAGGAAATAGGCAGTGTACCTGAAAAAGAATTCAGAATAATGATAGTAAAGATGATCCAAAATCTTGGAAATAGAATGGAGAAAATACAAGAAACGTTTAACAAAGACCTAGAAGAACTAAAGAGCAAACAAACAATGATGAAAAACACAATAAAAGAAATCAACAATTCTCTAGAAGGAATCAAAAGTAGAATAACGGAGGCAGATGAACGGATAAGTGACCTGGAAGATAAAATAGTGGAAATAACTAACACAGAACAGAATAAAGAAAAAAGAATGAAAAGAATTGAGGACAGTCTCAGAGACCTCTGGAACAACATTAAACACACCAACATTTGAATTACAGGGGTCCTAAGAGAAGAAGAAGTAAAGAAAGGGACTGAGAAAATATTTGAAGAGATTATAGTTGAAAACTTCCCTAATATGGGAAAGGAAACAGTGAATCAAATCCAGGAAGAGTTGAGAGTCCCATACAGGATAAATCCAAAGAGAAAAACACCAAGACATATATTAATCAAACTATAAAAAATTAAATACAAAAAAAATTTTTCAAAGCTGCAAGGGGAAAAACAACAAATAGCATACAAGGGAATCCCCATAAGGTTAACAGTAGATCTTTCAGCAGAAACTCTGCAAGCCAGAAGGGAGTGGCAGGATATACTTAAAGTGATGAAAGGGAAACACCTAAAACCAAGATTACTCTACCCAGCAAGGATCTCATTCAGATTCGACACAGAAATTAAAACCTTTACAGACAAGCAAAAGCTAAGAAAATTCAGCACCACCAAACCAGCTTTACAACAAATGCTAAAGGAATGTCTCTAGGCAGGAAACACAAGACAAGGAAAAGACCTACAATTACAAACCCCAAAGAGTTAAGAAAATGATAATAGGAACATATATATCAATAACTACCTTAAATGTAAATAGATTAAATGCTCCCACCAAAAGACGTTGACTGCGTGAATGGATACAAAGACAAGACACATATATATTCTGTCTACAAGAGACCCACTTCAGATCTAGGAACACATACAGACTGAAAGTGAGGGGATGGAAAAAGATATTCCATGCAAATGGAAATCAAAAGAAAGCTGGAGTAGCAATTCTCATATCAGACAAAATAGACTTTTACAAGATACAAAGAAGGACACTACATAATGATCAAGGGATCAGTCCAAGAAAAAGATATAACAATTGTAAATATTTATGCACCCAATATAGGCAAACCTCCATACATAAGGCAAATGCTAACAGCCATAAAAGGGGAAATCGACAGTAACACAATCATAGTAGGGGACTTTAAAACCCCACATTCACCAATGGACAGATCATCCAAAATGAAAATAAATAAGGAAACACAAGATATAAATGATACATTAAACAAAATAGACTTAATTGATATTTATAGGACATTCCATCCAAAAACAACAGAATGCACTTTCTTCTCAAGTGCTCATGCAACATTATCAAAGACACATCATATCTTGGGTCATAAATCAAGCCTTAGTGAATTTAAGAAAATTGAAATCGTACCAAGTACCTTTTCCAACCACAACGTTATGAGGCTAGATATCAAGTACAGGAAAAAAATCTGTAAAAAATACAAATACATGGAGGCTAAACAATACACTACTTAATAACCAACAGATCACTGAAGAAATCAAAGAGGAATCAAAAAATACCTAGAAACAAATGACAATGAAAACACGATGCCCCAAAACCTATGGGATGCAGCAAAAGCAGTTCTAAGAGTGAAGTTTATAGCAGTACAATCCTACCTCAAGAAACAAGAAACACCTCAAATAAACAACCTAACCTTACACCTAAAGCAATTAGAGAAAGAAGAGCAAATGAACCCCAAAGTTAGCAGAAGGGAAGAAATCATAAAGATCAAATCAGAAATAAATGAAAAAGAAATGAAGGAAATAGCAAAGATCAATAAAACTAAAAGCTGGTTCTTTGAGAAGATAAAAAAATTGATAATCCATTAGCCAGACTCATCAAGAAAAAAAGGGAGAAGACTCAAATCAATAGAATTACAAATGAAAAAGGAGAAGTAACAACTGACACTGCAGAAATACAAAGGATCATGAGAGATTACTACAAGCAACTATATGCCAATGAAATGGACAACCTGGAAGAAATGGACAAATTCCCAAACAAGCACTACCTTCCAAGACTGAACCAGGAAGAAATAGAAAATATAAACAGACCAATCACAAGCACTGAAATTGAAACTGTGATTAAAAATCTTCGAACAAACAAAAGCCCAGGACCAGATGGCTTCACAGGCGAATATTATCAAACATTTAGAGAAGAGCTAACACCTATCCTTCTCAAACTCTTCCAAAATATAGCAGAGGGAACAACACTCCCAAACTCATTCTACGAGGCCACTATCACCCTGATACCAACACCATAGAAATATGTCACAAAGAAAGAAAGTACAGGCCAATATCACTGATGAACATAGATGCAAAAATCCTCAACAAAATACAAGCAAACAGAATCCAACAGCACATTAAAAGGAACATACACCATGACCAAGTGGGGTTTATCCCAGGAATGTAAGGATTCTTCAATATATGCAAATCAATCAATGTGATACACCATATTAACAAACTGAAGGAGAAAAACCACATGATCATCTCAATAGATGCAGAAAAAGCTTCCAACAAAATTCAACACCCATTTATGATAAAAACCCTCAGAAAGTAGGCACAGAGGGAACTTACCTCAACATAATAAAGGCCGTATATGACAAACACACATCCAACATCATTCTCAATGGTGAAAAACTGAAACCATTTCCTCTAAGATCAGGAACAAGACAAGCTTGTCCACTCTCACCACTATTATTCAATATAGTTTTGGAAGTTTTAGCCACAGCAGTAAACGAAGAAAAAGAAATCCAAATCGGAAAAGAAGAAGTAAAGCTGTCACTGTTTGCAGATGACATGGTACTATACATGGAGAATCCTAAAGACTCTACCAGAAAACTACTAGAGCTAATCAATGAATTTGGTAAAGCATCAGGATACAAAATTAATGCAGAGAGAAATCTCTTGCAGTCCTATACACTAATGATGAAAAATGTGCAAGAGAAATTAAGGAAACACTCCCATTGAACATTGCAACAAAAAGAATAAAATATCTAGGAATAAACCTGCCTAAGGAGACAAAAGACCTGTATGCAGAAAACTATAAGACACTGAGGAAAGAAATTAAAGATAATAGAAACAGATGGAGAGATATACCCTGTTCTTGGATTGGAAGAATCGACATTGTGAAAATGACTCTACTACCCAAAGCAATCTACAGATTCAATGCAATCCCTATCAAATTACCAGTGGCATTTTTCACAGAACTACAAAAAAAATTTCACAATTTGTATGGAAACACAAAAGACCCTGAATGGCCAAAGCAATCTTGAGAAAGAAAAATGCAGCTGGAAGAATCAGGCTGACTTCAGACTATACCACAAAGCTACAGTAATCTAGACAGCATGGTACTGGCACAAAAACAGAAATATAGATCAATGGAACAGGATAGAAAGCCCAGAGATAAATCCCCTCAAATATAGTCACCTTATTTTTGATAAAGGAGGCAAGAATATACAATGGAGAAAAGACAGCGTCTTCAATAAGTGGTGCTGGGAAAACTGGGCAGCCACATGTAAAAGAATGAATTTAGAACACTCCCTAACACCATACACAAAAATAAACTCAAAATGGATTGAAGACCTAAATGTAAGGCCAGGCACTATAAAACTCTTAGAGGAAAACAGGCAGAACACTGTATGACATAAATCACAGTAAGATTCTTTTTGACCCACCTCCTAGAGAAATGGAAATTAAAAAAAAAATAAACAAATGGGACCTAATGAAACTTAAAAGCTTTTGCACAGCAAAGGAAAACCTAAACAATATGAAAAGACAACCCTAAGAATGGGAGAAAATATTTGCAAATGAAGGAACTGATAAAGGATTAATGTCCAAAATATACAAGCAGCTCATGCAGCTCAATACCACAAAAACAAACAACCCAATCCAAAAATGGGCAGAAGACCTAAACAGACATTTCTCCAAAGAAGATATACAGATTGCCAACAAACACATGAAAGAATGCTCAACATCACTAATCATTAGAGAAATGTAAATCAAAACAACAGTGAGGTATCACCTCATACCAGTCAGAATGGCCATCATCAAAAAATCTACAAACAATGAATGCTGGAGAGGGTGTAGAGAAAAGGGAACCCTCTTGCACTGTTGGTGGGAATGTAAATTGATACAGCCACTATGGAAAACAGTATGGAGCTTCCTTAAAAAACTACAAATAGAACTACCATATGACCCAGCAATCCCACTACTGGGCATATACCATGAGAAAACCATAATTCAAGGAGTCATGTACCACCATGTTCATTGCAGCTCTATTTACAATAGTTAGGACATGGAAGCAACCTACGTGTCCATCGACACATCAATGGATAAAGAAGATGTGGTCCATATATACAATGAAATATTACTTGCCATAAAAAGAAACGAAATTGAGTTATTTGTAGTGAGGTGGATGGACCTAGAGTCTGTCATACAGAGTGAAGTAAATCAGGAAGAGAAAAACAAATACTGTATGCTAACACATATATGGAATCTAAAAAGAAAAAAGGTTCTGAAGAACCTAGTGGCAGGACAGGAATAAAGACACATATGTAGAGAATGGACTTGAGGACACGGGGAGTGGGAAGGGTACGTTGGGATGAAGTGAGAGAGTGGCATGGACTTATATATACTACCAAATGTAAAATAGATCGCTAGTGGGAAGCAGCCGCATAGCACAGGGAGATCATCTCAGTGCTTTGTGACCATCTAGAGGGGTGTGATAGGGAGAGTGGGAGGGAGACGCAACAGAAGGAGATATGGGGATAATGTACATGTACAGCTGATTTACTTTGTTATAAAGCAGAAACTAACATACCATTGTAAAGCAATTATACTCCAATAAAGATGTTAAAAAACTAAAATAAACATTTTAGAATAGTTTTTGATTTGTAGAAATATTGTGAGGATTGTACAAAGAATTCCACACCGAATTTTTCCTATTATTAATATCTTACATTAGGTCTATTTATTACAATTAATGGACCAATATCCATACATTATTATTAGCTAATTATTTCCTTAATTTTTACCTAATGCTTTTTCTGTTCCAGTATACAATAGTTACAATGTACATAAAAACAAACAAAAATTCGCCCTTTTCAAAATGAAGTATAATTATAAAAATCATCATGAAATTTGTATATACACACACTTTTCCATATGAAGGAAAATGGGCAGAATGGGATCACAAAAAGACTCTATAGAGTACAAATAAATGAAAAGTGGGTTGATGAAAAAATAAACTTCTGTTCAAGAATAGCCTAAAGATAAGAACCACAGTGACCTGGTAAATACTATGATACCACAGAATAACTATTAACAGAGCTGCAACATTTCCAAATAAAAAAATATAACAACCCTTCCAAGATAACAATGCTAGGAACATGATGTGTTTACTCCCTATTCCTAAAGGCGGTGGTTCTGACAATTCCATGCTCCATGCTCTGTTCCTCTCACCATTCAGTCTCTCCCTTGCTGATTTCACCTCCTCTTAGAGCTTCATGTTTGACCTCTGGTGGAGGACTCATTTCTTTATTTTCATTCCCTGACCTCTACTGTCGTCCTACTGCCTACTGGATGATTCCACGTGGAGGTCAACAATCTAAACACTGAACACATCTTTTTCCCAAATCAAGTATTCGGGGAAGTACTTCTCTCAGTACTAGTAGTAGTAAGCATTCTACTTCAAAGTCATTTTTTATTCCTCGTTGCCTGCATCCTACATCTGATTATATACACATATGCCAATTTTAAGTCTCTCCATTCAGCTGAATCCAGTTTGTAATTTCTCAAACACTTAGCAAACTAGCCTCACCATCCCACCCACACCTTCAAGATGTGAGCACCATCTAACCAGTGCCCCCTCCTCAGAGGTCTGAGTTCTAGCACTACAAGCCCCCACTCTAATCCTGTCAATTTTAATCATTCCAATCTCCTCCCTTTACTTTGCAAGCCCAGAGGTGGTAGCTGATTCTCGCAGTCACTACCTCTCAATACCTTAAAGCAGGGCTTCTCAACCTCAGCAATACTGATATTTCGGGCTGGATACTTCTTTGTTACTGAGGCTTATCCTGTGTATTTTAAGATGTGTAACAGCATTCCTGTCCTCTGCTCACTAAACACCAATAAATTTCCCCACAGGTTCCCCACAACCAAGAATGTCTCCAGACATTGCCAAATGTTTTGGGGGTTGCATCGGGGGGCAAAATCACACTGGGTTGAGGATCATTATCTTAGACTTTACTTTTAACCCTTTTGGTTAACTAGTTAATAATTTTACAACTAGTTAACACTTCTCATATGAAAGTCTCTCGTTCAAGCAACTGGTGTAGTTTCCATCTCCTGGCTGGACCCTTACAGTATTCTCTAATTACATCTCCTGCATTTGTCCCTGTATTTTTTATTTTCACCCTTGTCAGTGGATCTAAAGCTCCATGATATAGGTAGTCAGTTCCTAAGCTGTTTCCATGCCTTCCATTTCTCCACTCTGCAATCCATCCTGACCCTAAAACACATCGCTCATCTAATTTTTATCATTTTCTTCAATTGCTGACATCCTACAGAAGAAAATCCAAATTCTTTATGTTGGTCTTCAGAGATCTCCAGGAATCAGAATTTATCTACAATTCCAAAGATGTTATTCTAGCTCTGCATTTTCGGACAAGTTGACTATCTTTTCTAGCCTCAGTTTTCTTCTCTGTAAGATTACTGCTTCACTTGTAAGACTGTTGGAAGATTAGATGTAATGTAAGTAATGAGGCAGGTGCAGTTCAATCAATGGTAGATTCTATTGGTATTATTATTATTACAGTTGTCATTATTTATATAGATAACTAAGTGCACAAAATAGGAATTCAATAAATTTTATTCCCTGTGACAGAGACTGCAGTTCTTCATTTCTAACATATTAACAAGTTGGCTGTGCACATAGTCACCGAGCTCAAGACTATTCTAACCTCCTTTGCAACAAGATGTGACCCAAGTCACTAGGTTTTGGCCAAATGGATGAGAAGAGAAGTGATAGTGTACATTTTGCATCATGTCCTTAACAGGAAAGAGCTTGCCTGCCTCTTTTTCTTCTTCCTGCTGACTGAAATGTATATGTGATGATCAGAGCAGGAGTAACAGTCTTGAACCACTAGATGAAAGTCATGTATTGAGGATGGCAGACCAACGAGACAGAAGTAGCTAGTGCCCCTCAAGATTGTGGAGCCATCAGAGAAGGCTGGGACCAACTAGCCGGACTCTTAGGTAAGACACAAATTGCTATCTTATTTAAGCCACTATTGTTTGAGTGTGTCCTCATTACAGTAGCCAAGGCTGTATTTTAACTAGTACATTTCCTTTATGATATGTCTCGCATAACTTAGCCTCAATGTGCCATTTCCTTAAAAAGCCCTTGTGGTTTTGTTTTGATGGATTTGAATACCAAGAAAAAAAATTCCAGGAATAAGATGATTCTCTCCACCATGGCTATCAACAGATATTTTTCCCCTGAGATATTTTAATTACAGATGATTTCTCTGAAACCTATCTCCCCTTTTCTTTTACTCTTCTCTTTAGAACAGGGAAGTTTTGGCTCCAAAACTGTTGATTATGATAGAAATGTTAACATATTTGAATTCATCTATGACAATATCACATAGAAAACAAAGATGCCAGGTAAGTGTCTAGAAAATAAATGTACCGTCCAAGTGGCAGGGCCTAGAGTAGGAAAGGGACATGCAACTTAAATAAAATAATCCAAAAAATTTTTTTAAAGAGCCAAATAGCCTGATCCATGGAAAATGATGACTACAATGTATGAGGGTAAAATAGAGTGAAACTCACTGTGGAAAGCTATGACCTATCACTATATGTGAGAATTTCTATGGAAGGGCAATGCTTTTGTATTTGGGCAATGAAATTCCCTCTGGGACCTAGCCATTCATCTAATTTAATAAGCATTCATTGATCATGAATGGGTATCTTTGTGGACAGACTTAAAGCAAAATGCCAAGTTTTAGTCAAAACCATCTCTGCAGATTTTTTCTTTCTTGCTGAATTTGCCTAGAGTCAGCAAAAGAAGGCAAAATCACTTTCTTTGTGCTAAGACTTCAGAGCTGCACTCATTGGTGCCCCATTCACTAATGCCAAGTCTAACTGCTGATTTAAGAAATACTTGACATGTAACAGAATAACCCACCACATCAGTATACAATTAGCAAGAGAATAAATCTTGCAATTCTCCAACTACATATACTCGGTTGTGACACAGTCTAACTTTCTGGCAAGTGACACTTCCAACATGAAAAAGTACTCAATTCAGGGCAAATAAAGACTCCAGTACTGTAGTGCCCTTCTATATAACTTTTTTTTTTTGCCGATGAGGAACCCAGGGCCGACAGAAGTCTAGGAACCTACCTAAGATACCGTTAAGCCAGCAGAAGGCAGAGCCCGCTGTAGAACCCAGAATCCCAGATCACAACAGTGCTCTTACCTCAACTTTCCACTGCTTTACGATGAAGATCAAGAATGAAATCTAATGAGTAAAAATGAGTTGGAATCTTTCAAATTAGTCACAATTCAGGAAATGAAAAAAGAACCAAATTTTCTAATATTGCAGAGTTGAAGAAAGTCGCACTTTGCAGAGGAAAGAGCTTTGAAAGGGGAGCCAGTGGATCTCTATTTCAGGTATGACTCAGCAAATAACTTTCTGAGTTGACTAAGATAAATTCTGCTAATGTAGAATGAAGGGATTGAATAATATTCTCAAAAGCTCCTTACATGCTCTGGTTCTATGATCCTAAAACTGGGAGAAAGATCACTAAACACTTATCTTGGCAACTGAATTCAAATTTATCCATCTTCCTTATCTTCTAATCTTCTCATAAATTGGGAATAAAATGCTAAAGAAATTGATGGTGAAGTAAAAAGCCAATACAATCACCTGAATAAATTATTTATATTGTCCTCCACCTTAAATTCCCTGTACCAAAAGCCATAAAGTCTAGTTCTAACCTTCTAGCTCAGACCCTCCCACTTAAGAAAAACAAGCAAACTATCCTACCCCCTGGCCTATTTGTTGTTTCAGGGAGAGCCATAAACTTCCCTGCCTCTGGGTCTTTGCTGAATACTCTCTTTATTTCTGTCAGCTCACGTCCTGATATGTCCATGAAGGCCCAGCTTGAGCCGCAGCTACTCCATACAGCATCTGCCTACTCCTTTGCAATATCTTTTTTTCTGACCATCTGTTTGACCCTTAGCCACTTGGCACTTGGTCTTGATGAATGCCCTCTGTCCCCAACTACATCAAAGTCCACTCTCTACAGGAAATGACATAGGCCTATTTTTGTACCCAGTGCAATAGCCTACACGTAGCAGGTGCCTAATAAATATTTAGTGTTGATCATGATGATGACAATGGTTCCCAAGGGTGACAAAAGGAGGAAATGATAGAAAGGAAGTTACTGGGCGGGAGGGGGAGCATACATGAGGATAGGCAGTTGTAAAAACTCACTAGAAACTGGATGAAGGGGAATGAAGAAGAGAATGACCAGCAGGTTATTTAGTACTGGCGCCAGTAAAATCGTTCATTATCACTAAATTAATATTCTTTCCTTTTCTATCATCCTAGTGTATAATTTAGGAGAATTCACAAAATCTGGATTTATTCTTATATATCCAAATTATCTTTTGCTTGCTCTAGCACAAGTGGTGAAAGAACCTGAATTGTCTAGTCTCTCTGCTTCTAAATAACCCAAAACTCTCTACACAGTTTTTAAAGGAACTCAACTACTTTCCCAGGGTAGATTCTTTCCAGCTAACTAAAGTGCAGCAACCTTCTATTACTGGAAAGTATCCTGGCCTAGTAGTTCCTAATTCTGGCTGAACAAAGAATCACCTTGGGAGGAGACCTTCAAGATGGTGGAGGAGTAAGACATGGAGATCACCTTCCTCCCCACAAATACATCAGAAATACATCTACATGTGGGACAACTCCTACAGAACACCTACTGAACGCTGGCAGAAGACCTCAGACCTCCCAAAAGGCAAGAAACTCCCCACGTACCTGGGTAGGGCAAAAGAAAAAAGAAAAAACAGAGACAAAAGAATAGGGACAGGACCTGCACCAGTGGGAGGGAGCTGTGAAGGAGGAAAGGTTTCCACACACTAGGAAGCTCCTTCACTGGTAGAGACGGGGGGTGGCAGGGGAGAAGCTCTGAGCCACAGAGGAGAGTGCAGCAATAGGGGTGCAGAGGGCAAAGCGGGGAGATTCCTGCACAGAGGATTGGTGCCGACCAGCACTCACCAGCCCGAGAGGCTTATCTACTCACCTGCCAGGGTGGGCGGGGGCTGGGAGCTGAGGCTCGGGCTTCGGAGGTCAGATCCCAGGGAGAGGACTGGGGTTGGCTGTGTGAACACAGCCTGAAGTGGGCTAGTGCACCATAGCTAGCTGGGAGGGAGTCCAGGAAAAAGTCTGGACCTACCTAAGGGGCAAGAGACCATTGTTTCAGGATGTGCCAGGAGAGGGGATTCAGAGCACCACCTAAACGAGCTCCAGAGACGGGAGCAAGCCACAGCTATCAGTGCAGACCCCAAAATGGGCATGAGACGCTAAGGCTGCTGCTGCCGCCACCAAGAAGCCTGTGTGCGAGCACAGGTCACTCTCCACACCTCCCCTCCCGGGAGCCTGTGCAGCCCGCCACTGCCAGGGTCCCGTGATCCAGGGGCAACTTCCCCGGGAGAACGCACAGCGCTCCTCAGGCTATTGTAACGTCACGCTGGCCTCTGCTGTCACAGGCTCGCCCCACATTCCATACCCCTCCTTCCCCCTGGCCTGACTGAGCCAGAGCCCCTGAAACAGCTGCTACATTAACCCCATCCTGTCTGAGCAAAGAACAGACGCCCTCAGGCGACCTACACGCAGAGGTGGGGCCAAATCCAAAGCTGAACCCCGGTAGCTGTGCGAACACAGAAGAGAAAGGGAAATCTCTCCCAGCAGCCTCAGGAGCAGTGGATTAAATCTGTACAATCAACTTGATGTACCCTACATCTCTGGAATACCTGAATAGACATCATCAAATCATCTCAAAATTGAGGCGGTGGACTTTGGGAGCAACTGTAGACTTGCGGTGTGCTGTATACAACTGACTGGTTTCTGGTTTTATGTTTATCGTATTTAGTATTCAAAGTTTATTAGCATTGGTAGATTTACTGATTTGGTGGCTCTCTTTTATATATGGATTTCTTTTTTCCTTTTTCTCTTTTTGTGAGTATGTATGTGTATGCTTCTTTGTGTGATTCTGTCTGTATATCTTTGCTTTGACCATCTGTCCTACGGAACTGTCTGTCCATTTCTTTTCTTTTTCTTGGGGGGGGCATAGTTTTTACACTTGTTATCATTGGTGGATTTGTTTTTTGGTTTGGTTGCTCTCTTCTCTCTTTCTTTTTTCTTTTTACTTTTTTATTTTTAATAATTTCTTTAAATAACTTTATTTTACTTATGTTTCTTTCTTTTTTTCTCCCTTTTCTTCTGAAACATGTGGCTGACAGGGTCTTTGTGCTTTGGTCAGGCGTCAGGACTGTGCCTCTGAGGTGTGAGAGCCAAGTTCATGACATTGCCCTACCGGAGACCTCCCGACTCCACGTAATATCAAATGGCAAAAGCTCTCCCAGAGATCACCATCTCAATGCTAAGACCCAGCTCCACTCAACGACCAGCAAGCTACAGTGCTGGACACCCTATGACAAACAACTAGCAAGACAGGAACACAACCCCACCCATTAGGAGAGAGCTGCCTAAAATCATAATAAGGTCACAGGCACCCCAAAACACCTCTGGATGTGGTCCTGCCCACCAGAAAGACAAGACCTAGCCTCATCCACCAGAACAGAGGCACCCGTCCCCTGCACAGGCACCCCTCCCCTCCACCAAGAAGCCTACACAACCCACTGAACCAACTTTAGCCTTGGGGCGAGACACTAAAAACAACGGGAACTACGAACCAGCAGCCTGCTAAAAGGAGACCTCAAAAACAGTAAGTTAAGCAAAATGAGAAGACAGAGAAACACACAACAGATGAAGGAGCAAGGTAAAAACCCACCAAACTAAATAAATGAAGAGGAAATAGGCACTCTACCTGAAACACAACTCAGGGTCATGATCGTAAACATGATCCAAACTTTTCCAAATAGAATGGAGAAAATAAAGAAACATTTAACAAGGACCTAGAAGAACTAAAGAGCAAACAAGCAATGATGAACAACAAAATAAATGAAATTGAAAATTCTCTAGAAGGAATTAATAGCAGAATAACTGAGGCAGAAGAATGGATAAGTGACCTGGCAGACAAAATAGTGGAAATAACTAAGGCAGAGCAAAATAAAGAAAAAAGAATGAAAAGAATTGAGGACAGTCTCAGAGACCTCTTGGAAAACATTAAACGCACCAACATTCAAATTATAAGGGTCCCAGAAGAAGAAGAGAAAAAGAAAGGGACTGAGAAAATATTTGAAGAGATTATAGTTGAAACTTCCCTAATATCGGAAAGGAAATAGTCAAGTCCAGGAAGCGCAGAGAGTCCCATACAGGATAAATCCAAGGAGAAACACACCAAGACACATACTAATCAAACTATCAAAAGTTAAATATAAAGAAAAAATATTAAAAGCAGCAAAGGGAAAAACAACAAATAACATACAAGGGAATCCCCATAAGGTGCACAGCTGAGCTTTCAGCAGAAACTCTGCAAGCCAGAAGGGAGTGACAGGACATACTTATAGTGATGAAAGGGAAAAGCCTACAGCTAAGATTACTCTAACCAGCAAGGATCTCATTCAGATTTGACAGAGAAATTAAATATTTTACAGACAAGAAAGAGCTAAGAAAACTCAGCACCACCACACCAGCTTTACAACAAATGCTAAAGGAACTTCTCTCTGCAGGAAATACAAGAGGAGGAAAAGACCTTCGATAACAAACTTAAAACAATTAAGAAAATGGTAATAGGAACATACATATTGATAATTAACTTAAATGTAAATGGATTAAATGCTCCCACCAAAAGACACAGACTGGCTCAATGGATACAAAAACAAGAAGCATATATATGCTGTCTACAAGAGACCCACTTCAGACCTAGCGACACATACAGACTGAATGTGAGGGGATGGAAAAAGATATTCCATTTAAATGGAAATCAAAAGAAAGCTGAGTCGCAATTCTCATATCAGACAAAATAGACTTTAAAAGACTATTACAAGAGACAAAGAAGGACACCACATAATGATGAAGGCATCAATCCACGAAAAAGATATAAGAATTGTAAATATTTATGCACCTAACATAGGAGCACTTCATTCAACACATAAGGCAAATGCTAACAGCCATAAAAGGGGAAATCTACAGTAACACATCATAGTAGGAGAATTTCTACAGTAATACATCATAGTAGGAGAATTTAACACCCCACTTCCACCAATGGAAAGATCATCCAAAATGAAAATAAATAAGGAAACACAAGCTTTAAATGATACATTAAACAAAATGGACTTAATATTTATAGGACAGTCCATCCAAAAACAACAGAATACACTTTCTTCTCAAGTGTTCATGGAACATTCTCCAGGAGAGATCATATCTAGGGTCACAAATCAAGCCTTGGAGAATTTAAGAAAACTGAAATCATATCAAGTATCTTTTCGGACCACAGTGCTCTGAGAGTAGATATCAATTACAGGGAAAAATCTGTAAAAAAATACAATCACATGGAGGCTAAACAATACACTACTTAATAACCAAGAGATCACTGACGAAATCAAAGATTAAATCAAAAACTACCTAGAAACAAATGACAATGAAAACATGATGACCCAAAAACCACGGGATGCAGCAAAAGCAGTTCTAAGAGGGAAGATTATAACAATAAAATCCTACCTCAAGAAACAAGAAAAATCTCAAATAAACAACCTAACTTTACACCTAAAGCAATTAGAGAAAGAAGAAGAAAAAACCTCCAAAGTTAGCAGAAGGAAAGAAATCACAAAGATCAGATGAGAAGTAAATGAAAAAGAAATGAAGGAAACAATTGCAAAGATCCATAAAACTAAAAGATGGTTCTTTGAGAAGATAAAGAAAATTGATAATCAATTAGCCAGACTCATCAAGAAAAAAAGGGAGAAGACTCAAATCAATAGAATTAGAAATGAAAAAATAGAAGTAACTCTGCAGAAATACAAAGAACCATTGGAGATTAGTACAAGCATCTATATGCCGATAAAATGGACAACCTGGAAGAATGGACAAATTCTTAGGAAAGCACAACCTTCCAAGACTGAACCAGGGAGAAATAGAAAATATAAACAGACCAATCACAAGCACTGAAATTGAGACTGTGATTAAAAATCTTCGAACAAACAAAAGCCCAGGACCAGATGGCTTCACAGGCGAATTCTATCAAACATTTAGAGAAGAGCTAACACCTCTCCTTCTCAAACTCTTCCAAAATATGGCAGAGGGAGGAACACTCCCAAACACATTCTACGAGGCCACCATCACCCTGACACCAAAACCAGACAAATATGTCACACAGGAAGAAAAATACGGGGCAATATTACTGATGAACATAGATACAAAACTATTCAACAAAATCCTAGCAAACAGAATCCAACAGCACATTAAAAGGATTATACACCATGTTCAAGTGGAGTTTATCCCAGGAATGTAAGGATTCTTCAATATATGCAAATCAATCAATGTGATAAACCATATTAACAAATTGAAGGAGAAAAACCATATGATCATCTCAACAGATGCAGAAAAAGCTTTTGACAAAATTCAACACCCATTTATCATAAAAACCCTACAGAAAGCAGGCATAGATGGAACTTACCTCAACATAATAAAGGCCATATATGACAAACCCACAACCAACATCATTCTCAATAGTGAAAAACGGAAACAATTTCCACTAAGATCAGGAACAAGACAAGGTTGTCCACTCTCACCACTATTATTCAACAGTTTTGGAAGTTTTAGGCACAGCAACCAGAGAAGAAAAAGAAATCCAAATCGGAAAAGAAGAAGTAAAGCTGCCACTGTTTGCAGATGACATGATACTATACAAAGAGAATCCTAAAGACGCTACCAAAAAACTGCTAGAGCTAATCAATGAATTTCGTAAAGTGGCATGATACAAAATTAATGCACAGAAACCTCTTGCATTCCTATACACTAATGATGAAAAATCTGCAAGAGGAATTAAGGAAACACTCCCATATACCAATGCAACAAAAAGAATAAAATACCTAGGAATAAACCTGCCTAAGGAGACAAACGACCTGTACGCAGTATACTATAAGACACTGAGGAAAGAAATTAAAGATGATAGAAACAGATGGAGAAATATACCATGTTCTGGATTGGAAGAATCAACATCATGAAAATGATTATACTACCGAAAGCAATCTACAGATTCAGTGGAATCCCTATCAAACTACCAGTGGCATTTTTCACAGAACTAGAACAAAACAGTTTCACAATTTGTATGGAAACACAAAAGACCCCGAATAGCCAAAGCAATCTTGAGACAGAAAAATGGAGCTGGAGGATCCAGGTTCCTGGACTTCAGACTATACTAGAAAACTACAGTAATCTAGACAGCATGGTACCGGCACAAAAAGAGAAATATAGATCAGTGGAACAGGATAGAAAGCCCAGAGATAAACCCACGCACCTATGGTCAACTAATCTATGACAAAGGAGGCAAGGATGTACAATGGAGAAAAGACAGCCTCTTCAATAAGTGGTGCTGGGAAAACTGGGCAGCTACATGTCAAAGAATGAAATTAGAACACTCCCTTACACCATATACAAAAATAAACTCAAAATGTATTAAAGACCTAAATGTAAGGCCTGACACTAAAAATCTCTTAGAGGAAAACATAGGCAGAACACTCTATGACATAAATCACAGCAAGATCCTTTTTGACCCAGCTCCTAGAGAAATGGAAATAAAAACAAAAATAAACAAATGGGACCTAATAAAACTTAAAAGCTTTTGCACAACAAAGGAAAAAATAAACAATATGAAAAGACAACCCTAAGAATGGGAGAAAACATTTGCAAATGAAGCATCTGACAAAGGATTAATGTCCAAAATTTACAAGCAGCTCATGCAGCTCAATACCAAAAAAACAAACAACCCAATCCAAAACTGGGCAGAAGACCTAAATAGACATTTCCCCAAAGAAGATATACAGATTGCCAACAAACATATGAAAGGATGCTCAACATCACTTATCATTAGAGAAATGCAAATCAAAACGACAATGAGGTATCACCTCATACCAGTCAGAGTGGCCATCATCAAAAAATCTACAAACAATAAATGCTGGAGAGGGTGTGGAGATAAGGGAACCCTCTTGCACTGTTGGTGGGAATGTAAATTGATACAGCCACTATGGAGAACAGTATGGAGGTTCCTTAAAACACCAAAAATAGAACTACAACATGACCCAGCAATCCTACTAGTAGGCATATATCTTGATAAAACCATAATTCAAAAAGAGTCATGTACCACAATGTTCATTGCAGCTCTATTTACAACAGCCAGGACATGGAAGCAACCTAAGGTCCATCGACAGATGAATGGATAAAGAAGATGTGGCACATATATACAATGGAATATTACTCAGCCATAAAAAGAAACAAAATTGAGTTATTTGTAGTGAGGTGGATGGACCTAGTGTCTGTCATGCAGACTGAAGTAGGTCAGAAAGAGAAAAACAAATACCGTATGCTAACACATATATATGGAATCTAAAAAAAATAAAAGAGAGAAAAATGGTTCTGAAGAACCTAGGGGCAGGACAGGAATAGAGACGCAGACATAGAGAATGGACTTGAGGACACGGGGAGGGGGATGGGTAAGCTGGGACGAAGTGAGAGAGTGGCATGGACATATATACACTACCAAATGTGAAATAGACAGCTAGGGGGAAGCAGCCTCATAGCACAGGGACATCAGCTGGTGCTTTGTGACCACCTAGAGGAGTGGTATAGGGAGGATGGGAGGTAGACACAAGACGGAGGGGATATGGGGATATATGTATACCTGATTCACGTTGTTATAAAGCAGAAACTAACACACCATTGTAAAGCAATTATACTCTAGTAAGATGTTAAAAAAAGAAAAAAAAAGAATCACCTTAGAAGTTCTTAAAACATACATGGATCCCACTGCCTGAAATTCAGACACAACCCTTCTCAGTGGTCATGTAGGTACTATTTTATGTGTCCCAGATAATTCTGATATATGGCATGCTTGAAGAAAACTGGCCTATATCACAGTTTCAGCCTCTCAGGTTTTCTAGACTTTAAATGTTCTTTTCAATGATTTTTCCTCCTAGTTTTTGCCTTGCAGAAGGAATCCTCATTTAATTATCCAGCTATGAATGTTGGCTTCCATCACTGCTTACCACAAAACATTTCCACTGGTCCCTTGTGGGTTTTTTCCCAGCTGGTAAATCTCAAAGATTAAGGAGGTCTTGACCACTGCAAACTTGGAAAAAGGTCACCTGACAATCTCATCCTTCTGTATTACATAGATGCTATGACTTAGACTGAAATGCAAAACTTTTAAGGATATCCTATTGGGCACTCCACTGACAACTGAGTAAAAGTTTTATCTCCAGGCTTTCCTGAGTCTAATCTCCCCAAAATATAACTTTCCATTTCAACTGGGTTCCAGAAAGAAACACCAACTAAATAAAAGCTTTAGCAGTGAACCACTGGGGTTGTAAGAGCTTTCTCTGATAATTCTGATATAATCCTAACTACTCAGAAGCTATAGAGTGTAGTAATAAAGAATGCTTTCTTATCAAGCAGATCTGGTTTCAGATCTCATATATTAGTGATGATCTTGAACAAGTGACTTGACATCTCAATCCCTCATGTCTTCATCTACAGAAGAGATTTTATTTAACCCATCTCAGAGAGCTGTCATCAGGACTTACTGGGTAGTCCATGAAAAGTTGCTGGCATATAATTAACAGTCAATAAATGTTAGTTTTAGTTTCCTCTGGTAGAAATTCATTGATTTTGCTAAGTTCAGTCAGAATTAGAATCCCAGTGTTTTTAGTGTTTG
This sequence comes from Lagenorhynchus albirostris, assembly GCF_949774975.1. Taxonomy (NCBI): domain Eukaryota; kingdom Metazoa; phylum Chordata; class Mammalia; order Artiodactyla; family Delphinidae; genus Lagenorhynchus; species Lagenorhynchus albirostris. The sequence continues at coordinate 67,113,425 of NC_083101.1, read as the reverse complement.
CTATGTTATGTAATCTTCCCTAAATCAAGCTAGGTAGACTTTTGCATATGAAATGTAACTATTTCTGACTTATAATTTGTACATCATTTAAGCTCTCATGGTTTAATTTGTTCAGCACCTCCCACATTTATGGAGAAATCAAATCCAATTTCATACTGTTTGCAAGCTTTTTTTTTTCTTCAGTGATTGCAATTCACTAGAAGTTTTAAAGGTAAAACAAAAAAACTGGCATTTAGTGTACCGAATAATTTGATCAAAGACTTCACCCAACTGATTTTGAACAAAATGTAACCAAATTTAGAATACTAAATATTTCAATGTGATTATAGGACACTGAAGTTGATATGCAAAGAGGGTCTTCAAAGTTTCAAACATTTCTAAAATCTGATTTATGGACAGCAAAGAGAGAAACCATGTACTACCATGTTGTAGAATCTTATCTGTTTTTATATTCAACATCAGTGGATATCAGTTATTCAAACTACCTCTGTATGTAGAAAATATGTATACATTTGGAAATTTATAATTTCTATATCAATTGGTAGAATACCATACTTAGTAGAATATCAGCTTGGTTGGACATTAATTTTGAATTATATGCACACCAAACCAATTCCAAGTAATTTTTTGCTATGGGCTTCTTACTTTTAACAAGGCCATTTTGAGGATGATTCAGTCTTCCACCATGTGTAATTGTATTATTATGGCTGGCCAAAAAAAAAAATCTCACAATTATGTTTGGATTTTTAACTGAACATACAATAGCATTTACAATAGTGTCAAGGGTTTTGCCTTCAACAGAATTAACTTCCAAATATTTACCTTTATTCCGTAAATTGAATGAAATAATCAAACCATTACTGGAATTAGCTTAATTGCTTTTCTATTTGAAGCAGCTAATGACATTGATATAAAATTTGCACCACCTAACATGTGCAAAATTCTTCTCCAGCTAATGAAATTAACACATTAGCAACTCTTCTTGCTTCACTTTTTGCACAAGAAAATTTGAAATAAATGAGCTAAATTAACTCAGGAAACAGCCATTTATTCTAAATGAAAGGGCCTGCTTCACGGAGTGATGATAAAAGCACTTTCTGCAGCTGTATGTGCTAAATCATCTTCTTCACATACAATCTTCTTAACATAACTAGTAGTTTCTGAAATAGCTTCTAATGCTCCTTCAGCTGATTTGTGTCTTGGTTTTCACGTGGTTACTGATATCACCACAGCCCCCCTAGTGGAAAGTAAATGTCAATAAGCATTCTCTACATTTTTCCCATTCATTATCAATTACCTGAGAAATTGATATTTTCATTATACTACACTTAAAACTCATTGGGGCCAAATAGGTTTATTGAAATATTTTTAATAAAAGGGTTAAAAACAAAAGCACAAATGATCATTTAAACTGAGCCTCAGACTTTCGGGATATCTTATTGGGCACTCTTTTGGCAACTAAACAAATTACATCTCCAGGTTTTCAAGAATCTAATCTCCCCAATATTAATTTTCCATTTCACTTGGCTTCCAGAAAGAAATGTAAACCAAATAAGAGTTGAAACAGTGAACCATTTGGGTTGTAAGGACTCTCTCTAATAACTCTGAAATAATTCTGACTACGTGGATAAAATAAATACTTTGGTATAGATTTGTACCATACTGTAAATGACAAAAATCGCTTATTTTTTAGAAATCGCAGAATTACTCAGATTTCTCTCTGTATGCACTGGACTGCTCAACCTCTATTTCCCACACATAGTTCAGGTACTCCTAATGCATAATTTACTGTTTCCCACTGGCCCTGCATCCTGGTGGCCTGAAGGGTTTGTTCATTTTGCATGGTGGGGCCACAGCTCAACTAGCTGGAAAGCCAAGCAGCCAGCAGGGACAGCAGTGTCAAGAACAACGTCTACCACGACTTAAGACCAGAAGCAGTTAGCTCTCCTTATCTACTCAGGTCCAGGAGGCCACGTCTTTATCAGAGAGCATGCTGCCATTGAAAGGGAGATGTCCTGAAAATGGTTGGGAAAAAGCAGCAGGTCACCACTAGTGGTTTTTCAGATTTAATCACAATTTAAAGAGAAAACTCCGTTCACTGCAAATGCATCTTATGTGCTACTGAATGAGACTGTGATAGAACCCCCCCAAAATAAACCCTGGTTTATTAATTTATTATTTTTTATTAAAAATAAACCCTGGGGGCTTCCCTGGTGGCGCAGTGGTTGAGAGTCCGCCTGCCGATGCAGGGGACACGGGTTCGTGCCCCGGTCCAGGAAGATCCCACATGCCGTGGAGCGGCTAGGCCCGTGACCCACGGCCGCTGAGCCTGCGCGTCCGGAGCCTGTGCTCCGCAACGGTGAGAGTCCCGTGTACCGCAAAAAAAATAAAATTAAATTAAATTAAAAATAAACCCTGGTTTATGTTTAATATACCATTAATGATAACGCTTTGTTAAAAAATAAAATAAATACTGAATAAATGTTAAACCAGACAAAATGCTAAGACATAAGGCATAAATTAGGACTGCCCCGAGGAAACATGAATATATGGTTACCCTACCCTTTACATATACATTGTGTCACAGCACTACATAGCAGCACATGCTACAAAGAAAAATTGCTAATTTCCTCATGCCAAGCAGAGACACAGATTCAACATCTGATTAGCTAGTTAAATATACAAACATCCTCAGAATCAACCTTCCTTCCTTCCCTAATCTTTACCCTGACTGAGGAATAAAGTTAATTTTTTTAATGGGCATCCTAAAATCTTAAGTTTAATACTATTTGGATCTATGGTAGTCATTAAGAGAAATGGGATGAAATAATCAAGTTTTTTTTTTCTGGGTGTTTATGTGTGCATGTCTCCACAGGGTTAACTTGACAGTTTTCCCAATCTAAATTTTTTTAAATTCCCATCAGTAATAGCCTTAGAAACTAACTCAGTTAGTTCACTCAATGTATTGTGAGAGGAAAGCTCCTTGTGAGAAATGTTTGTTTTACAGAAAGAAACCCCATCCCATAACATGAAAAGTTCATAAAATAATAATAATATACTCATGTTAGTTCTTGAAGGCACCCAAAGTACTGGAAGACTCTCTTGATTTACTGTGATTCTTTGAGGGGAGAATTATTTCTTAAAATAATCTGTAGGAAGACATTGTTTGTCATTAAGAATAAAATAGAGTAATATCCCATTAATCTGTCAATGTGATGTCCACATGACACTTTCCAGATGAACAAAGATAACTATTTATGTGTCTATTTATGTGTCAGTATAAACTATTTATGTGTCAATCAGTTCATTGTATTATAAAATAAGTACACCAAATATAATTCAATTCTTCTCTTAATGGTACAAGGTAACCATTCTGTTGAGTTTAGCTATACAGTTTGTTCCTAAAATAATGACCCAGGAAATTTGGTGTCATTTTTTTCCTGTAAAGTCATTTCTCCGTGGGGGCTAGCTTTTCCTTATCACTGTTATCCCCGAGGTCCTGGGATTCCATTTTTATTTCACAAATATCTGGTTACGCTCTAGGGTTAACACTTTGTTTTCCTGTGAAAAGAACTGCATGGTTTTTACAGCAGGTGACCCATCCATTCTCCAACTTCCCTTATGTGTTCACAGCTGTGTCACTGCTAATTACTGTCCAAAATCTGAACTTGAGCTATGTGGGAAGTTATGGTATCAGTAAATTTTGGACAATGGTCTCTCCATAACATTTTTATTCCTGTGGAGAAGTAGAACTAGCATGTATTCTGCTCCTCGTTGTTAGGTGTTTTACGTTCATTATCTAATCCAAAACTCCATGTGAAAAGTCTGCGGTAACTTTTTAAAGACAGACTGGAACTGGCAGTGCTGGGATTCATACCATGTCAGGCAGACCCCAAGCCAGTTCTTCTCCCCTAGGTCGCGCCACTCCACCCAGCTGATTTCTCTATTCTGTCTCTCTCTATCGCCCTTTGAAATCCTATAGGTAAGATATCAGATAGGAAAGTTCTAGGTTAAGAAAAAATATTAAATTTCCAACAGGTTGAAAGATATTTTGATGACCAGTATATTTAATACTTTTGAAATCAGACTTATTTAAAGTGAAAAAGGTCTTTCCAAGTTGATCTTTCAAGGAGATTAGGGCCTTCTTGATTTCCTAATTAATTGAAATGCTGGCAGGAACGGTTTGGGTTTTGATTTTGGTTTTGGCTTTGGAGTATACGGAGAATGGACTATTCTAAGATCCCCAGAGGCCCAGAGAGGACAACAGCCAAAAATGCCACTTGGAAATGTCCCCAAGCTGCTGTCCCATTATTAGCCACCCTGGAATGAACAACCAAAGCTCACATGGGCAAGTAGCATGAACAGATGATCTACCTGATGACAGAGGAGCGGCCGACACTTCCAGGGATGGACGGGCATAATTAACGGCCATGATGGTGGCAGCCCAGGAGTTGGGTCAAGCCAGGTCACTGACACCCATGGATACCACCTCTTGTTGGGCCACATTTTGAATCACACTTTCCCGAGCACCCTTTGATTTCATGTATCATGATCACTAAAATGAAAGATTGCATCGCCCTAAAAATACCTTTGATTCTTGGTATATATGCCAGACCAGACAAATCCAGAAGTAGAGTCGGTGTTTTGAGGCCTGCTAGGGACATTTTTCCTGACGAACATGGCTATTTTAATTGTGCACCATTTGTCTCTGTAATAAATCTTTAGATGCTATTTCTGAACATTCTACTTGGAGAGGAAATATTTCTCTTGTATGGAACAATTTTACTTCAGTCAAAGACGAAGTTATAACTTGGAGTTCTAGTTAAATAAATAAAAATATAAACCTTTTAAATTTTATTATATACATCAGTATGATTTGCAATAGACTCGAATTCTTCATTTGAGCAGCTACCCTAAATGTTATACAAATAAAATCTGCAGAACTCTAAAAGAGAGCACTTAAATACTGGCTCCTATTTCTATATACTGCGTAGTTTCGAAATACTTTGATAATCATTTCATACTTATTTTTTGGAAATAAGTGGAAAGAAGTATATTTTAGAAAAGGCGGAAGAAAGTAGCTTCCAAGAAGTTAGGCAGCAAATCACTATTTGTGACTATTGTGAATCAGTGCTCCTCTACCTTTTAACATGGATGTCTTTGCTCTACACTGCTAAGCAGTTTCACCTAAAATAGGGTGGTCTGCCACAAACACTCAGGAGACAGTAAAACTCTCGCGAACTTTTATCATCGAGATAGATTCCCTGGAAATCGACAGGTCTTAGAAATTGACCAAGTATCAGACACATAAGGATTCAAGTGGCTACAAGTCCCACCTTGTACTCTTATTTTTTTCCTGAAAAACAAGGTTTTGCCAACTCAGTAGCCCTGAAGCTTGAAGTTTCATGAGTACAAATTGACTTACTGCATCTTTCATCATTTACAGTACAAATACTTCCAAGAGCTGGAGTAGTCACAGAGGCAACAGAAGAAATTAAAATTAGTAGAGATTAGTTAACAAATCACCTGGGAAGACCCAAAAGGGATGGGACAGAGGAGGGTTAAGTTGTGAGGTTGCTAGTGGTAGAGAATACAGACTAGTCAGATGAACAACCGACAATCCCGGGTAATAACAGGGGTAGAGTGTCCCTCTAGGCAACCATTCGTCACAGAAGGAAACTCCGTAAGGGAACTCTAAAAGAATAGAGAGGGACTAAAGGGAGAGCATTAAAAGACAGTTTAAAACAAACCTCTATTCACGTCAATAATATGGTCTGGGCTTTGGCCTGTACGTATACTAAAAGCAGGATTTTCGCACATAATTAATTAGAGGAGACCTGTATCACAGTAGGACTCTACCAAGAAAGATCTCTGATACCTCCTAAAACTATTTTCTTTGCTTTGCCAATATGTGTTACTGATCTGATTACTGTGGAGAATGATGTGAAACTGTGCTATGCTATTTGAAGTAAGATATGAATATTATTTAAACAAGCTATTGGCTAATGCCAAACCAAACGTACCATGGTCAGAATTGTGACTGTTCCACCGCTACAAATGCAGTGAATAAAAATGTGACATTATACCTAAAATGACTGTGACCAAGCGTGTGCTTCTTTACCAAGTATTTTTCCAATCCATTGAAGAGCAAAGTCAACTAGAAGACACTCATACACTGAAATGCACTCTATTCTGGGGGTAATGGAGTGTGTACTGAGAGACCCCTGGCCTTTGGGAAAAGCACAAACTCCTTAGAAGGATTAAAAAGACCTCTCTAACCTCTTAGCTGCTTCTCTTTCCAGCACCAGGCTTCCTTCTGCTCTCTATAGTACAGCCATTTGACTTCTTGCAACTCCTTGAACTAGTAATATTTAAACTATGCCTGGAAGAGGCCACTTTCTTCTTCTAATGTCATTTTTTACTTGGCCAACTCCTAATCCTCCTCAGGTCTCAGCTTGGTCATCATTTCAGGGAAGCCTTTACCGACATCCTCTACAAGGTCCCTTTATAGCTCAGTGTTCTCAGAGCAAAACACTCATTTCATTGTGATGTTGGTGTTAGGTTTTCTTGACTAGACGTACGGTAGACAAGGGCAAGGACCAAGTCTGTATTGTTTTCTACTACAGGTCCCCATCATCAGCATAGTTTTTAACATGTAGTTGGCGTGACAAAAACTATTTGTTGAATAAGTTAATTTTTTTCTTGATTCAACGTATATTAACTAAGCACCTGCTAGGTGGCAGACATCATTCTAGGAGCATCATTATAATAAAACAGTCAATGACACCTGTCCCATAAAGCGTAAATGCTAGTGGGAACAGCAGACAATGAATATAGAAAACAGGTAAAACTATAAGGAATATTAGAAGGTGGGGAATACTATGGGGAAAAAACAGAGCAGGGTAAAGGGGAGTAGGAGTGTCCAAGGGAAAGAGGTTGCAACCTTAAATAAGATGACCCAGGCAGGCTTCCTTGAGAAAGCGGCCGTGTGATCAGACCTGACAGGGTGGTGAGGGAGTAAACCATACACCTCACCGCATATTCCAGACAAAGTAACTGGACTGCTTTCTCTGGAATAACTTATTGCAACTGCATTCCCTCCCCGCTATTGCAATCCCTACAGGACAGGGACACAATCTGGCCTTTCTTCTACTCCACTTGACTGCCAAGAGGAGAGCACAGGCCCAGCTCAACTGAAGCATATCATTTTTCCTCTCCTTGTCTAAGCTGAGAATCTTGGAAGCAGAGGAACAGCTATGGGAATCTTAAAGTCCTCTTTTTTGTACAGTCCTTTGTTCAGTAACACACTAATGTAAGCACAATATAGTCTTTGAAAAAATGTTGATGGCTTTAATTATTAAAATAATTTTAATTATTGTCCTTTTCTATAAGAAACGTTCTCTATAGTCTGGGTGAACAGGGTACACAGTTTGAACACTGGATATGTTCTAGTTATCATAAAACAGGCAAGTTTAGACTAGAACATGCTGACTACCTGACCAAGGAGTTTAAAATTTACTTGTTAGAACATAAGGAGAGACTGAGATTTGCAGAGCCGCAAAGGATACAACTTTTGTGTGGTATTATAAAGATAAGGCAAAAAGTCTTCAGGATGGCTCAAATGGGTAGAAAATAGAGAAAAACAGAAACCAAACCACCTATATAATCTTGGTAGCAATAGTTCAAGTGTAAGTTAGGGAGGGACTAAGCCAGGGTGAAGGGAGTATATCTGAAAATGAAGGTGTGAGTGACAGAGAAAGACTACCAGGACTTGATGATTTGGATGGAGAAGAAGAGAAAATGGCCAAAGGTGGTATGAAGTTTTGAGCTAAGGTCACACAAAGAATGATGGTTTTCTTCACAGATGTACAGAAGTCAAAGGAAAAATAGTTTGACAGAAGGGAAAGAAAATTATGAGTTTACATTTATATGTGTTTAAGTTTAAATCCTGGGGAGAAACCCAAATGAATACTTCTAGGAGCCAGATAGAAACATGGAACAGGGACATGTCAGAAAATTATGGGATTGAGATAAAGATGTAGGAGTTACTTGTGTAAAGTGAAAGCTGAATCACGGAACTAGAGGAAATAACAAAAGAAAGAGAGTAAAAAGAAACAGCAGAAGTGGATGGGAGACAGAAGGCTGGAGCATATCCACATTTAAGTAATAGAAAGAAGAGGTGATATTGAAATCAGAGAGGGAATGATCAATGGGGAGAGTAGACTCAGGATGGCACGGTGCCAAAGTGGCCAGGAGAAGAGAGTTTAAAGAAAGAAAGAGGGGAGATGAAGAGGGTCTGCTGTGGGAATTAGAAAGTCAAGAGTAACGTTTAAAAAGATTACTGGGGTTTTTTTGGGTTTTTTGTTTGTTTGTTTTTTAAAGAGAGTCGTTTTAGTGGCGCTGAGGAACAAGAGGACCAGAAAATGAATGGACAGGTGATAAGAAAGTGGAGGTTATTTTCTCCAGAAGGTTGACAGTGAAAGGTGTAGAAAGCAAGAGTGTTAACTCAAAGGATTAGGGATTCAAAGAAAACTTTCTATGGTTGGTTCAAGGTGGGAAAGAGAAAAGTATGTTCATAGAAAAAAAAAATGAGACAAATAAGGAAGCAATTGAAGAAGCAAGAGGGATAGAAGTACTAGAGAGAAACAGATTCTCTGAGCAAGAACTGTTAGCTTTGATTTCTGCCCTCTTACGCTGAGAGGAAAAGAGGGAAGGAAAACACAGGGTGTGAGAACATAGGCAAAACATGAGTTAGAGAAAAGGGCTTTAGGATAATCTATGTTAAAGTGAAAAGACAAAAACAATCAATAAAATTGTGTTGAATACCTACAATGTTGTATTACATGGGGGACAGACATATGTAAAAGTTACTCTTTTCTTTTTTTTTGGCGGTACGCGGGCCTCTCACTGTTGTGGCCTCTCCCGTTGCGGAGCACAGGCTCCGGACGCGCAGGCTCAGCGGCCATGACTCACGGGCCCAGCCGCTCCACGGCATGTGGGATCCTCGCGGACCGGGGCACGAACCCGCGTCCACTACATCGGCAGGCGAACTCTCAACCACTGCGCCACCAGGGAAGCCCAAGTTACCCTCTTCTTAAAGGGGCTTAGGCTAATGGGTATACTCAAGAGGTGCAAATGGGAGATGCTTATTACAGTACGAAGGGCAAAGTTGGCACTAAGGTCAATAGATGGCGAGAGTAAGAGTTAACTGTGGACTAAATATGAAACTTGGCTGTCCCAAAGTTCAAAACTGGACACCATGTTGAGAGGCTGTTTCCATTTCTGTTTCAGGAAATGGCTACAATGAGACTCATACGTCTAGCCCTGTGTCCAGGAAACAGGCAAAATAGAGGGGCCTTCCTTAAACTTCCCTTTTTTTTTTTTCACAGATAAGTATTTCTATTTGAAGCAGACTTTGGACAACTGAAAGAGCTTTGGAAAGAAGGGGAAACGATATGCCAAAATTACATTTACAGCACTTAGTAAACTTTAGCAAGTGATTTCTTTTCATTAAACTAGTACCATAAGAATGGATCTACCTTGCTACCAAGCCCTGGCCTAGCTCATAAGAAGAATAGGCTAACTCAATTTGAAAAATATTATTCACTAATTTTGAAAAGTAATAGTAATTGTCACTGATGGCGGCATCAAGTAGAGAATGGAGGCATCTGTGTGCCACAGGCTAGTACGGTTAGGAAAAAGGAAATAATAATAGTCATACAAATTTAAAATGCTGTTCTTCCTTTGTTGTCATTTTAACAAAATTACTGTAATGACCACTGAAATTATAAAACATTTATAATTATTGAGACAAAGAACACTATCAATCCATTTTTACTAATACAAAATTAAGCAATAAACTATATTAAAGAATTTGATCAATTTAAGATCTAACCAGACACAAAATAATAATTTAAAGCAGACAGAAAAGAAGAAAGGGAGGGAGGGGAGACCTTTAAATAAATACTTACAAAAGAAAAAGTATTTTAATTGAATATCTCATTATTTAAAAAAATAAATAATTTCACTTTTCTTTCTGAACATGACAGTTTAATAAGTTCAGATTCTTTCACAATTCAACTTTACCAAACTACTTTCCTGTGAAGTCTGTACATTATGACATATTTGAATGTCCAGATCATTTAGCAAATTTCCTGTTTGCTTTCATTGCAAATAATTAAACTAGTCTTTGAAGATACATAGGAGCAGTTATTTGGAATTTTTATACAAAGATACAGAAAAAAACACACAAGTGTCCTAAATTGGAATATTATGCACAGATGGCCACAATCCACCCAGCAGGAGAAATCTGGGGAGATGATATGCCATAATACTACTCCATTCCCACCCAATGAAAATAAAATCCCAAAGCCAACAGCCACCCTGTCTCCATCAACAGGAGTGTAAATTTAAGTGTTAATGAGCCAGACACAGGGCATTTCCTGGAGATTAAGGGCAGTCTGGAGAAAGTGGACGATCATGAGGTTCTTAACCCCAGATGGTCATTCATCCCTCAAAAATATCCTACCACAAGTTCTTCTTCTCTAATTATTCCACAAGAAAGGACACATTAACAAACAAACTGCCCCTAAAACAATGTCCTAAGTCAGTGTTTCAGAAAATGTGGTCCCAGGAAGAACAGCAACAACTGGAAAGTTATTAGAAATGTAAATCCTCCCCAGACCTAGTAAATCAGGTATTCTGGAAGTGGGACCCAGCAATCTGTGGTTTAACAAGCCCTGCAGGTGACTCTAATGCATTCCAGAATTTGAAAGCCATTGTCCTAGGTAAATTGCTAACTTAGATACACGTCAGAAATTATCCTGACACAGAGATCTAGAAATCCATAAATATAAGAAGTACTTGCAGGAAGCGGTCACTTTAGAATGACTTCCAAACCAGTCATACCACTGCATGACTAAGTCACATGAAAAAATGTTAAGGATGCAGGGATAGGGAGCAGGAAAGAAAGAGGACCAAAGAATGGGAACAGGGAGGCAGGGAGAAGAGGCTGGGGAGGGAGGCCATGAGCTGGGGGATCAATTTCCACCTACCTAAGAAGACAGGCACCAAATCATGTATCACAGTCCAGAACCAAAATGGTCAAATTGTAGGTGCTCAAAAAACATTTTCAGGGTAAATATTTATAGAGGAGACATTCCGAGTTCATGTTCACAATGGAAATAATTTAGCATAGATATATAAATCATGCTTCTGTGTATATTTGAGTTATAAAGCTTGTTAGCTTTTTAAAAATTGCTTTTGCTTTATGGTATCCCTTAGTAAAAGGGAGATTGTTTCTATGTAATATATTTGAAATTCACAAGCCTTGTATGACACGCATAAAAATCAGATTTAGCACAATATTCAAACTTCATCACACACTCTTCTTCAACTAAAAAAAAAACAGGGCTTCCCTGGTGGCGCAGTGGTTGAGAGTCCGCCTGCCAATGCAGGGGACACGGGTTTGTGCCCCGGTCTGGGAAGATCCCACTTGCCGCGGAGCTTCTGGGCCCGTGAGCCATGGCTGCTGAGCCTGCATGTCCGGAGCCTGTGCTCCGCAACGGGAGAGGCCACAGCAGTGAGAGGCCCGTGTACCGCAAAAAAAAAAAAAAGAAGAAAGAAAAAAAAAAGGCATTGCATTTCATGTATGCTACAATCTGGAGGAAGTGGTAGAGGAGTCTAGAATTGTTGCAGGATTTATGATCCCTGCCCCCTTTAGGTGGCTAGGAGGGAGGATATTGTGGCAGCAGGGGTAAAGATAGTGTGTGGCACCCTCCTCTGTTAAAGCATCAGTATTCAGTAATAGTACTGCCTAAGGAAGGAAAATACAGGACAAAAGCTCTTGCCTCTTCCTGGGCCTAAGTGCTGCCTCCCTCCTGGCCAGCTGCTCAGATAGCTATGACTTTCCTAAGGACACTCTGAGGCAGAGGTAGTGCCCAAATCCAAATTCAATCTCAGATTCTTTCCTCCTAGTTTCTGGTGGTCTTTCCTGTAGGGCCACAGAGAAGGTGCTAAACCAAACCCGGCTCTCCAAGGTGGTGATCAGTGCAGGAGGGGTGGTTTAGACCCAGACTCCCTGACATATTAAGGGAGACTTAATGTTAACAAAATGAGAGAAGACTGAGTACTATGACTCTTAGCGGCCATGTAGAATCCTCCTCTCTTTAATCCACGCCCCCCATGCCCTTTATCACCACTTTTATGGAGCTGTAGGTCTAAGCCAATGATCATTCATTATGAACATTCTTCAGAAACATCCCTGGTGGCCACCTCTGACCTGTTCATTAACTACCAGGCTAGTTCCTGATTACAGTTTGTCAGAAATGTTTATTATCTTCTCGTTCTGAAGAGACAGGAAAGATTAAGAATGTTCCAGCCTTAACATGAGGCTCCACATCTGTAATAAGCTTAAAATAGTATATAAATGGCAGAATAATTTCCTGGCACAGTTCAACTGACAATTAACAAGAAGACCCCCAGACAGATTAAGAGATACCCATCTTCTTTAAATAGTGTCATCTGAGAAGTTATATAACTAAGTCACTTTTTATCTATAATAAACGGTTATTAGAGCTTGCTAATAATTGTTTTGTAACGGCTCTGGAAGGTTATGCTTGCACCACGGAACCATGACAACAATCACTTGTTTTGTAAAGAAGCGATTTAAGGAGAGATATTTCAGTTCTAACCAGAAATTTAAATTCTGAAGCTATTACAATTAGTAAAGCTAATGGCATGTTTCAAATGAAAAGAAAAATTAATCTCGAGACAGACAAAAGTTACAGGAGGGCCCACAGGGAAAAAGAGAGTTATATGAGCATCCGCTTGTTCTGTTAAGGTGTTTTCCCCTGTTTAAATGATTTCTTGCAAATCACATGTCAAACATCAATACTACACAGAATTTTAAAATGAGGTGTTAAGATAAAAATTTACTGTAAACAAAGTGACTCTTGCCAGAAGAGCTAAAACTATATTTCAGCTTTCAGAAAGCTGTGACGATGCTATTCAAACCTATAGGCCAGGTTTACAAGTTTGCTTCTCAAACTTTGGTGTGTGTAGGAATCACCGGTCAAAGCACAGCTTGCTGGGCCCAGCCCCAGAGATCCTGACTCATTACACCTGGATGGAGCCCGAGCATTTGTATTTTTTAATAAGCTCGCAGGTGATGTGGACCATCACCTACCAGTGTTCAGGCCCCGTTCTGAGTGCGCCTATCACCCGATCACTAGGCATTCAGAGAAGAAAAGCAGAGTTCAAATTATATTGCCAAGAGCATCTGATCTTTCTCCTTGATATAATCATAGCTTTGAAATTGTAAAAGTGACAGTGCCAATAAGTTTCAAAGTCTCTGATGCTTTACTCTTTCACCAGTAGCTGATCAACAAGCAAACCAAAATGATGGCTCAGAAGCAACAATGGGGTGGATATACATTTCAAGAGGTCCGTTCAATGTCAATCAACACTTCCTCTAAGGAACCCAGGAAAACACTCTGACAACCGACAGATGTCTTTAATAAAACACATAAGTCTGACAGGACCAGCCTCCCAGAGCTGAAAGTCATATATCCCCTTACTGCACATACCAAGAACCTGCCACCTGCATCTCATCTCCTAGAGAAGAAGAGAAGTTAAGCTGTGTAACTATTTATTGAGCTGTGTCTAGAAAATCTTGGTCTCCTGGTGGTGGCATTTTGTATGGAAGGAAGGGAGAAAGGGAGAGAGAGAAAGAAAGAAAGGACGAAAGAAAGAAAGAGAGAGAGAGAGAGGGAGGGAGGGAGAAAAGGAGGGAGAAAGGGAAGGAGGAAGGAAAGAAAGAAAGAGAGAAAGAAAGGACACAGAATGTGCAAAAATAGTGAAGTTTGTTAAATTCTTCAAATTGAAGTTATCACCTAGCAGTTTACTATTGTAGCCCTGGAACCAAAGAAAATACGTGTCCCTGGCCTGTTAATACCTGATGAACTGACTAAATTACTTATATGTGATGGTACCATTGGAGATTTCTTAGTGAGAACTTGGTAATTCAACCTCACTTTTAAAAGGTATTAGCTGGAGGCTATGAGTCTGAGGAGGGTGTCATGGCAAAGGATCTGAGGGAACTGTCTGTACCTTCCTCTCAGTTTTGCTGTGAATCTAGAACTGCTCGAGGAAATAAAGTCTATTAATAAAAACTTTTAAAGGTATCAGTCTAAATACAAAAGTGACTAATGTAAGTGACTTCTTTTTCCCGGCAAATCATGACTTTGAAACAACCCTCCTTTGCATGGGCCAAAAAGTTACTTAAATTAGGAGTCTGACATCCACATCTTACTCATAATGTGTACAATGTTAGAAACGTTGAGAAAAGGGGGGAACTCAGCTATAGCACTTACCCCATTGTTTTAAGCTTATTTACTCCCACATTCTCCCTAAATTTTGAGAGCTTGAGGCCAAAGACTGTTTCAGGAATTCCCCGGTTGCAGAATGCTAGTCTGGACTTCCAGAAAGTACTGCTGGAAAGAAAGGGGCCATTTTAAAAATATATGCTTGTACCCAGCACCACCTGGCAATAAAGTAAGGTCTCAGAAGGCAACATCCTTGCTTTCCAAGATGTTCACAGTGAATACAGCCGTACCGGTCGTTTGACCACATACCCACACACACACCAGCAAAGGCTCTCTTAATGCTGATGTGTCCTAGTCACTCACTCAACAAATGTACATTCTCATCTGCTTTACTTCACTCTCTCATGATCTTTGTGATTCAAAGTGCAGGCTCTGCAGCCAGATTGCCTGAGTTCAAATCTGAATGCTGTGGCAACGGATAGGTTTCTAGACCTCAATTTCTTCTATAAAATGTAGGGAAGAATGGTACCTATCTGTATTAGTGATTTATTGATATGTGACAAATTATTCCAAAATTTAGTAGTTAAAAGCAACAGACATTTATTACCTCACAATTTCTTTCTGTTACCCAGTTGCAATTAACTTAACCTCCCAGCAGAGACCAAGCAGTTGGCCGGGGACACCCAAAGGCTTGCCTGCGGGGAGAGGAAAATCTGCTTCCTGACTCACTCACCTGGGCTGTTGGCAGGTCTCAATCCTACACAAAGCTTCTTCACAATAGCTGGCTTTGCCCAGAGCAAGAGATGCAAAAGAGAATAAGAGAGCACCCAGGATAAAAGCCACAATTTTTTTTATAACTTGGAAGTGACACCCCATCACTTCTGCAATATCCTATTTGTTAAAAATGAGTCACTAAATCCTGTTCACAATCAAGAGCAGAAAGGCCAGTAGACGGGGACTGTCTTAGAAGCTGCCTAGCACAGTCCTCCCTCTGATCGCCAATGATTCACACCCCTAGCGCATGGAAAATCCACTCACCCCCTTCCACGGCCCCCAAAAGTTTCATCCAATGACAGTATCAACTCAAGCCCAGAATCTTTTTATGTAAATCAAATCCAGGTGCAGATGACTCTCCTCAGATTCAGTTCCTGAGTACATCTCTTCAAATGTAGCTCCTAGACTTGCAAAACTAAAGAGAAAAGTTCTCTTCCCCACATACACCCGAAATGCAGTGGGTGAGATACGGGTAGGATAACCATACACGTTCCCGTTCAAAGGGGGATAAACGGGAGGTACAGAGGAGTCACTGGTCCATAGGAATTCTGAAATCAAGCCAGAAAAACGTCGAGAGCTCTCTGATTAGGTCTCGAGGCCTGAGAGTAATTCTCCATGGCTCTCAGCTCTGTCCTCTGGGCTTCGGGCTCTACACTCTAAGTCATCTTTCCTTTCATTAATGAAAGGTAGCATATGTTTGCAGCTGAACAGCCCTCCCAGGCTGCTTCCTGCCAGTAGAATTCTGAGGGTC
Organism: Lagenorhynchus albirostris; assembly: GCF_949774975.1. NCBI lineage: Eukaryota > Metazoa > Chordata > Mammalia > Artiodactyla > Delphinidae > Lagenorhynchus > Lagenorhynchus albirostris. The sequence continues at coordinate 67,097,576 of NC_083101.1, read as the reverse complement.
CAAAGGCGTTTCTTCATTCTGTCCTCTGTTTACCTCAGTTCAAGCTTTCATGTTTCTGCATATGTCACTTGTTACGAGACCCCAGTAAGTCTCCTGTGAAGCTACTTGGGTTCCCCCCATTAGGCAAAAGTCACACCGACAAATCTCTTCCAAATTAGTCCCTTTCCACCTTGGGCTGTTAAGGAGATGGCTGAGAGATAACAGCCTAAACTTCCCAGAGGCCCTGTGGTTTAACTGAGAGGATGTGTGAGGTATACCCTTAATTTCTTCAGAGAGCCTTTTGTGTGGCTCAATAGTATTCTGAGGCACTACTTTTTATCTTTCTGAGGTCTTAACAAAAGGTTTACAGTCACTTCCTCAGCTTTGTCTTTAGGTTTTTCGGAGACTGCCCTGTTTTTGATCGTTGCTTAGAAAACATTTCTTAATTTTAGCATCATGTGTCATTTACAGAGAATAAGAATTCCCCATACCATCAAGTCCTGGCTCCTTTTAGTTTATTCCTCAATTTATCGCTCTCCTCTTACTTTACTGTTATCAAGAAGAAATGAGGCAGCATCTTCAACATTTTGCTTGTAAATCAGCCAGTTCCTTAGCCTCATTTTCTACTTTCCACCTAACCACAGGCCACAGTGTCGCTAAACTTTCTGCCACTAAATAACAAAGATCCCACTTACTCCAGTATTCTTCACTTTCCTGCAATTTCTCACCTACAGTGTCTGCAAAGCCCCAAATTCTATGAACAATGTACTCAAGGTATTTTAAGCTTTCATTAACATTCTCCTAAAAATCTTACATCCTTCCTAGCTTCTGCCCACTCCCTGGATCCAGAACCACTCCCATATTTTATGTATTTGTTATGACAATTCTCCCACTTCCAGGTAACACAATCTGCATTTAATTGATACCTAACAATTGATACCTAACAATTTACTCCAAAACTTAGTGACTTCAAACAAAATACTTTGTTATCTCAGTTTCTGAGGGTCAGGAATCTGAATGCAACTTAGCTAGCTTCCTCTGGCTCAAGGTGTCTCAAAAGGTCTCAGTCAAGTTGTTGGCTGGGGCTTGGTCTCATGTGAAGGCTCAAGTGGGGTGAGGGAGGGATCTGCTTTCTGGTCCACACAGAGAGTTAACTGGCAGGCTTCAGTTTCTTATTACATGGGCATCTCTACATGACATCTGGCTTCTCCCCTAGGGATCAATCAGAGGGAGGAGAGGTGGGAGGAGGGGGAAGAGAGAGGGGGAAAATAAAGAGAAGAGAGAGGGGGGAAACAAATGGAGGGAGGAAGGAGAATGAGGAAAAGGATTGGGAGGGAGGGAGGGAGGGCACAAGAGCCTGAGAGAAAATCCAAGAAGAAATCACAATCTTTTATAATCTAATCTCAGTAATATCCTATCATCATATTCTATATAGTCTATAACCATGCCATATTCCATTAGAAGGAAATCACTATTCACTAGAAGGGAGTCCCTAAATACAGCCTATACTTAAGGAGGAAGGATCACACAAGGGCATGAAGGCCAGATGTAGGAATTATTGCGGACATTATTTTTTAGCATCTTTATTGGAGTATAATTGCTTTACGATGTTGTGTTAGTTTCTGCTGTATAACAAAGTCAATCAGCTATACGTATACATATATCCCCATATCCCCTCCCTCTTGTGTCTCCCTCCCACCCTCCCTATCCCACCCCTCTAGGTGGTCACAGAGCACCGAGCTGATCTCCCTGTGCTATGTGGCTGCTTCCCATTAGCTGTCTATTTTACATTTGGTAGTGTATATATGTCCATGCCACTGTCTCACTTCGTCCCAGCTTCCCCTCCCCGGCCCCATGTGTCCTCAAGTCCAAATTATTGGGGACATTCTTAAAGGCTGCCTATCACACTATCCCACAGACTCTTTATGAAGATTAACTGAGTTAAAACATGAAGAATGCTTAATACATTATATAACAAGTGCTATGTAAGTGGGCTTTTATTCATACTGTTACCATTATTATGATGATCACCTTGAGCAGGACTCAGCAAACTTATTCTGTAAAGGGCCAGTTAGTAAACATTTTAGGCTTTGCAGGCTACATAGTCTCTGCTGCATATTCTTCTTTGCACGTGTAGGTTTTTTTCACAACGCTTTAAAAAATACTAAACCTATTCTTAGCTCAAGAGCTATACAAAAAGAAGGTCACAGGCTGTATTTAGCCCATGGGCCATATTTTGCTGATTCCTGATACTAAGACATATTTTTGAGGGCAGCAAAGAGATTGATATTCCTTTTATCACAAAGAGTGCCATGACTTGTGCACTGATCTGATACGTGTGATGCCATTTATCAAAGGGACATTACTTTACATGCCAGGAAAAGGAAGCCTGTTCCTGTGGAATACCACAATTGTTCCTTGCCAATACAGCTTTAATGGGGGCAAGTAAAGAAACAAAACAATATAAACTAAGTTGGAATTTGGGAAGCTGGATATAATTACCTAAGTTGAAACCTAGCCAGTACACGGGATGGGGGTGGGGTGACGCAACCTATTAGACTCAAGACAAAACTTGATCATGATTTCATGGTCAATTATAAAGACAGGGCTTCCAACAAAAAACGCTTGCAGCCCACATCACTAGGTTTGTATGTGGCTTTGGTGTTCTATCCAAGAGAAGAACAAGAGGTACCACAGGTAGGACTCCATGAGTTGTGGGAGAACTGAGCTCTAATTTCCTTGATGGTCAGTCCTGTAAGGCCTAAATGTGATTTTTCCCACTGGCTCCTCCAATGTGGGGGGATGATAAAATAAACTATCAGCACTGAAATTGAGCAGCTATTAAAAGCAGGGTCTAGGAAAGCGGGATACTCCCTCTGCTGGATTTAGGAACACAGAGGTATGTTCAAAAAAAAATACTTGCTGTTTCTACCTATCATTCAAATAGGTAGAATGATAGGTAGACTCATTCAAAATGATATGAGGAGCTCTGCCATCTTTTAAACAATCACTACCACCTTATATCTTGTAGAGCTTCTACCTTTGCAAAGAGCAACATTAACAAGGTATTGGGCTGGAATATCATTTGTAAACTGTAACTTGCTATAATAGAGATAGAAAATAGGTTTTATCTTTTGGGCCAAATCTGCTCTATTGGTAGTCACTACATAGGTCACAGTGTTGGAAGGGTTTCTGAGTCCATGCCTGTGCTTAACCGGAAAAAGAGGAGATAAAGTACCATGACCCATTAGTAACGTCTTCCAGGAACAGGGCATGAGAGGGTAGAATAAGAGTATACATGCTAGGTATCTGCCATCCAACTACTATGCAAATATGCAGGGTGATTATCTCCTCCAGTGTATTCATATGTGATTCCTAGAAAAAATATCATTTCAGTCACAGATTCTACTACAAAGCCAGCTTCCACAGTTTGAGTATACTGATTTTAAACCTGACATAGAATACTGATAATTTAAACTCAGAGACCACGTTCTGCTGGCCATCCACCAATGTGAAATTAAATTTAATACCATAATTACCAACACAAATCATTAGGTCCTTTTTTTACATGATAGCTTTATGGGATGTGGGGTAACCATCTTAGGGAAGCTTTAAAAATACAACCGAGTCTCTGACTTCTAGAATAATTTTATCCCAGAATTTTTATTCCATTCCTTAATTATTTACTATGTGCTTAGAGTTGGGAAAGGGGTCAAGGGTGGGAAGGAAGAAATAGAAAAAATACTGTACACATCGGATTCTCTTCAGTCCTGTATCTTGCAAATGTTTTGGGGGGAAAATTATTTACTCACAGGGCCCTTTGTTCCGTGATTCTATAAGTCTCATGAATATAATAGAGTTCATGACATGCCAAACCATACCATGTAGACCATCATCTTGCAGACGGAAGACTCATACAGGAAACTATGATAAGAATTACCTGTGACTACTGACATCAATAGTAGGGGCTCATTGATGCAAAAGGTCAGAACAATGACCAGAACTTTCTTCCCAGTCCACCTAAGGCTCTGTTAGCCTAGCTGGAAGCTGGGTACAGTGGTAGTCACAGGAATAACAGTCCTGAATTCAGTGGTTCCTAATTCCATTTCTATTTCTACTAGAAAGATGAAGCAGCCATCAGAATGAATAGACAGACATTCACTGTACCTCCTCTGACTCCCTCTTATGTTACCTCATACCAGGAAAATTCCTGCCTGTTCAAATCCTTGAAGAATCTAGTAGATTACCTGTCTACCTGGCATGTAAGGCTATGCAGAGGGGACTGGATCTGTCATAGTAGCTTAAAAAAAAAAAAAAAAGCTAATCACTCAGCCATCATACTTTAAGAGACTATGAGATTATGATGTTCCACAAAATACCTTAATCAGTGGTTCATGAGGCGGTAGTTCTCAGTCGTGCCCATCATTAGAATTTCTTGAGGAACTTTTGGAAAATACTGAGGCCCAGGTCCTCCCTCATCCCGAGATTCTGATTTGACTGATCTGAGGAGGGACCCAGGCGTTTCTGTGTTTTGAAGTCCTAGGTGTTTCTACTGAGTAGCCTGGGATGAGAAGCGCTGGTCCTCTCCTGTGGGAAGGTTCTCAGAGTCAGGCAGCCCTCAGTTCTTATCCTGCTCCACAACTTAATTAGTACAGGATGTTAGGAATATTACACTTTCTGAGACCATTTCATCCACTGTAAAAGAGGAATGCTACCCATCTAGTTAAGTCACGGTGAGGCTCGCAGTGATGATGCATGTCAAGGGAGTGACACAGTCCTCCGAGCCACAGGCAGTTTGGAATAAATGGTGTTAAACAAAATATGCTGTAGCATCAAAATGTCCCTATGGTTAATCTCCAAGGTTTGGGTGACCCCAAGGCAGTGGTAGGAATAGGAGGCAAAGAAGGCTATTAATGGAAGCGAAAACTTAAATCAATTTCTATCAGCACATGAAATGAGATCATCATCATCTAAATTCCCCACTTCCCTCTAGGAACTTTCATAGGCTGTTTATCATCCTTTGGTTAGATCCCTCCTGGCAAAGTTGGAGAGAGGGAGAGAGAGGGAGGGGGGGAGAGAGAGAAAGAGAGATTGAGAATATGAACACAGACGCATCTGGGTTCCAACCCTAACTACTCAGCTCATGGGCATGTGTCCTAGAGCAGGCTTCTTCTTTTCTCCCCATCTCAGCTCCTTAATTCTGTAAAATGGGAACATTCATACCTGCCCCATGGGGATGTGGTGAGGATTATATTAACATTTCAGGGACTTCCCTGGTGGTCCAGCAGTTCGATCCCTGGTCAGGGGACTAGAGCCTGCATGCTGCAACTAAAGATCCTGCATTCCGCAGCTAAGACCTGGCACAGGCAAATAAATAAATTTGTTTTTAAAAAATTAATATTTCAGCATACTCTCTGCAGCACAGTAAAGATTCAGTGAATATGACTTCTGTTATTGATATGATTTCCATTACCACTTACAGGCTGTTCCTGATGTCTACACGCTAGTCTAATTTTATCATGTTTTTCTTGATGCTCACCATACTTAAGTTTTATTCTTTAAAAATATTAATAGAGAAGGGAAGGCCCTACAGAATGACTGTTTTACCGTAAGCTCCGTACACTCTTAGAAGTGACTCTGAAACACAGAGAAAATGGTTCTGATGTATTGGGGTGTATCAGCCAACATCATTCTGCATGATTCAGACCCAAGCTGTCAGCAGCCTCCACTGCCTTGGCCTCCCCACTATTCCTCTGCAAGCAATTCCCACTGATCCAACATGATCCTCCAGCATTAACAAGTTTGCTTTGAAACAGCAGTGAAAAGGGTTTTACACGCAGAGATGGCTGTGTGAAGATCTCAGCCTGCATTTTCTGGGCCTTTCACACATACCCAGCTTGCATAAAAATTGTTGAGTTTTGAAGGTACAAGCCCTTAGTGAATTCATTTTCACTAGGCTGTTTCAATATTTTATTGCTGGAATAATTCTAGGTTCTGAATTCTCTCACCAGAGGATTTAAATAGATCCCCTTTAGGACATTCTGTGAGTGAATAAGAACCACCGTTATGCTTATGTTTCCTAAAGAACCAAGGCGTCCATTCCCAAATCATGCTTTGATGTGACTGTAAATCTATTCCATGAGGTTATTGAAACAGTACTAAATTTTCACGTGGCTTTGGATTTCAGGTTCTGCCTGTGATGTGTTAGCACCGCACCTTGCCAACGGAGCACTGGTCCTGCTTGCAAGTTGCATCCTTAAACGCACTGTCAAGTGGTGGCACAAAGGCCTGCAGCCACAGGTCTTGGGGTTGCAGAGAGGCAACAGCATAAATAGGACGTGCAAAAGTGTATTTAATGGACCTCCTTATTTTCAGAATACGATCTTCACTGCAGTTTTACCAACTGTGCTTGACCATGTCCTTGACCGATGGTAATGGTCAGTGGCATGAGAAAACTTTCTAGGGGTATGAGTTTCAAATGCTTGAGGAACACATACACCCCCACCCCCAGTTTCTCTATTTTCCCATAGTTACAGACTGATGAAAAGTGACCTTTCAAATCTTGGATTCTAATTTTTAACCATTTTGTGTATGGAGAACTTCATCTGTTGAGTCCTAACTAGCAGCATCTCAGTAACTCTGCTCAAGTGGCAGATAAAAGTTCTTCCACTAGAAATGAGTACTATGCTTTGTACAGCTATAATTAAATGCTTCCAACTCTTTTAATTAGAATAACAGAAGTAGAGAATTTTGCCAGGGGAAGTGTTATGGACTGAACGTTGATGACCCCTAAAATTCATATGTTGAAATCCAAACCCCCAATGTAATGGTATTAGGAGGTGAGGCCTTTAGGAGGCGATTAGGCCATAAAGGTGCAGCCCTCATGAATGTGATTAGTGCCCTTCCAAAAGACACCCCAGAGAGCTCTCTCAGCCCTTCTGCCCTGTGATGACTCAGTGAGAAGGTGGCCATGTATGAACCAGGGCCCTCACCAGACACCAGATCTGCTGGGGCCTTGATTTTGGACTTCACAGACTCCAAAAATGTGAAAACTCTGTGAAATAAATACCCAGTCTATGGTATTTTTGTTATAGCAGCCTAAATTGACTAAGACAGGAAATGAAAGAGACACCATTTGGTTCAGCTCCATCATTTTCAGATGGGAAAATAAAAGTTAAGTCATATAACTAAAGACATAATTGCTTGTGACACCAAAAGCAGGAACCAAAAAACCATTTTTTTTACTCAAGAATGTCCTCATTTAAGGTTTTAGAGTCCCTTTGATTTTGTTTGGTTGGTTGGTTGATTTTTGAATTGGCTCTTCACTCTTATAAAGCTCCTTCATTTAAAAGTCTACAAAATTATGTTGCTCTGAAATTTTACTTAAACACTCACGACTGTACATACCTCCATCTCTCATGATGTATACATATAAAACTATCAACCTTAGTCAGCCTATGCGCTGATGAACACACAGTTTTGAAATCTAGATATCCTTCAGACTGTTGAAAAAAAGCATCTGATTTGGAGTCAGAAGACCTGGGCTGGAATCAAAGTTCTATCAGTCATTAGTTGCAAGCCCAAGGGAAGGTACTTCTATCTGAGGTTCAATTTCCTGAAAGGAAATCACCCTTCTTTACTTTACAGGTTTAGTGAAACTTTGAAATGGTACAATATATGTGAAAGTGCTGTGCAAGCTACATATAAAATGTTGCACATTAGCAATTATTACTTTGTTAATATCATTACTTCTGGTCATTCAATATGCACAACAGCAGGTGCTAAGGGGATGGGATGAATGGATCATGAAATAAAGTCCTTAAGGTACTTAGAATCTAAGGGTGAGACAAACGAGAAAACAGAACGTCACAAAGTAATATGTGCTGAAATGATCACTGCTGTGTGAGGAAATGGTAGGGAGGGGAAGGAGCTATCTTGGACTAAGATAATTATCTTGGAATCCAAGTTCTAACTGTAAAGGTACCTATCTACAAATGCCATTTCAGAGTAAAAATTATGTTACGCACACTGACTGTCCTGTCATTCTTTCTTCCTTTCTTTCCAGGCAAAGAAAACACAAGGTGGAGCAAGAAAAATGAAGCCCCTGCTTCATATTCACTCAATCAACTGTGGAAGATGCTACCGAGGATCAAAATATTCCAGACATCTCTCAATACCATAGGAGAAGCCCTCACCCCACAGTTTCCCTCCTAATACCCACCAATGACATCTGCAAAGGCTCTAGGTTTGGGTCTTTGGCCACCTGTCTCAGCATCCCTCAGGAAACCATGGCTATTCTCTTTCCTCATGCTTTTAAATTCCTCTGTTGGAAAGCAACATTCATGTACGAGACTTGGGCTCCAGGACAAGCCCAACCCAGGGAAATGGGCAAAGGAAAGTAGACTCCACTGACATGGGCTGGCCTCAGTGCTGCTTCCAGACCTACATCTAACGCTTCAAAAAAAAAAGAGGTTTCAGTGACTCAGTTTGCTGATCATCTGCCTAGAGGCCATGCCCTAAGCGTGTTGCTGGTTCCAAGTTCTCCAGATGTTCTTGATCGTGTTTGGAATGCACATGCCAGAAACCCTGGAAAGCAGCAGAGTCTTCATAAAAGCTGTTCTGACTTGGTGGTCAGATGGGAGCCATCTGTTAGAAGGCACCACCCTCCTTACCAGCCACGAGGGCCTGTAGCTCAGAGTTCTTGGGGAGACCCTTCCGTGGTGGGTTCTGTCCAACAAGCCAAGGAAAGATTTTGTGACTGTGGTCCCACAGAGAACACCTGCAATGTTTGGACCCTCGCCAGGGCAAACTTGTTTCTTTCTCTAGAAAGGAACCTCCTTACCCTGACGGCTAAAGACCTCAATGGGTATTTTGGATTTCTCAGTGCTCGCACTGGGGACGTCTTCTTAAGAATGGCCCCTTTGTTTTAGAGGGAACACTCTGCCAAAGCTACATACCTAACCCTCTCTTCAACTGCTGGCCCCACCCTCATAATTCTAGGCTCCATTCTCCAGATGACTCATGTGTTGTGTTGTGTCATGGAAAATACACTGGGCTCAAAGTCAAGAGGCTGGCTTTTGTGTTACTCACTTGTGTGAGCTTGGACAAGTCACAGAATCCCTTTTGGCCTCAGGTTTCCCCTCTATAAAATGAAAGAGGTAGGCTCAGTGATCTTACCACTCCTTTGAGCTCTAAAACCTGAATTTTAGATCTCTGTTCCCTATTTGATAGCTTCAGTTAGGTCCTGGACTCAGTCTGGCAGGCTCAAGACGCATCTCGCAGAAGCGTCAAGAAGGGGAGAAGGCAGATTTCCAGAGCCAGTGACCTCATAAAGACCTGCCTTCTCTAATTATGAGAATCTAAGTTCCAACAAGGGGGAGGGGGGCAGCTGCCTGCCATGTATCGTCCTTCTCTTATGGGCACAACAGTGACCTCCTCCACCCCTTTCAGGCGGTTAATATTCCGACCACCGGGTGTAAACATTGTGTGCCTATCCCACTCCCTGGCTCAGTAAGAGTTTATTTAAGTTGTTGAACATTTTTCTGTTAAAATGCATAGATAATATTTGACTGAGATGATGATCATATCATGACAATAATTCGAACAGAATTGAGCTATTATTTTTCATAAATAGTAGCTCTCAAATTACCTTCAACTTAATCTCATAGTTACAAAAGATCTTTTCTGACTTATATCTGTTTTGTCCCCAAATCACACATTAGTTCTCGGCTATCTCTAAAGTCATGAGAATTTTTTAGCACTTTCATGTCATGTTGTGAATAATTTGTTCTCATTATTCTTATCCACGTTTTTACCATTCATAAGATACCTGACACTGTCTTAAAATTTTTTTATAGTTTTCATTCCACACGTGCTTCATGTCTTTGAGAATCTGACTACCTTTAGAAGTTATAAAATAATCGAAACAAATGTGGTACACCAAAGTAACTATATATGAAGATATAATGATCACATAAAATTCACAAGCAAAATTAACCGCGCATTATATGTATGACATATAAACTTGAAAGGATTTGGGTAC